>NC_091984.1:216696515-216997121 GCF_044704955.1 Pristiophorus japonicus | reverse complement strand
CGTTCCTGTGGAGGGGAGGGGAGGGGGGGGGCAATTAAACAACCGCTACGTTCCCGTGGAGGGGAGGGGAGGGGGGGGGGAATTAAACAACCGCTACGTTCCCGGGGAGGGGGGGGGCAATTAAACAACCGCTACGTTCCCGTGGAGGGGAGGGGAGGGGGGGGGAATTAAACAACCGCTACGTTCCCGTGGAGGGGGGGGAATTAAACAACCGCTACGTTCCCGTGGAGGGGAGGGGAGGGGGGGATTAAACAACCGCTACGTTCCCGTGGAGGGGAGGGGAGGGGGGGATTAAACAACCGCTACGTTCCCGTGGAGGGGAGGGGAGGGGGGGATTAAACAACCGCTACGTTCCCGTGGAGGGGAGGGGAGGGGGGGATTAAACAACCGCTACGTTCCCGTGGAGGGGAGGGGGGGGGAATTAAACAACCGCTACGTTCCCGTGGAGGGGAGGGGAGGGGGGGATTAAACAACCGCTACGTTCCCGTGGAGGGGGGGGAATTAAACAACCGCTACGTTCCCGTGGAGGGGAGGGGAGGGGGGGGGAATTAAACAGCCGCTACGTTCCCGTGGAGGGGAGGGGAGGGGGGGGGAAGGGAACAGCCATTTCGTTCCCGCGGGGGAGGGGGGAAGGAGACAGTGAGAAGGCTGCAAGTGCTAATGTGCTTTTATTAAAAAAATGTTCAAAAATTAAACAGCTACAAAGAACTACAAAAATGGCCGAGTGCCAATGTTTTTTTCACACTGAGCATGCGCGAACGCTCCAATGCGCACGCGCAGCGTTGCCGGCAGGAAAAAAAACTAATTTAAATAGTACCCGCCCCCTCCCACTTACAAAATCGGCGCGAGTGTAGGCTCCGCCCCCCTGGGCGCCGCGCCAGGCAGACAAGGAGCTGCAGAACGCTCCAGACTTGCGAGTTTTTTTTTTAGGCGCCGTTTTAGGCGCGAAAAACGGGCGCCCAGCTCAGTGGGGCGCCCGTTTTTTATCGTGTGGAAACTTGGGCCCAATATATCTGGATATCCAAAACGCCTCCAATAAGGTTCTGCATAGTAGACTCTTGACTAAGATCAGAACATGTGGAGTCAGGAGGCAGATAGTAAAATGGAGAGCAAGCTGGCTACAAAACAGAAAACCGAGTATTGGGGTTAAAGGTAGTTACTCAGACTGACAAAAGATAGGAAGTGGCGTTCCATAAGGATCAGTGCTGTGACCACTGTCGTTCAACATTTCTGTAAACGATTAGGACTCTGGACTCAAAAGTACAATTTCAAAACTTTGCGAATGACAGCAAATTGGGGGTTGTCGTTAAACAGAGGAGGACTGCAATAACAAACAGGATGACATTAATGGCCCGGATTTTATGGGGCTGATGACGGCGTGTACACGCCATCCTAAATGCTCAGAATGGCCACACAAGTTTAGGTTTTCCGCATGTGCTGCCCCTGCGTGAAAACCCAGAACTTGCGATGTCAGTTTTCACTTGGACAGATTCTTCACATCCGCTACAAAAAGGCTTTCGCTGGTGCAGAGTTGGGCTATTTGCCCAGCAAATGCCCACGAAACACTTACACCTGGTAAAAGCAGGCGTACGGCTTTCTTTTACCAGCGGAAGGGTTAAAATAAATATTTTAAAATTATTTAAACATGTATACATTTAAATTAGTTTCGATAAATTTTGGCCCATTTTAAAATGTTTAAATCTATTATTCAAAAAATTACATTTTTATTTTAAATGCTTAATGGTCTTTTAATTAATTTTAAACACGGAAGCATTTATTTTTATTTAAGTGGTGTGTATTCTTATTTATTTGGGTATTTTTAGTATCCTTATGGGGATTCTGTACATAAATGGAATCCACGTAAGCATCATAGGAATCCCCCTTTTTGATTGGTTGATTGGGCCCACGTGATCCCAGGGATGCTTGCGAACTGCATACACTCCTGGGGTCCATGGGCCTTTACGCAGCCGTAGTATGTCTAGGACCCGAAGAGTCCGAAGCTTCGGAGACACTTGGTACCTTTGGGTTTTCTTTAGTTCTGAGGCGTATTTTTCTGGTATGCCTCCGACTGAAAATTCAGGGCCAATAAATTTGCAGAATGGGCATGTAATTGGCAAATTAACTTCAATATAGATAAGTGTGAGGTTGTACATTTTGGCAGGAAGAATAAGAAGACCACATCATTAGAAAATACGTGCCTAATGGGGAAAAGAAACCAAGGGATCGAGTGGTACAGATACACAAATCACTAAAAGTGGCGATTAGGTTAACTAGGACGTTTTTGTTTCAAAAAGCTAATAAAGCACTGGGGATTAATTTCTAGAGTTGAACAGCAGAGAAGTTATGTTAATACTTGAATAGAACCTTGGTTCGGCCACATTTGGAGTACTGTGAACAGTCCTGGTCTCCATGTTAGAAAAATGATACGGAGAAGATGCAAAAACGATATGCTACAATGAAACCAAAACTGACTGGTTATACCTATCCAGGAAATATTGAACAGGCTGGGGCTCTTTTCTCTAGTAAACAAAGACTGAGGGGTGAACTGATAGAGGTCTTTAAGATTATGAAAGGGTTTTCTAGGGTAGACATAGAGAAGATGCTTCCACTTGTGGGCAAGACCAGAACTAAGGGCCATAAATATAAAATAGTCACTGATAAATCCAATGGGAAATTCAGGAGAAACTTCTTTACCAAGAGAATGGTAAGAATGTGAAATTCACTACTACAAAAAGTAGTTGAGGTGAAAAGCATAGATGCATTGAAGGGGAAGCTAGATAAACATGAGGGAGCAAGGAATAGAAGGATATGCTGATGGGGCTCGATGAAGAAGGGTTGGAGGACACTCATGCGAAGCATACGCACCGATATGGACCTGCTGGGCCAAATGGCCTGTCTCTGTGCTGCAAATACTATGTAATACAATACAGTTACAACGCCTGAAATCCAGCATCCTCGGGACCGGGCCGGTTTTCGGATTTCACCAGATTTCGGACCTCGCTGTTGACGCTTCTTGCCATCCTCCGCTTCTGTTGTCGGCCAATGGCTCAGTGGGTGGCACCCTTGCCTCTTAGTCAGAAGGTTGTGGGTTCAAGTCCCACTCCAGGGACTTGAGCACAAAAATCTAGGCTGACACTCCAGTGCATTCTACACTGTTGGAGTTGCCATCTTTCGGATGAGATGTTAAACCGAGGTCCCCTCTGCTCGCTCTCAGGTGAGCATAAAAGATCCCATGGCACTATTTCGAAGAAGAGCAGGGGAGTTATCCCCGGTGTCCTGGCCAATATTTATCCCTCAATCAACATAACAAAAAAACAGATTATCTGGTCATTATCACATTGCTGTTTGTGGGAGCTTGCTGTGCGCAAGTTGGCTGACATGTTTCCCACATTACAACCGAGGCTACACTCCGAAAGTACTTCATTGGCTGTAAAGCACTTTGAGATGTCTGGTGGTCGTGAAAGGCGCTATATAAATGCAAGTCTTTTTTTTCTTGCCGCCCACGGCCCCCTGGCGCTGCATTTTTTACTGGTTTCCTCGTCCCTCGCTGCCTGATATCGCCATCTTGGCAACCTCAAAAATGCCGGTTTCAGGACATTGTACCTGTACTATATTTTTGGTTCTTCCTCTTCTAATCCTCTCCTCTGTATTTCAGGACAGGGTGAAGCAGTGTTGCAGATGCCCTTCCACAAAGGGAAAGGACACCGACACCCTAGTACAAGACAGAGACCAGTTTCACACAAATGAGGAAAGAGATCATTATGACGTATATGAGGAGAGTCAGCGATATTGCCCATACGAGGAGCGAGAGTCCAGCGCTAACGAAGAGGATGAACCATACAGTAAATCCAATGAGCACCAACCGTACGAGGAGGGCAGGCCTTACAAGCCATGCGAGAAGTGCAAGCCGTGCGAGGAACACAGACCAAGCGAGGAACACAGACCAAGCGAGGAACGCGGACCATGCGAGGAATGCAGACCATGCGGAGAGCGCAAACCAAGTGGGGAAGAAATGTAAGAGCTGAAACGTAGCTGGTGAATGATGAAACATCAGCTGTGATTGTAGTCCTGTGCTCTTGTAGAACAATGGTTTGAGACCAATGCCTGATTCTGGAGCTACCTCTTGGTTTGCTCAACTGTGCTTACTCTGCTGGTCAAGTTGCTGATGGGAGCAAAGCAGAGCTGTAGGACATGCTGTGTTGCCATTCCTAACATGCACTAATGTAGCAATGGTTCTCTCCGCCAACAGGGGATGCATTCGTCCAACACTACCAATTATGGGGGCAGCAACTTAATACTGATTCGGCCTCCTTGTGATGGATTTTATGAGTGTGGTGGGGAGGGAGTGGATTGGAGTCCTTTTTAATACGTTTTGGTGGGATTCCTGATAGCTTTAATCGTCAAAATCCCTCCAGCACTAAGTCAAACAGGCCAAAAGATCTTGGATTTGAACCTGCTCTGTGCCGAGATAGAGATGGGGTGCTACAGCTACCGCTGCACGAGGCAGGGAGAAAAATCAAGTTAGGGTTTCAGCTCCTGATTGGGATGTGTTGTCCCCGAATAATGCTTCTTTGGACATTGGGTGAAGACGGAGATCAGGCTTGGCTCGGCTGTAATGGTCTCCACGTCCAAATGATCTACTGCCACTCTAGGCTCATTCATGAAGAATGGCCATTTGGGTGAGGCAATGGCCGGTTGCCGGCACCTATGGCACCAGACCATATTCAGGATCAGAATCCAGGAGAGCAGAGTAAAAAGTGGAGGAATGGCTGGGGGGTGGGGAAGCAGAATTCTGAGAAAGCTCCCAGACTTCCACTGTTTTCCAAGATGTGCTGCTCTCTGGAAAGGCAGGAAAGTGTTTGAATTGTGAGCTGCGGGACTCAAAAAGGGTTTTCATAAAAATCTGCAGCCCAACTCCATAAAAAGATGCTCATTAAATCTCTTATTGACCAATTTTGCTTTTGTTCATTTGCAGCTGTAAGCAGGTGTTTCCCTGCAGGGAACCCACTGCCATTCCGGTTGCCGCCCCCGCAAGGTCACTGGAGAAAGGCCGAGTATCATTGTCCTTGCAATCGGAGAAGACCCAAACCGACGAACTGAAGAGATCCGTCCCGGACCCAAGACCCTCCAATTACGCCATTTCAAGCGGTGAAGTGGAATCGACAGATGATACAGATAGTTCTCAGTCCTCCTGTCTACTTACGGACATTGATTCAACTCACCATGGATTCTCGTTTCTGGAGGTAAGCAGGGGTGCCCACTCCTGTTGGAATCAGCCAGGGCTTGATAACGTATCTCTGCTCATTCTTCTCGAGCACCAGTCCCCAGAGCAAAGCCCAACAGGCAATAAAATCCTGGGATTGTGCTGTCTGCATACTGCATCCGGCAGTTGTGAGACTCTGTGTTGGGAAGCAGTCAACCTCCCAGCTAATGGAGCATCTGACACATGTGTTTTAAGTGGCATGTGGGCTTATCAGCACATTGCGCAGCTAATTGGATCTGCATGCGTAGTTATACAGAAAGTAATCTTTACACCGGAAGGAATTTGATTTGTAAAATATTTAATTAGTTCCATTTTTCCCCCTTCCTCTCCTTACGACATTTACTCATGTTGATGGACAGCTCTATGGACACCAGTGGCTCTCCAGTACTTTGCCCAATGATGCATTCTTCATATGTGAGTGCAGTGAGCAAGTGCCAGCAGGTCATTACACCAGAGGGGCTTCACGCCTGTTCTCAACCTGACTTATAGAAGTACAACTAGCACTTTGCAGCACAAGTCACTGGATAACAGGAACCTTGGCTGATTTCGTCCTTCTTTTCCCTAATTGTAGTGCCCTAACTGATGTCCTGCTAACTGAACACAAACCTTCTGGTTCGGGTTGCCAACCCTGCTTGTATATGTTCCTGGAGGTGTCATCCCTTAATACCCTGCCTCCAACCCAGTCAAACAGCCACTTTCCCCATCACGAAAATGTTGAAAACTAATAAACAAAAGTATTCGGAGGAAATTTTAAAAATCCACTTTTTGTTTTCTAATGCCCCTATGATTTTTCTCCCGGATTGCTCATAGCAGTTTCCTGGAAATTAATCTTGAATTCCTGGAGACTCCAGGATAATCCTGGAAGGTTGGCAACCTTTCTGGCCTATGGAGCTCGGTACTACACAATGCATTTACTGAGTGCGCCATAACAGGTAGGGGCGACTATAAATCGTTGGGAAGTGATTGGGATGGTCTACAAAGGAGGCCAGAAACTATCAGGAGCTGTAGTGGGAATGCAGTAAAAGTTGAATTTCAATTTGGAGATGAAGCACAGGTAAATAAATAATTTTATTAATGAAATTATACACTAGCTGGTGCTGTAGGTTAGCATGCTGCCTTTTCAACTCTGGGACCAACCATGCGGACTGACGTGATGAAATTGCCTACCGGAATATAAACTTTTTCCAGGATCCAGTCAAGAATTGAGAGAGTTGCTACGTAACCTTTCATTCTGTGATTCTATATCCAAGAAAAAGCACAGAAGGGGCCATTCGGCCCTTCGTGCCTGTGCCAACTCTCTGTGGAAGCTATCCAATTAGTCCCACTCCTCCGTTATGTCCCAGTAACCCTTCAAGTATTAATCCAGTTCTCTTTTGAAGATACTATTGAATCTACTTCCACCACCCTTTCAGGCCGCGCATTCCAGATCATAACTCACTGCCTAAAAAAATTTCCTCGGGTTCTTTTGCCAATCACCTTAAATCTGTGTCCTCTGGTTACTGATCCTTCTTCCACTGGAAATAGTTTCTCCTTATTTACTTTAGCAAAACCATTCTTGATTTTGAACACCTCTATCAAATCTCCTCTTAACCTTCTCTGCTGTAAAAAGAACAACCCCAAGCTTTTCCAGTTTCTCACATAACTGAAGTCCCTCATCCCTGGTACCATTCAACTAAATCTCATCTGCACCCTCTCAGGCCTTGACATCCTTCCGAAAGTGTGATGCCCAGAATTGAGTTAATATTCTAGTTGAACACCCTCAAAGCCTCCCTGATAAAGTGCGACATCCCCACTGACACCTGGGGGTCCCTGGCCAAAGACCGCTCTAAGTGGAGGAAGTGCATCCAGGAGGGCATTGAGCACCTCGAGTCTCATCGCCGAGTGCATACAGAAATCAAGCGCAGGCAGCGGAAAGAGCGTGCGGCAAACCTGTCCCACCCTCCCTTAGCCTCAATGACTATCTGTCCCACCTGTGACAGGGACTGTGGTTCTCGTTTTGGACTGTACAGCCACCTCAGGACTCATTTTAAGAGTTGGAAGCAAGTCTTCCTCGATTCCGAGGGATTGCCTATGATGATGTTGATGATGAACCAGTGTTTTATAAAGGTTTAGCATAACTTCCTTGCTTTTGTACTCTAGGCCTCTATTGATAAAGCCAAGGATTCTCTATGCTTTTTAACAGCCTTCTCAACTTGTCCTGCCTGGGAGTGCTTGATATTGACATTTGGTGATAAAATTGATGCCATGTTCCATTCCCTTCCACGAACATCCTCTGCATTGATGAGCACAAACTGTTTATTTTGGAAACAAGTTACACAAAATTGAGCTTGAACCTTAACTACTTTCTTTCCCAATTGCTGTCCCCCAGCCCGTAACCACACTGGACAGCGGTGCCCAGAAGAGTCGGATATGGCTCGGCAGGAAGAATTTACGTCGGGCACCAACAAAACACAGGAAGGCAGGCTATGGAGACCAGTCTGAATTCACAGACCAGGTGCCAATACCAATTGTAGATCCCTGGAACTATAAAGATGGCACAGGTAAGATGGGACAGGAATGGGTGAGAAGTACCATTTTTTCCTAACAGAGAACAGTAATCATAGGAAGCAGATCCGGCAGATTCTGTCCAGATTGATCAGCATACAAACCAACAACTTGTAGCCCAAGAGTTGGTGAATTCACCCACTTTCACTCAAACTACATCTGCCACTGCGATCCAGATTGGATGTACACTCGAGAAGAAAAGCTTTGTAGGCATAGGCCCGATGGACCGAATCGTTTCCTGTGCTTATATGATTCTGTGAATTTATCTGCTGTATGCTCATTTTATCTGTTGTAAACATTCATTAAGATGATTGTGGTTGCTGGCGGGGCACAACAAACTAAGTAGCTCTTGCCACTGTGCCCTAGAGTGGGAAGAAGTAGGTTTATCCCTCATTCTCCTTAGAATGAATCTCAGTTTAAAAAAAATAATAATTCAATCACTGGATGTGGTTGTCTCTGGCAAAGCCAGCATTTATTGCCCATCCCTAATTGCCCATGTATTGTCCATCCCTAATTGCCCATTTTGAAGGTGGTGGTGAGCCACCGCCTTGACAACTGAGTGGCTTGCTGGGACAGATCAGAGGGGCAGTTAAGAGTCTACCACATTGCTGTGGGTCTGGAGTCACATGTAGGCCAGACCGGGTAAGGACGACAGGTTTCCTTCCCTAAAGGACATTAGTGAAGCAGATGAGTTTTTACGACAATCCAGTATTTTCATGGTCCCCATTACTGATAATATCTTTTAATTCTGGATTTATTTAATTAATTGCATTTAAATTCCCCAGCTGCCATTGTAGGATTTAATCTCATGTCTCCAGATCAGTGGTCCAAACCTCTGGGTCAGTAGTCCACGAATATAGCCACTGTGCCACCATTCTGCCATGATGGGAAGGAGTCCATTTGAGGCTGGCTGCATCCCTACAGGGAGGGAGAATGGCAACTCCAAGCAGTCAAAGACTTGCTGTTTCCCCGCCCCCCCCCCCCCCGGCTCCCGATGGCTCAGAAAATGTCTTCACTGCATAGCTGAGTTATACAGACCATAACGCCTCAGGTTCCAGCCGAAGTCTGCGCTCTATTAGCTGATCTTAGCCCAGGTAGCAAGTGAGGTGCTCCAATTGGCCTCATAGTCTCCATGTTAGAAAGGAAAGAAATCGTCCAGGATTTTTGATCCAAATCACTTCACTTGTGACCCTTGCTTGAAGTACATGTGCATGCACACGGTGTGAGGGCAGGATCAGGCTCAACTGTGATAGCCCTGTCGTCAAATAATTCGCTAATATGTCCACGCACGGACATGAAAATTGGCCTCTAAAGCACAGTGCTGGGGGACAACTGGCAATAATCTTCAGGAGCCAAGGGGGGAGGGGGGGGGTAAGAGAAAGACCAGCATAAGACACCTGCCCGCTATCTCGGTCAGCAATTGTGATACGGGGAAATTAAAGAGGGGAAGAAAACAAGAGGCACTGGTATCTTTCTGCCATCCTTATGCTAATATTACTGTTCCTCAACTCTTCCCTCATCAGATTCCAAGTCAGTTGAACTGGACGAATTGGTTGAAGAGGAGGTTGTAATACCCGAGAATCCATGGTGTCAAAAAGTCGCACTGTTTTCTGGGATGGACCCCGCAGTACTAAAGGTAAAGCTCTCTGAAAAGTGGGCTTCTTATAGCTGGGCTAACATACCAAAGAGGACCCTAATGTCCCGCCGCACTGTAATTTCTTACCAATTCAATATTCCAGCCTCAAGGTACTTTGGGATTACTTTCCATTGTGCAAGATCTGCACTGGTTACCGGTTGGTGGCTCTAGTACCCTAATATAATTTCAGCACTATTGAAACATCGAGCTAAGACACAGTGGGGAAAGGCACATGTGTGAATGAATCTTGCATCTAATACAGCCCAATAGTCAGGCTAGGAACTTCTGTACTGCGCAGTGAGAAGTTTCACTCTTCATTCAGTCATTTATTAATGCTGTTATGCTTCATTCATTTTAGTAGTTTCAGGAAATTCAATAAAGTTAATAACTGACTTTTGTAATGTAATTCTGTATAAAGTTCTTGCTCAGCAAGTGCATAGAGCACTAAAATAACTCCATTTGTTTCTTTGTCATTTCTCTTTTAACATTTTCCTGAGGCATACCCAGTCCCCAGAACACACATGGCATGTAAGAAAAAACTGATAGAAATATATTAGAGACACTGCCGTCTACTCTACACCACACTATCTCAGAATGTGTTTTCAGTGCGATGTTTGAAGCAGGAACTATGTTGCACCAGAGATGTTGATGATTTTTTGGGACAACCTTATGGTTGTGGAAACAGGCTCTGTGAGATCCTGTCCCAGTACAGATCATGGGGACACCTTGTGGTCAATGCTGAAAATGCAGATGAGTTCCAAACTTTTTTTTACAAAGTTTTCTTGTATTTCCAAACCCACGCTGTACAATACCCTGGCTCATCATTATAGGCAGTCCCTTGGAATCGAGGAAGACTTGCTTCCACTCTTAGCATGAGTTCTTAGGTGGCTGTGCAGTCCAATATGAGAACCACAGTCTCTGTCACAGGTGGGACAGACAGTGGTTGAGGTTAAGGGTGGGCGGAGAGCCTGGTTTGCCGCACGCTCCTTCCGCTGCCTGCGCTTAATTTCTGCATGCTCTCGGCGACGCTACTCGAGGCGCTCAGCGCCCTCCCGGATGCACTTCCTCCACTTAGGGCGGTCTTTGGCCAGGGACTCCCAGGTGTCAGTGGGGATGTCGCACTTTATCAGGGAGGCTTTGAGGATGTCCTTGTAACATTTCCTTTGGCTCGTTTGCCATGGACGAGTTCCAGGTAGAACTTTGGGAGTCTCGTGTCTGGCATGCGAACTATGTGGCCTGCCCAGCGGAGCTGATCGAGTGTGGTCAGTACTTGAATGCTGGGGATGTTGGCCTGGACGAGGACGCTAATGTTTATGCGTCTGTCCTCCCAGGGGATTTGTAGGATCTTGCGGAGACATCGCTGGTGGTCTTTCTCCAGCGACTTTTGAGGTGTCTACTGTCTCTGAGCCATACAGGAAGGTGGG
This sequence comes from Pristiophorus japonicus, assembly GCF_044704955.1. Taxonomy (NCBI): domain Eukaryota; kingdom Metazoa; phylum Chordata; class Chondrichthyes; family Pristiophoridae; genus Pristiophorus; species Pristiophorus japonicus. The sequence continues at coordinate 216,986,254 of NC_091984.1, read as the reverse complement.
TATTACTACGGCCCTGTAGACCATGAGCTTGGTGACAGTTTTGAGGGCCTGGTCTTCAAATGCTCTTTTCCCCAGCTGGCCGAAAGCTACACTGGCGCACTGGAGGCAGTGTTGGATCTCGTCGTCAATGCCTGCTCTTGTTGATAGGAGGCTCCCGAGATAGGGGAAGTGGTCCACATTGTCCAGGGCTGTGCCGTGGATCTTGATGGCTGGGGGCAGTGCTGTGCGGCGAGGACAAGCTGGTGGAGGACCTTTGTCTTACTGATGTTTAGCGTAAGGCCCATGCTTTCATACACCTCGGTAAGTACGTCGACTATGTCCTGGAGTTCAGCCTCTGTGTGTGCACAGACGCAGGCGTCGTCCGAGTACTGTAGCTCGACGACACAGGTTGGAGTGGCCTTGGACCTGGCCTGGAGACGGCGAAGGTTGAACAGCTTCCCACTGGTTCTGTAGTTTAGTTTCACTCTAACGGGGAGCTTGTCAACTGTGCGGTGGAGCATGGCAACGAGGAAGATTGAGAAGAGGGTTGGGGCGATGACGCAGCCCTGCTTGACCCCGGTCTGACTATACCTGTGCCAATGGGAGCATACAGTCAACCTGCTCCTTGATTTCTGCCAAAGCCAATCTGTAACCAGCTGTTAAACAGCAGGTCGGAAAGCATCTGTGGAGAGAAGTAACGAGTTAACGCTACAGGTCGATGACCTTTCGTCAGAACTGTTCTGATGAAAGGTTTGAAAAGTTATCTGGTGAAAGGTCATCGACTCCAAATGTAACTTGTCACTTCTCTCCTCCAGTGTTGCCTGACCTGCTGAGTATTTCCAGCAATTTCTACTTTTATTATCAAATGCAGGGATCCATCTCAGAGTTCTTTTGACCATGTCAGAACACATTCCAACCTTGTGTGATCATTGGTAATGTCACATTTGACACAATGTGTGTAATTTTGGGCACCTTACTCTTCAAAAGGACATAGTCACATTTAGCAGAGCTCAGAGAAGATTATGGAAGAATGAGCCAAGACTTAAAACTCTGAAGTTATAGAGACTGATAGCAAAAGATTGAGAGGATAAATTTTTTTAAATGTGGAGAAGAATGGATAATGTAATTCAACTCGAACTATGAGCCTAAAGCTACAGGAGACAAGTATAACATTAACAAGTCTCGTGCAAGACTTGAGATAAGAAGAGTTTTTTTTTTAACTTGTGGTTGTATCAAATAGACTCCCAATTAATCAGCAATTAATGCTGTCAATTAACACCTTTTAAAAGGAAGTGGATGGATATCTGGATAGAAACAGGATTTAGGGTTATAGGGATAAGGACTGATAGAGAAAACCAAATGCTGTTTGGAACGCAATGGCTCCCGAGCTGCTGGGATTGTGGAAATCGCAACGGTCTAGAATGTATAACATGATCATGAGGGTAGACAGAGTTTTCTTTGATTTATTTTTGTTGGGGCAGGGAGAATGTTTGCAGAGCCAATCCTGAGGAGATTAAATGAGTGAGGTAGAGTACATGACAGATCAGCTTATATACAGTCCTGATGGGTTAAACTGCCTTTTCCCATTGAATGATTTTGTTCTACCTTCTGTTTAGGGAGAGCTGGGTGTAATATGCACACAAACATGCTTGACCTTATTTCAACCTAAATCCTGCAGCCGCACACGTTTCATGCAGAATATAATTCGTGCAGTGAATGCTCTCTTCTGATTTTAGTTAATTGTATCCATTATGTATGCAATCCTATGTAACCAGCATTCTACTGCCACCAGAGGGCGTGTCTGTTGGAGTCCAAGGGATACCAGCATCCCTTGGGAGCACTGTATATAAGCAGGCATCCCATGCTGTATCAACACTCTGGAGTTAGAATAAAGAGACTAAGGTCACACTTACTCACATCTACAGTATTCAATCACATTACTTTATTATGGACATAACAACTGGCGATGAGATAATGAACCATCATGCGAAAATGCAGAGAACTGTTGGTATCCTGGAGAAATTCTCACAAGGGGACGATTGGGAGGCCTTCGTGGAGTGACTCGACCAATACTTTGTGGCCAATGAGCTGGAAGGGAGTGTGAACACTGCCAACCGAAGGGCGATCCTCCTCACCGTCTGCGGGGCAACAACCTATGACCTCATGAAGAATCTTCTTGCTCCGGTGAAACCAACAACCAAATCGTATGAAGAACTGTGTACGCTGGTCCGGGAGCACCTAAATCCAAAGGAGAGCATTCTGCTGGCAAGGTATCGATTTTACACATGTCAACGCCAGGAAGTGGCGAGCTACGTCGCCGAACTAGGGCGCCTTGCAGGACATTGCGAATTTGATGGATTCTTGGAGCAAATGCTAAGAGACTTTTTTGTGCTTGGCATTGGCCATGAGGTTATCCTTCGCAAACGATTGACTGTTGAAACACCGAACCTGAGCAAAGCCGTAACAATAGCCCAGGCATTTATGTCCACCAGCGATAACACCAAACAAATTTCGCAGCACAAAGATGTTTTGGCAAGTACTGTACACAAAGTAATATCATTTTCAGGCAGGAATGCATATGGCAGAACGTACACGCCTGCAGCTGCACGACCTCAGATGACTCCTAGACTGTCAACAAGCGATAATGCGAGGCAGTTAACGCCTTGTTAGCGCTGCGGAGGTGATCATCAAACCCATCAATGCCGCTTCAAACATGCGTGCAAAGGCTGTGGAACAATGGGACACCTCCAGCAAATGTGCAGTCAAGCTGCAAACCCTGCAAACCACCACATTGCAGAGGAAGACCGATCCATGGTGGATCAAACTGAACTAGAGACTCAAACCGAGGAGGCAGAAGTGTACAGGGTACACACCTTCACCACGAAATGTCCACCAATCATGTTAAAAGTTGAACTGAACGGAATTCCAGTATCCATAGCATTGGACACGGGTGCGAGTCAGTCCATCCTGAGCAAAAAGGCTTCGAGAGGCTGTGGTGCAACAAGGCACACAGGCCCAAGCTGAGCCCCATTCACACCAAGCTGAGAACTGACACTAAAGAAGTGATCCCTGTAATTGGCAGCGCAGCAGTAAAAGTGTCCTATGATGGAGCAGTGCACGAACTATGGATAGTACCAGGAGATGGCCCCACACTGTTCGACAGAAGCTGGCTGGGAAAAATCCGCTGGAACTGGGATGACATCCGAGCGCTTTCGTACGTCGAAGATGCCGCATGTGCCCAGGTTCTGAGCAAGTTTCCATCGTTGTTTGAGCCAAGCATCAGAAGCTTCACGGGGGCGAAGGTACAGATCCACTTGGTTCCCGGTACACGACCATCCACCACAAGTCATGGGCGGTGCCATATATGGCACGAGAGAAAGTGGAGATCGAGCTCGACAGGCTGCAGCGAGAGGGCATCATCGCACCGGTGGAGTTCAACGAGTGGGCCAGTCCGATTGTTCCGGTTCTCAAGAGTGATGGCACGGTTAGAATTTGCAGGGACTATAAAGTAACGATTAACCGTTTTTCGCTGCAGGAACAGTACCCGAGACCTAAGGCAGATGATCTATTTGCGACGCTGGCAGGAGGAACGATGTTCACCAAGTTGGACCTGACCTCGGCCTACATGACGCAGGAGCTGGCGGAATCTTCGAAAGGCCTCACCTGCATCAACACGCACAAAGGTCTGTTCATCTACAATAGATGCCCGTTTGGGATTCGATCGGCCGCGGCTATTTTTCAAAGGAACATGGAGAGTCTGCTAAAGTCGGTTCCGCGCACCGTGGTTTTCCAGGACGACATACTGGTCACAGGTCGGGACACCATCGAACACTTGCAGAACCTGGAAGAGGTTCTAAGTCAGCTAGATTGTGCAGGACTCTGGTTGAAAAGCTCGAAGTGTGTTTTCCTGGTGCCAGAGATCTGATTCTTCAGGAGAAGAATCAAGGCAGGCGGCATCAGACCCACTGACGCCAAGGCGGAGGCCATCAAGAAAGCGCCGAGACCACAGAACTTGATGGAGCTGCGGTCGTTCCTGGGACTCCTCAATTATTTTGGTAATTTCTTACCCAGGTTAAGGACCTTGCTGGAATCTCTACACGTGTTGCTACGCAAGGGAGATGACGGGTATGGGGGAAATCACAAGAGACAGCTTTTGAGAAAGCCCGAAATCTGTTATGTTCCAACAAACTGCTTGTCCTGTATGATCTTTCTAAACATTTAATGCTAGCTTGCGATGCGTCTTCGTACGGGGTCGGGTGTGTGTTACAACAAGCAAACGAATCGGGAACATTGCAACCGGTCACTTATGCATCCAGGTCCGAAAGGGCCTACAGCATGACTGAAAAAGAAGCTCTGGCATGCGTTTACGGGGTAAAAAAAATGCATCAGTATCTGTTTGGGCTTAAGTTCGAGTTAGAAACTGACCATAAGCCGCTCATATTGCTATTCTCAGAGAGCAAAGGTATTAATACCAATGCCTCTGCTTGCATCCAAAGATGGGTGCTCACACTGTCTGCATATAACTATGTCATTCACCACAGGGCCAGACACAGAGAACTGCGCTGACGCCCTCAGTTGGCTACCATTGCCCACCACCGGGGTGGAAATGGCACAGCCTGCAGACTTGCTCTTGTGATGGATGCATTTGAAAATGAAAACTCACCCGTTATGGCCCGCCAGATCAGGACCTGGACCAGCCAGGATCCTTTACTGTCCCTTGTAAAAAAAAAAAAAAAAACTGTCCTCCTTGGGAGCTGGTCCAGAGTCCCAACGGAGATGCATGAAGAGATCAAGCCATTCCAGCGGCGTAAAGACGAAATGTCCATACAGGCGGGCTGTCTTTTGTGGGGTAATCGCATGTTTTTTCCCAAGAAAGGCAGGGAAACATTCATACATGACCTGCACAGTATCCATCTAGGCATAGTAATGATGAAAGCTATAGCCAGATCCCATGTGTGGTGGCCCGGCATTGACTCCGATTTGGAGTCTTTCGTGGACCAATGCAACACTTGCTCTCAACTGAGCAATGCACCCAGGGAGGCAACGCTAAGTTTGTGGTCATGGCCCTCCAAACCGTGGTCTAGGATCCACGTTGACTTCGCTGGCCCGTTTCTCGGCAAAATTTTCTTGGTTATTGTGGATGCTTATTCTAAGTGGATTGAGCGTGTAATAATGTCTGTAAGCACGTCCACTGCCACCATCGAAAACCTACGAGCCATGTTTGCCACGCACGGCCTGCCTGATGTCCTTGTCAGCAACAATGGGCCATGCTTCACCAGCGCTGAATTCAAGGAATTCATGACGCGCAATGAGATCAAGCACATCACATCTGCCCCGTTCAAGCCCGCATCCAACGGCCAGGCAGAACGGGCAGTCCAAATCATCAAGCAAAGCTTGAAAAGTGTTTCGGAAGGCTCCCTGCAGACCCGCCTGTCCCGAGTCCTGCTTCGCTACCGCACCACACCCCACTCGCTCACCGGGGTTCCCCAGCCGAGCTGCTCATGAAAAGGGTGCCCAAAACAAGGCTTTCTCTCGTCCACCATGATCACGTCGAGGGCAGGCGGCATCAACAAAGCATGTACCATGATCGCGTAAATTTGTCACGCAATATTGAAGTCAATGACCCTGTATTTGTACTCAACTATGGACATGGTCCCAAATGGCTTGCTGGCATTGTCATAGCCAAAGAAGGGAGTAGGGTGTTTCAGGTCAAACTCGCAAATGGACTAACTTGCAGAAAGCATTTGGACCAAACCAAACTGCGATTCATAGACAGCCATGAGCAACCTGAAGAGGACACCACCAACTTCGACTCTCCGACACATACACAAGTGGCAACCGACATCACGGTTGACCACAAAGCTGAACTCATCACCCCCAGCAGCCCTGCAAAGCCAGCTGCGCAGCAGCCCAGTGAAGAACCAAACAACTCGCCTGCACCTGAATTTGAACCGAGACGATCGACTAGGGAGCGAAAAGCCCCAGATCGTCTCGCCCTGTAAATAAGTGTACTATTGACTTTGGGGAGGGAGTGATGTTATGTATGCAACGCTATGTAACCAGCATTCAACCGCCACCAGAGGGCGTACCTGTTGGGAGTCCCAAGGGATCCCAGCATCCCTTGGGAGCACTGTATATAAGCAGGCCTCCCATGCTGCACCAACACTCTGGAGTTAGAATAAAGAGACTAAGGTCACACTTACTCACGTCTACAGTACTCAATCACATTATTTTATTATGGATATAACAGTACCCAATGTCAGCATGGCTGTGTCTAGTTACTCTAGTTTTATTTCTATCTCTTTTTCCTAGGCCTGCATAGAGAGAAACAAACGAAGGAAAGAGGGTGCACATAACAGGCCTCCTGCCCAGCGAGGGCTCAAAGAGGAAGGGTAAGCAGAGATTTTTCATTGTGTTCAAACTGTGTTTCCAGTGCAGACTTTGAGTGTTTAAGGACCCTTTGCTCTCTCACTAGTTTCCTGAGCCAAGCAACTGTAAAGCCTGGCAGGAGATTTGCTCCGAGCATCTGTCTAAGCCTTCTTCTGGGAGACATATGTCATCACCTAGGGGCTGACTCTCGCTTTTGCCTTCTCTTCATTACAAATGCCGTCTCTTATTGTCCTGTGATCCAGTGATGAGTGTGTTCAAAGTTGTTGCATACAGTCTGAGTTTGGGCAGTTTCAGGGGGTCACATTATGACACAAAGTGAATCCAATGAGTATGTTACAACTTCATATTGCCCTTCTAATCCATCTACTCATTAATGTACATGATTATGATGACACTTTGGCATTTCCATTCCTCCCTTTAGGTCAGAAGAAAAGTCTCCTTCATGGTTACAGGAACTGAAGTTAAAGAAAAGGTTGAATATGCATCAACCTAGTAGTCCCGATTGGGTAAGATCTCCTGAGCTGCTGCGAACTTGTCACTCCATGCATTCGTCCAAGTTCAACCCTTCTGTATAGCGCTACACAGTTGTGTGCAATTTGAACATTGGTTGAGAATGCTGTGATCTCAGAAATGAGGCTAGTGATTTATCATCGCATAACATCCAGCTGCTTCTGGGAAAATTCAGGAAAGAGCAGCAATGCTATAGTCTGAGGGAGCGCTAGTAGGAGCAGCTAGTACTTTAGTGGGATTCAGGAGGGAGAGAGCTACAAGAGTCATTTGAAAGTCTGGAGGAGTTGAACTGGCTGCTTGCTCTGATGATTTGACTGTTTGCTTGCAGAGATAGAATAGAAGGCCAACCTGTTATTCAGTCCCAATTGGACCGAGCTTTCAAAGAGCATGAATGTCATTATACCAATGGCTGTCTCCTAATTTTTACCTTATCACCAGTCCTAGTCGTATATGGAGTCAAATTGGATTGAGCTATTGGGAGTGGAAGGAATGATTTTTAATGGAGTGGATTCAGGATTTGAAAAAAATCTCAAATAAGTGATCACTTGTAGAAGGGCAGCCTTGAGCATCCCTCATTGTTGATCTTCATAATGCTGAGGTGAGGATCAGAAAGTTCCACAATTTTGCACCATAAGTTTCGGAGGCAGAGATGTAGTCAGAAATGAATAATAAGTGTGGGAATTTTTTTTCCACCGTAGTGCAGTACTGGGCGCCCTTTTCAGACTGGTTAAAGAATATTGTTGAGACAGTATAATGACCTGAAATGTATGTCGAGACTAGAATTGGATCCCAGGTTCCCCAGTGCAAGGATAACAATAACTTTGATTTATATAGCAACTTTAACGTAGTAAAACATCCCAAGGTACTTCACAACAGTGTTACAAGTCAAAACATATAGATTTGACACCAAGCTACAAAAGAAGAAATATTAAGGGAGACTAGAACTAGAGGGCATGATCTTAGACTAAGGGGCCACCCATTTAAAACTGAGATGAGGAGAAATTTCTTCTCTGAGGGTTGTAAATCTGTGGAATTTGCTGCCTCAGAGAGCTGTGTAAACTGGGACATTGAATAAATTTAAGACAGAAATAGACAGTTTCTTAAACGATAAAGAGATATGGAGTTATGGGGAGCGGACAGGGAGGTGGAGCTAAGTCCATGATCAGATCTTATTGAATGGCGGAGCAGGCTCGAGGGGCCGTACGACTTACTCCTTTCCTATTTCTTATGTTCTTGAGGCAGATGACCAAAAACTTGTTTTAAAAAGGTAGGTTTTAAGGAGTGTCTTAAAGGAGGAAAGAGAGATGGAGAGGGTTCGGGAGGGAGTTCCCGAGCTTAGGGCCCAAACAGCTGAAGGCACAGCCAATGATGGTTAAGCAGTTATAATCCGGGATTGTTTCTGCCATAACACCTTGACTAACAAATGGGAATCTTCCATCAAACTGGAGAGCACTTTAGGATGTGCACAAGTGACCAATTGAGCAACAAATGTTGGTGTCTGTATGTGTTGTTGGACAGAGAATGGGATTGGAGTGCTCAGCCGAGTGATGCAGGAGTGAGCTATGTCTGTTGAGTGACTGAGAGGCGTGTGTGTGTACGTACTTGTTAAAAAGGTGCACTTCCGAATCGTGCAATGGGCAGAATGTTTCCTGTTTGAGTAAGTCTTCTTTCCAATACTGAAATGTTTGGTTTGTTTTATTTTACAGAGCAATGAATGAATAAGACCCAAGAGGAAAATGAGTCTGATACAAGCCTTAACTCTCCACCAACTTTTAAAAAGAAAGAAAAAGAAAAAAAACACAAACTGCTGCTGTCGCTTCCTGCCTCGCTACCTGCATGGTGCCTTCCCATAGTACTTTATGAATAGGCTGCTTAAAGTTCATACATCAATCAGAATAATGCTCTATTTTGTCAGATGCTAGGGTTCATTGCCTGAAACCCTAAGAAATGTCACTTTAAAACAAATAAATTTTTAAAAACACAATCTAATGGCTGTGATTGAGCTAGGTGCTCTCCACAGTGCTTCAGTTAAGAGAGCGGGTAGTATGTGTGGAAGATGGGGATTGGACCATGTGGCCCAGGAAGTTCTGGTGTATATGGTCACTCTCGCCTACTGGAACTACAACTATTCACCAGGAAATTCTTGAATAGTGTTCCAATGCAAAGAGCAGATGAGCCGAACTCATTGGAATAGAATTCACCACCCTGAGTAGGTCTACCCTACATTGTTCTTTCTGTTCGAGAACTGCTGACACTTTGGTGCTAGTGGTAATAAAACAAAAAGAAGGTTCTAAAAATCAATTCCTCACTGAAACTTGTTTGCTTCATCTTTCTGGGTGATCCTGTTTCACAATAATATGACGGTGAGCTCCATATAATGTACATTTTTATATCATTTGTGCCCATTGGGTGCCCTGTAATGTAGCATTGTATGTGTGTATCAGGAGAGTAAGTATTAAAAACCAACGATCACCTTCCCCATGCTCCACAGTGCACTTGGAATTGATTTGTAGAAACCTTGCTTCATTCACTCTTCTTGAACTCTTGTTAAGACGAACTAGACATTGTGTGTTTTCTGTTTTTATAAAATGTAAACAAAACAAAGTGTTTACCACCATGACAGGAATGCAAGCTGGTTATGTCACAATTTGATTGGCTAGATGTAGGACAATTTTTTATCAAATACTGTTTCATTGGCTAAAACCTTTTTCTTTTATTGACACTGATTTTCACAAGAAGCACTCGCCTGTGTTTATGAATTAGAGAAATATCTGCCAACCTGCCAGGTAGGCAAAATGCCTCGTTAAAAGATTGTGCTTCTGTTCAATATATAGTTAAATATTTCTTCTTATTATTATTTTTCCCTTCAGATGCAGGAAGAAAAGCAATAACCTGTTAAAACTTAGTAACTGTCTGCACAAAGGGCTGTAAATATTTGTACTTTTTTTTGGTTTGCCTTTGTAAACAAGTTGTATATCTGGCAAGAAAAAGAACTGGCTTGACACCTGACAGTGTGGCTGACTGGAGCTCAACCCCTCCCCACTGCTTCCCCCAGTAGGCAGTGACTACCTCGAAGACATTAGAACAATATCAGAGCAACAGAGATACCATGTAACCAGTCAAGAGCGCGACCATTCAGTGAGCTGAAATCTTAGACAGCAGGCCAAGCCAACTTCCAACCTCCTCCCAGGTGCCAATATTGGCAGAAGCTGGGGAGCTAGTCACCTGTCTGCCGTCTCCCCTCAGGCAATGTTGCACAATGGGTGGATCTATAGAAAGGAGAAAAATGTAAAAATCCAGGATTAAAATTGAGATACTGCAAGAATGGTTAGAGGTGCGGCACTGCAGTCGGTCAGTCAGCATATCCTTTATTACAGGCCTAGGGACAATGGCTCCATAACATTACAATATTACCACAGAAAGCAGAAGAACAAAGGAACTGAGCATGTCACTAGTGCAACTTGCATAAGCTCTTTCCTCCACTGCCTTTTCCTCCCCTCTCTTCCACCCAATTCAAATGGAGTTGCAATCATGACACAACATATATTGGAAATTACACTGTTAATATACATACTTAACAGATATGAGGGATTCCCCTTAATCCATTTGATACGTGGATATTGCAAAAGAGATTGCTACCACACACGATTAATGAATTGTTGGGGAGAAGGAACGTTGTGATGTTGATCTGAAGGAGTACTGAACTGCTTGGATATACTTCCAGCCATCCAGTACTTTAACTGGGGTAAGCTTCCAGTCACCTCCCACCTTATTTGGTTGTGAGCTGCTGTAGATCATGTGCCATGTGTTTACATTCCCACTATTCTACAAAGTACTCCTGTATCATAACTATGGTTGAGATCTGGGTTTTGTTTCTCAAAGGTTCAAAGAGTGCACTGAAATGAGACTGAACTCCTGAGAGGAAGTCTGGATGTTGTATATTTTTTGTAATGAAACATTCAGAATAAAGCTTTAGAGTGTGAAATTCCTGTGATGTTGGCCAAAGTATGTGCTTAACTTTCCATGCTGAGATTACGTTAAGTGCCCATCCTTAAACACACCTTACTCAAGCTTTTAAGATTGGTTTGTGGTTATCTGACCATTCAATCTTTAGCCCCTTAGAAGATGACATCTAGCTTAATTAAGAAGGCCTAACATGGTAAACTTATCTAGACTACAGCAACCAGACTAGATATAAAACCACTGTAATTCTATCTTTGCCGTCTGACAGCAGCCCTTGTTGCCTTTTGGCTAGAATGAAGCTTTTTTAAAATAAAATTGATATTGCCTCATTGCTGTATACAGAGCATACCCAAAATATCCCACTGAATCATGGGAAGCTTAATTTTGAATTGTTGCCGTAATGGTCCCATGATCCATCGTGCTAGCTGGGCATGCTCAGATTATTTACCGTTTAAATTGCCATGTTTCCTATTATGCTCCTATACTGAGTGGTGTGAAATAGGACACAGACAGACACGGCACAGAGAACGTCTTGGGTTTTGTGTGTGTTTATTTTCCTCTTTAAAGACCAGGTATCAGCCATATTGCCATCTTCTTCATACCTAGTGATGTGTAATTGTGGGGAAAGGCTTCCTGCACGGTTTTGATTTCTACCAGATCAGGAGGTAATTGAGTTCCTCTGTAAAGTTGGCATTCAGATAATCACTTGTGTTGCACAACAGTCTCTCTAAATCTTTATTCTGAATGTATGTTTGAGAATTATAACAAAGTATGTGGTATTTTATATTTTAAAAGAACGATGATGGTGAATGTGATATCTGTAATCAGTAAATTTTCTTTTTTTGTATTTTAGTTTTACAATCTGATCAAAGTCTATTCATTGTGTATAAATGAGTCCTTTGTTATGTTTAATGGGTGTGGAATTCCTGTCCTCCCACCAGCAAAACATTTTCTCTCTCTCAACCCATTCCGCTCTTCGGTGTTAGTTGCTGCATTGAGAGGGAAATTTAGCCTTTTCATTCAATCCCTTGGTCCATCACCTTCCACTTTGAAACAGTGATGTACAGAGTTGGACTGAGCCAAACCTGATTGGTCTAAAATAGACACTACCACATGTGGCCAATCTTCAGTGACATCTCAAAGGACTAGCCAATGTATTGCTCCTCATTTATCTGCCTGTCTGAAGTGTACACGTCTATCCATTCACCTACGTGGGATTAGTTTAATTCTTTACAACAGTAAAATCAAGCATCAAGTTAGAATTATTTTAACTAGTGCAATTCCTCTGTGCCCAGTCCCTCTGGTTTTGGCTGAGCAGGGCAGCTGTGTCCAATTGGTTTTTTCAGCACACAGACCTGAATTCTTGTCCTTTTCTTGGGTCTCTCCTGGCCAATATAGTAGGCAGATAGTGTGCTCCCAGACTTCAACCAATGCTGCTCTCTCATTGGCCGCTAGAAGGTGTGTGTAACTCTGGGGTAACTGATTAATTTTTTCACCTCCCCATAGAGAGTTTTAAAGATTCAATGTGTCCTATCACCCAGTAAGGAAGTACCATTGGAAGCTCCCAATGGGGTCTGCCACCTAGTGTCTTCCTTCAAGATCTTTGTCATTGCTTTAACTGAAGAAAGTGCCCCATTATACATCACTAATGGCACAGTATGGCATTAGTATAATAGCCACCTTCTCTGCAGATATCATTAATCAACTTGTCTAAGCCTAGTAACTTCTAGAACTTGGATAGTACACTTTGCCAGTAGATATCCAAATCACGTTTTTCATTATGTGAAGGGGGTGATTATTCATCATTCTTGAAGAGTAGATATAATTCAGTCTTTTTTTTAAACATCATTCCATGTAGATCACTTAATAGAACAATTAAGTTGACTAGTTTGGTGATGGAATTAATCACCAATAGTATCGGCCTCAGAAACTTCAAAAATATTTGCTGATGACTGTCAGCATGACCTGTTCAGGGCCATTGCTCTAGTTTACCATTCGAAGACTTTACACCATATGCTTTCAGGTCACATGTGGGTAGGGTGTAGGACAGTAAATTGGTGGAGCAAATCACCCCCCTCAGTCAAATCAACTGAAATGAAAATCGGGCAGGTACTGGAACAGGTGGGTGAGGTCCACTGCACCAGTTTACCAGCCAATGGTAGAAATTCTCCTTTGGCCTTTTGTTCTGAAGATCTGAGTTTGGAGATGGTGAAACTGGGCTCAGAAACTATCTGAAAACAAGAACATAAGATATTGAGGACAAGGAAAGGTGATTCACCCATCAAGCTCATCATTTTCATATTTCAACTCGCCTATCCTAGCATCCACTGCAGCTTGAATTCTCCCCATATCTTTGATTCAGTTGAGGAACAAAGTGAACATAGGGCTTATCTTCATCTCAGCATTAAATATTGCCAGTTCTTTGCAAAGTTAGGTTTAAATTGTATTTTTAATTATCTCCACACACAAAAGCACTCTCACGCACAAAGTTTATGAAGCTAACCTTTCATGATACTATAGCTTAGTTCCATAAGAGCCAATTCAAAGGTAAAGGATAATGCAACATCTCTCTTGGTGCTGGTTTGAGACTGGGGTCATGAATGAAATGTTGGATCAATGCTGGATGTTAAATAGAGTTGCATATTGTTTGTATTATAGCGTTTGATAAGCACTTCTTAATGAACAAAGGCTTTCAGTTTACTGATACTTTTACGAGTCACTTGTTGATGAAAGAAACGTGTTTCCTCCTGACTTTATTTGGACATGGTGGCAGTTAAAACTAAAGCTGTGGTGCATTTGTATTTCTCTAAATGAGGATGACTCAACTTCAGCAGAAGAAATAAGAGCGCATACGAACAACAGGAAATCAAACTAATCTCGCACAGTGGTAGAAAACCCCTCAGTCCGCTCTCTAAGTGTCTTGCAGGGATCTCTCCAGCCCACAACAGTCTTGTTCATTTCTAATGAATCCTGTCATCTTTTTGGGATGAGGAGAATACCCACAACAACCACAGTTAGGGGAGTTATTTTCTTTACTTTTATGTCAAAATTCAACCCAAGTTAAATGTAAACATTCTGAGGCTTTACAACATTTAGTCAGTATAGACGTGACACCAAGGCATCTGCAAAATTTTATCTATCTGCATTCATTCATCTGGATATAGGGCAGGTAGAAAGGGTTTCACATCTGGAAGATTTTACCAATGTACTAAATGGTTATTGGTATAATTTTATTTCTGATTGTAATCATAACATTTTGTGGAATCAAAGGTAAAGAGGGGAAGAAAAAACACGATCTGAACAGAATACCAAAGCCGAATGTACAACCACAAGTGAATCATCAGTAAATCAAACTAGAGAGCAACATGGCAAACCTGTTCAGGACCAAACCAAATGGAATGTATGGAAGGTAATGGTAAGAGTTGCTTCTCATAAGAGTCCTGAATCTTCAGTATCACTATCCATCTTAACACCTAACCAGCAGTATGCCAAAAAAAAAATAATTACATTTGTAGATTGGGAAAAAGCAGGAGATAAGAAAGGAATCTTAATTCTTTGTACGGGAGTAAGGGATTGAACTTTCACCTTCCAGAAGGAAGATTTAAAGCAAAATGGTATCACTAATACTGTGCTTCCAGTCTATTGTACAGTTGTCTGGGTAAGATGCCCATTGAGGAAGAGAGGTGTTCTTTATACTATTTGTTCAGTTTAACTACTTGGATTACAAGTAGATACCTAAAAGTAAATTGAGCTAATGGAGGTGGGAGATGAGAAATATTATTTTGGTTGAATGATTTTGTCCCCTCCCCATCCTGTAAGGTATTCTGTCCTTTTTGGGATATGGTTACACAGATATGGTTGCCTTCTTTTGGTATTCAAATGACTATTTATTCATGCATGAGCATTGATAGTCAATGGTGGTAGACTGTTCCTCCTAAGCCCAAAACTGTATTTGTATGATTCCATACATGTGCACTTCTAGCAAGGGTCGCTGGATAGCTATTAGAAACGGGAACCCTGTTTGGTATTTCCCTCCCTGGCACTGGGGCCTAACACCAACCTTCCTGATATTAGCTAAGTCAGTACAGTCCAGAAATCAAACTTATGACCTTCCTGATCTGTGTGACTCAGCTAATCACTGGATAAAGTCACTAGGTTATGGAAGTCACAAGGTTATGGGTGAGGCCCAGAAATCTCATTTATATGATTTAGTATGGATAACTTATCGGGAGCTATTAGAATGAAAACGGATTGATGATCTAGTTTGGTTTTTATTGTACTTCCAAATGAAAAATGACCAGTGCAATTAAAAAAAAAAATGAACAAACTAAGAATTTGAGTGTGAAGTAAGTGTTACACGATGTGCCAGGTGAATGTAAATATGTGGTGCATAAGTGTTTGGGTTTGATAACAGGGATGTCCCTTGCATATTGGGATGGGAGGGATGCATCTGAAGCCGAGGTCGCAATTTGGAATGTCATCATTCAGCTCTCCTCATCTGAAGATGCTATTAAATGTTTCCATCCTGCCATTTGAATTTCAAATGGGTACATTTAGATTTCAAAACCACCCTAAGATTTATTCCAGGTTAATTTTGTGTCAGAGTGTACACACCGAACTTGTGGATGGTGGGTGGGGAGATCTGAGTGGAAGAGAATGCTGTTTTCTAATCAGATCCAAACAGTTCATCAGCTGTCTCACCAGATTTCAACTTCTGTCTTTAGATTGGGCCTGCTGCATGCCACATTTTAAAGCACTGTAGTTTTCTGAATGCCCAGAAGCTACATTAATCAATCATTTTAATATTTCAAATGTGCATTTAGAGAGGGAAATAACACAGCAGGTATTAACCACCTTAATATTTGTGTTGTACCAAAGTATAACATTTGGAGGAAGTGGTACAAAAGCTTTATGGCTCCTCCAATTCTGACTGTCCCCATAAGGGGGGAAATCATTTGTGTTAATTATGAGATGTAGTTAATGTCTTCTAAAAATTGGATCTAACATAACATCTGACATCAGATTGTTCATCCAATTTGGAGTCTTCACAAACGAGGGAATAAAATTGTCCCCTTAAATTCATTTGAATATGTGCCAATTGGGAGGTTTAATGATTCAAATTTTTGAATGCTCTCAAGATTAGAGGGTAATTAAAGTAATTTGGTGATAAAATCCTCAGCCCCAAATTTTCTATTTTCCAACTTTTAAATATTATACAAATCTTGAGAAAACAAGATCATAACTCAGATTATTCAGGATTATGTGCTTGGATTTTGGTAGTTAATTTTACAGTAAATTAACAAGTTTCAAGGATATTGGGGGTGGAATAAACAGTCAACTGTAGTTGCTGATCCTGTAAATTTACCCAGAAGCTCATTCGGAATAACTGCATCATGTTGATGTGATGCAGCTGATTCCATTTTAGGTATTTTCTCAGCAGACAGTTAAGACAACAGCAATGGAAAAAGTTCTATTGGTTTGGGTGATGTTCTCTTGACAGCCTTACTGGGGTCTGGGTTCAAAAACACTCCAGGTGCACAGGGGTGACAGTTATCTGACTTGGTGCCTATTTGAGGGTCTTTGATGAAATGTATTCAGAAAGCCTTGATCAACTTCTAGCAGAAATAAATCCACAGCACAATACTTATTTACAATGCTGAACGAGAAAAAGGTGAATGAGTAATTATTTGATCTAATGTTGTACAAAAAGACCCAATTTGAGTTTTAGTTACAGTTGTTTGCTGTAATTGAGAGTTACTGCTCTCCATACTCCACGTGAGAAGGAGCTTGTTTGGTTTGTACATGGAACACGGTTACAGCCTTGTGTTCAAGGATGTGGTTTAAATGATTGTTTCTCTTTTCCTGTTGCTTGTTCCAAACAGCCTTACCAAGCTCTGTAAATACAGATCACAGTAAGATTAATATATTGTGGTATTAAATTTTTTGTACAACATAGTTTCATAAGTAATAAAAAAAACTTTATTCTGAGCTCCTGCCTGTTGTATCTTTTAGAAAACATATCTGTTCCTTTTAATGTGCAGACAAGAAATCATGGGGCGCAAATGGCTAACGGGTTACGGCAGTAAACAGCTCCTGATCATGATCCAATGGCTCTTGCTGTCATCATCATAGGCAGTCCCTCGGAATTGAGGAAGATTTGCTGCCACTCTAAAAATGACTCCTTGAGTGGCTGAACAGTCCCTGTCACAGGTGGGACAGATACTCGTTGAGGGGAAGGGTGGGTGGGACAGGTTTGCTACCTGTGCTTGATTTCTGCACGCTCTCAGCAATGAGACTCGAGGTGCTCAGCACCCTCCCGGAGACACTTCCTCCACTTAGGGCGGTCTTTGGCCAGGGACTCCCAGGTGTCAGTGAGGACGTTGCACTGTATCAGGGAGGCTTTGAGGGTGTCCTTGTAACGTTTCCTCTGCGCACCTTTGGCTCATTTGCCGTGAAGGAGTTCTGAGTAGAGCGCTTGCTTTGGGAATTTCGTGCCTGGCATGCGAGCAATGTGGCCTGTCCAGCGCAGCTGATCAAGTGTGGTCAGTGCTTCAATGCTGGGGATGTTGACTGGACGAGGCCGCTAACATTGGTGCGTCTGTCCTTCCAGGGGATTTGTAGGATCTTGCAAAGACATCGTTGGTGGTATTTCTCCAGCGACTTGAGATGTCTACTGTACATGGTCCATGTCTCTCAGCCATACAGGAGGGTGGGTATTACTTATAGCCCTGTAGACCATGAGCTTGGTGGCAGATTTGAGGTCCTGGTCTTCAAACACTCTTTTCCTCAGGCGGCTGAAGGCTGCACTGGCACACTGGTGTTGAATCTCGTTGTCAATGTCTGCTCTTGTTAATAAGAGGCTCCCAAGGAATGGGAAATGGTCCATGTTGTCCAGGGCCGCACTACGGATCTTGATGACGGGAGGGCAGTGCTGAGCGGTGTGGACAGGCTGGTGGAGGACCTTTGTTTTACGGATGTTTAGCGTAAGGCCCATGCTTTAACAATGCATGAATGGTCATTAGGTTAGAGTACGATTGGCCTCTATCGTGATCACAAGATAACTACAGACAAGGAAGGCCATTTGCCCCATCTTAATTCATCCATTGAGAATGACCCTAACGCCCCTGCATTTCAGCATCCAATTGTTTCTTAAATGCTTCCAGGGTTTTTGCCTCCATTGCTGATTATTGCTCTGCATTACATAGAAACATAGAAAATAGGTGCAGGAGTAGGCCATTCGGCCCTTCGAGCCTGCACCGCCATTCAATGAGTTCATGGCTGAACATGCAACTTCAGTACTCCATTCCTGCTTTCTCGCCATACCCCTTGATCCCCCGAGTAGTAAGGACTTCAACTAACTCCCTTTTGAATATATTTAGTGAATTGGCCTCAACAACTTTCTGTGGTAGAGAATTCCACAGGTTCACCACTCTCTGGGTGAAGAAGTTTCTCCTCATCTCGGTCCTAAATGGCTTACCCCTTATCCTTAGACTGTGACCCCTGATTCTGGACTTCCCCAACATTGGGAACATTCTTCATGCATCTAACCGGTCTAAACCCATCAGAATTTTTAAACGTTTCTATGAGATCCCCTCTCATTCTTCTGAATTCCAGTGAATACAAGCTCAGTTGATCCAGTCTTTCTTGATACGTCAGTCCTGCCATCCCAGGAATCAGTCTGGTGAACCTTCGCTGCACTCCCTCAATAGCAAGAATGTCCTTCCTCAAGTTAGGAGACCAAAACTGTGCACAATACTCCAGGTGTGGCCTCACCAAGGCCCTGTACAACTGTAGTAACACTTCCCTGCCTCTGAACTCAAATCCCCTCGCTATGAAGGCCAACATGCCATTTGCTTTCTTAACCGCCTGCTGTACCTGCATTCCAACCTTCAATGACTGATGTACCATGACACCCAGGTCTCGTTGCACCGCCCCTTTTCCTAATCTATCACCATTCAGATAATAGTCTGTCTCTCTGTTTTTAACACCAAAGTAGATAACCTCACATTTATCCACATTATACTTCATCTGCCATGCATTTGCCCACTCACCTAACCTATCCAAGTCACTCTGCAGCCTCATAGCATCCTCCTCGCAGCTCACACTGCCACCCAACTTAGTGTCATCTGCAAATTTGGAGATACTACATTTAATCCCCTTGTCTAAATCATTAATGTACAATGTAAACAGCTGGGGTCCCAGCACAGAACCTTGCGGTACCCCACTAGTCACTGCCTGCCATTCTGAAAAGTACCCATTTATTCCTACTCTTTTTTGGTTGGATATGTTGACCATCAAGTCTACTAAGACTCCTATGGCTTTTTGAACTCATTCTTTAGCTACTATCTCATTTGTGGAGTGCATGTGTCGTCTATTATACATTTTTCTGTATTAAATTTAATCTGCCATTGTTCTTCTCAATTACATACATGGTCCAACTCATTCTATAATTTCTGAGCTATCTCCAAATCCACTGCCCCTCCTACTTTCCTATTTGCCTATTTTCTCCCATATCCTAAATCACACCAAGGCCCACTTCCCTCATCACTCCTGTGCTTGCTGACCTACATTGGCTCCCAGTCTGGCAATGCCTCAATTTAAAAAAACCTCAATTTTAAAATTCTCATCCTTGTTTATAAATCCCACCATGGCCTCGCCCCTCCCTATCTCTCTAACCTCCTCCAGCCCTACAACCCTCTGAGATTTCTATGCTCCTCTAATTCTGACCTCTCATCCTTGATTTTCATCATTCCACCATTGTCGGTCATGCCTTCAGCTGCCTACATCCTACGCTCTGGAATTCCTGCCCTAAACCCCTCTCCTCCTTTAAGATGCTCCTTAAAATCTACTTATTTGACTAATCTTTTGGTCATCTGTTCTAATATCTCCATATGTGGCTCGGTGTCAAATTTTGTTAACACTCTTGTGAAGAGCCTTGGGACTTTTTTCTACATTAAAGGTGCTATATAAATGCAAGCTGTTGTCGTTTAGCATCCTTAGCAAATGTGACTAATTTCTTGGTGTACATTATAATTAGTAGTGGTCCCAACACTGATTCCTGTGGCACCCCATTCAGTGCCTCTCTCTTCGCACATCCCATTATACTCATCCAACAAGTACCTGCTGTTTTCTACCTGTAAGCCCATTTCTGGAAGTGTAGATACACCTGATGGAGCTTTCCCATTTAGGATGTCATTTCCTCAAAGAAGTCAAGAAGGTTGGTGGGACAGGACCTTCCCTTTCTGAACCACGATACCACAGGAAGAATGATGATAATGATGACCTATTCCATAAGCAGAAAATACAGATCTTCACCCGTCAGATGTAGCCTTCCAATCACAATCTCCTCATTGTAACATACTATTTTACTGCACATATGCCATTCTGCAACAAGAGTTTGCCTCCCTGTTTGTTCTGCCAACTGATGCATCTTTTCTGCTAATGCCGACATCCTTCTTGCGTAGCACATCCCACAAGCAGCCAATCTCTAGCCCACAATGTGCTTTCTGTAACTCTGTTTTGGTCTAACTTGAAACCAGACTAAGTCACTCCACCACATTACTGTCCAATTTGATTCTCCCTTATATTTTTGAATTATAAAGCTGTTTATCCCCTCATTAAGGCTGTCACAAATCATTAATGCAGTGGCTGCAATAGCAGTTGGGTCCCAATGAAAGTGTCGAGGACAGCAGTCTGGGGCAGTGTTGATTTTGGCATGGTTGGTGCTGCGAGTTCTCATTTGCTGTAAAATTGCTGATCAGGGTCCAGATTTTAATCTTTCCCAAATCACCGGGCGGGGTTTGGGAGATTTTGGGGAGTCTGTGGGATTGAAATGTGTGTGCTTGATCTGTGCCGCTGACAATCAGATCCGATGATGTTCGCTCGATTCTGCTGCGTCGGCTGACGGGAGATGACAGCAAATTCCGATCTGCGACCGATCTGAGGCCATAAATAGGCCGGCAGGTGTGGGGAAGGAAGCAGCAGCCAGGTTGGAGCCGGAGAACAGGAGAGGCGCTGAGCCCGTACGGTACCCACAGGCTGTCTGGTCACTTTGCTTCCCAGTTACAAGTTACTGTTTTTGTGAAACTTAACGATCTTGCTTGCTTGCTTTAATTCAATAGAAATTTGACATCTTTTCAACATTTGCACTTTATTTAAAATTGAGCATAATTATAACTTTTTTAAAAAGATTTCGTATTTTTCTTATCAAAACTTTTGTAATTGTTATTTAAATAGGTTTGTAACTTTGTTTCAATTTTTAAAGATTATTTCCCTTTTTATCTACAAAAATTGTACTTTACAAAATTTGTTAAACTATTTTATTCCTTGTCGTTATTCTGATAGTATTGGTTAAATACTCCAGAATACAGTACATCAGATCCATATCTGGTCGTTTTTAGCCATGATATGGTCATTGCCGTTTCTCTGTATAATGCAGAATAATCCCTATTTCCACTTTAAATAATGTCCTCCTCGTGTTGCAGACCAAGTTCTGGTTGCTGCTAATATTTCTTTCACAGTAACTTGCCCCCTTTCCCATTTGGATTTTGAGACCCACGGATGTGGGTTGGGGTCCAACATTGGCCCCGTCACTCAATCCGTCCCTCCTTGGACAACCGCGGCAGTGAGTTGCTTTCTCCGTCCAGAAATGAGGCCTGGGGAATATGGGGGGCCGGGGCCTGAGGAATATGGGGGGGGGGGGGGCTGAGGAATATGGGGGGCTGGGGCCTGAGAAATATGGGGGAGGGGGGGGCCTGAGGAATATGGGGGGCTGGGGCCTGAGAAATATGGGGGGCCTGAGGAATATGGGGGGCTGGGGCCTGAGGAATATTGGGGGTTGAGGAATATGGGGGGGGGCCTGAGGAATATGGGGGGCCTGGGGAATATGGGGTACCGGGGCCTGGGGAATATGGAGGACTTGGGCCTGAGGAGTATGGGGAACCGGGGCTTGGGGAATACGGGAGGGCCGGGGCCTGAGGAATACGGGAGGGCCGGGGCCTGAGGAATATGGGAAGCCGGGGCCAGTCACTGTCCTCGCCGCCTAACATGGTCAGGAGCTGGGAGTGTGGCTACATATCCGCTCCCTGCTACAGTCCGGCGTTGAGCACTGCAATGCTCGACTATTGCCAGAGAGTTGGTCCACTGTGGATTGCAGAGTCCATTGTAACAGGTTTTATTGCATCTGAAGGTAATACGATGGCAGAGGAGCAGAGCGTCCCGGATCAGCCAGCAGCTGGGAAAAGCCTCCCTGGACCAGGAGCAAATTACAAGGTACCCAATACAAGTACCCTTCACCCAGGACTCGCCCACACAGCTCGAAGGTCGGCGTAACGTTAATTCCTGATTCTTTTGTGCTGTTGTTGGTAAATTGGCATTTCAGACCAACTTTTGTTTCATATCCTAAATCTGAGATCTTCAGAATGATTTTTGCATTTGAGTGAGGAGTGGATCGTCGAATTGTCTCTCGAGTGTTTCATTGCGTGTGTTGGGTGCTGAAGTGTGACATCCCGTACATCATCACATCGGGTATCACTTTTCTTTAAATAAAGCAGTTCTACGTTTTAGGCCATAATATTCATCAGGGGAGTTGATGAGAACTTTTTTCACCCAGAGGGTCTGGAACCCACTGCCTGAAAGGATGGTAGAGGCAGAAACCCTCATCGCATTTAAAAAGTACTTGAAGTGCTCTAACCTACAGGGGTCGAATGACCTCCTTCTGTGCCATAAATTTCTATTATTCATTAATCATTATCCGTAATGTCAGATGCAGTCCAGTTAAACCCTAGTTATACCACTCATTAAATTATGGAGAATTTTGATCATTCTCCTTCAGATTCTAGGGCTGTTTCATTTTTTGTTAGAGGTAGTTGACAGTTACATAAGAACATAAGAAATAGGCCATTTGGCCCCTGGAGCCTGCCATTCAATAAGGTTATGGCTATTCTTTGAGTTAATGCAGCCAAATCACAACTGCTGGGCCCTGGGTTTGAATCCAGCACAGCCTAAGAGGTGAAAGTCTACCCTCTCTGTCAGTTTCAAGCATCCTATGTTAAATAAGTTTGGAGCTCTCAACCTGCCAGTTTCTATTGGGCATGAGTCCATAACACAAAACTGCCCTGAATTTTACATTGCTGCTAAATGTAATTCACACAGAGGGGCCAGAAAGAAGGCTGATGTGCAAATAAACTCTAGTTCATTGGCAAGCAGTAACGGGTGTTGTTTTGATGTTGGTGTTGAGGCATATTGCTGGGTCAGCAGAGAGGGAGCTTTGCCCTCTGTCTGGCTGTGCAGCATTTAATCTGGCAGAATTTAATGTTAACATTGGATGCCTGAAATGCTCCATTCAGCAGCACTGGTATCCCTCCAGGCCATAGGCAGAGGAGTGTTCAAATACCCTCACCTCACCCCTCTCCCCTAAATGTCTGATTTTTTAATTATTTTGTCGGACCATTCCTTCTTTCGAAAGGATGTACCTTAGATCACTTGATGAAACATAGAAACAAGGAGCTAGATAGTCCTGCAGTTCCACCAGTGAAAACTGATTAGGTGTGCTTGTGCTTCTAAATGTTCACCAGGATATTGCAGTAAATAGAAGCAAAGTCATTGATAGACTAGCAGCACATTACCGATGCTTGGATTTCGTGCTTTAGAGTCTTTGTCTGACAAGACTGTTTTTTCTTTTCATTTGTTTTATTTGATTTGTTAGATTTAATGGAAGGAATAATGTTTCTATTTGAACCTATTGTGAAATTCCTATTTAAAAAAATAGACCTTTTGCAGTAGTTTTGTTTGGTCTAGCAAACTCATATAAAACTCTCCCCAAAATAAATCCTGTTTATGTCATTGGTATCCCTTGCCTCATAGGGGCAACATTTACTGACATAAAAACATGGGGCCATAATTTGCTGGCAAAATAACGGTGAGGCTAATGGCGCTCGCCATTATTTATGTATAAATGGTACAGCAACTTCAGGCAAGAAGCTGATGCATTGTTAAACTCAAATATCCAAATGAGGAAGTCCAGAACCAGGGGATACAGTCTTAGGATAAGGGGTAGGCCATTTAGGACTGAGATGAGGAGAAACTTCTTCACTCAGAGTTGTTAATCTGTGGAATTCCCTACCGCAGAGAGTTGTTGATACCAGTTCATTGGATATATTCAAGAGGGAGTTAGATATGGCCCTTATGGCTAAAGGGATCAAGGGGTATGGAGAGAAAGCAGGAAAGAAGTACTCAGGGAATGATCAGCCATGATCTTATTGAATGGTGGTGCAGGCTTGAAGGGCCGAATGGCCTACTCCTGCACCTAATTTCTATGTTTCTATGTTTGATGTCCAAGTTCCGCCGCTTCGCAAAAACGACATCTCACTGTCTGCCTCACCATCGAAATGCATTGAACGCTGTGAAGTTGCTGTATTTGTGCTGTAGATACGAACTAAACTTGTCACAGAAGGCCAAGTCTTATCCATTTCAGTCCAAATACCCATTTAACAACGTGGTACGTGTTAATTACTGCCCAGTCAACCTCTCTGGCACTAAAAATGAACTATTACAAGTGCTGAGTCTCATTCCTTCAGGTTTTAATTGTTGGAGATTTTAACTGTAATTTTTTTTATTTATTTTACTTTTCTTTTCAGTTTCTTTTTTCTCTCTTTATTTCTCTTTTTGTACCTGAATTGAATTCGCTGACTGATTAATTTACACACATTTTTCAGATTTTGTTTCAATGCTTCAATTTGATTGGTTAAGAGATACACAGTTGCTTGTCCTGTTCACTCAGGTCCCAGATGCCCGGTTTCCCTTGCTGTGATGTTATCAGCTCGCACTTTCAACAACTTGCCACGCAAAAAAATTGAAAACCTAAATGTGCAAGGGCAAGTCTAACTAACGGCAGACACCGTTAGATGCCCTGCCTCAGCAAATTATGGCCCATGATGTTTTACCATCTAACCCTGACAGCTTTATAATCTCACAATCCAGGTTGTTACCCATTATCTTTCATTAACCTATCTTATTTCAACATTTTTAAAGCTCACGGCTTATGAGCTTGAGAATTTCCAGGGACGCAAGTCTGAGTTTACTGGAGAATGTATGAACCTGGCAGAAAAAGGATTTGAAAAAGTGGGATCAATCCATGTGGAAAGCGGTCCGTAAGTATATACAAGTATGTAGATGTGAAAATAACTGAGATAGCCTAATGATTAGACAGGTTAAATGTAGATAAGAAAAGGCTGATTGTTGTTGAGGTCCAAAGATCTCTTTCAGACAATCTTCATCTCCTGATTTGTGTTCTTGAATTTTTCTGGACTCTTCGAGTGTCCATATTAACCGCACCGAGTGACAATCTGAAGTAGTTACTGTTGCTGCTTAAGTAACTAGCAACTTGAGCTTTGCTTTCTAGCAAGGACAGATGTCTCGAGAATTTGGCTAGGAGCATAAAAAGACTTGGAGAAATCGTACCGAGGTTGTCCAGCAGTCGGGTCACAAATTTCCACTAGTTTAACAGGTGCTTCAGGAAGGCAGGTTCTGCAAATGATAGTTAACTCAGACCTTTGTGCAGAAGAAATGGTTCCAGGCAATGGTACTGTGAAAGAGAAGTCTACAAAGAAGTGAAGCTACTGGTATCCTATGCAGATCTTTTGGATTGATACAGGAAGTTGTGGTACAGTTGCAACAGCTGTTGTGATACTATCATGAATATGGAGGTCCAGCTTAAGCACCAGTCACTCTTGTAATGGTGCTTCAGACACAATTTTGTTGAGGATCGACAACTTGACCACAGTATTCTATTGTTTTAGAAGATAAACTCTGGCATGGAATAGACTATCTCCATAGTGCACTGGTCTTCGTGGCTTTCGAAGCAAGAGGCAGCTTTTCTCTCCAGCCTGCCAACAGGGCTATGGTATTCCATCACTGAGTGAATACATTATTTCTAGGATGTCGACTGCTGAAGATGGAAAGCCGAATGGAGTCTTTTTGGGGATTCCTACTCTTCTACCAGCTTTTAGAGCTATCTTCACCACTCGTGTTGGCTCAGGATAGATCAACGGTGATTAGAATGCAAAGGAGCTGAATAGAGTTTGCAAACCTTTTAGTCTGGGCAGTTATTGCGGTCAAATCCTTCTCAACTGTTAGTGGCCTTGTTTTTTCAGCACCAAAGATAACCCATCACAGTCTGCCCACTGTCCAGTCCTGGTTATATCTGCTTGTGATTATTTGGTCCCCAGTGTCATCAGCAAAGAGAACAACCTCATTCTTGATGACATTTAGTGAATTATTGTTGAAGATTAAAAACAATGAGGCTGAACACTTCCCTCAGAGACCTTTGTGATAGTTGGGATGATAAAGATGGATATCTATCCATTATGATCCAATCTTTGCAGCTCCTGATGAAGTCAGGGATCAGGTTCTGTAGTTCACTGGATGTATTACAAGATGCTAATGAGGCTGGAATGCTTAATTCTATCCATGTCTCTAGCAATATCAAGGGGTACAGCTCTAATTTTGTGCTAATCTTGTCTTCTAGTTCTGCCCTTAATAAGGAGCCTCCCCACATCGACCAAATATCCCCTTCCATAAGTAAAACTGTCATGTATGTAACCACAATGTAACACCACTGTATTACTGTATACACTCAACCTAGATGCACACCTTGACTACAAGGGGTGAACTTGTGGGAGACACTCCTTACCTGATCACACAGGTACAAAGAGGGAGGTCCCACGCAGGGTCATCGTCTTTGGAGTCCTGTGAATAAAGAGTTAAGGTCACAGAGTGACCTTGTCCCCAGAATGTGCCTCGTGTGGTTTCATACTGTAGAGTAAGGACCTTACATTGGCGACGAGAAACGGGAATTCTTGACCCACGAGAATGGCCACCGGTAGCACAGAGGAACGGTACCGTGTTGGGGAAGACTGGGATGATTTTGTCGAGAGGCTTCAGCAAAGCTTCGTTACGAAAGAATGGCTGGGGGATGCAGCGGCCGACAAGCGAAGGGCTCATCTTTTGACCAGCTGCGGACCAAAGACTTACGCGCTCATGAAGGACTTACTAGCACCCGAAAAGCCGGCAGACAAAACCTTTGAAGAACTTACCAAATTGATCGGGGAGCACCTCAAACTGGCGAGTAGCATACATATGGCCCGACACAGATTCTACACCCATCGACGTCATGAAGGACAGAGCATACCGGACTCCTGCGTTTGGCCAGCCTCTTTAAGTTCACAGACGCCTGCAGGGGGGAGATGCTAAGGGACTTCTTTATCGAGGGCATTGGTCATGCGGGAATTTTCCTCAAATTAATTGAGACCAAGGATTTGACCTTGGAAGCGGCGGCGTTGGCTCAAGCTTTCATGGCGGGGGAGGAAGAGACGAAAATAATATACGCGCGCAATTCTGCCTCTAACGCGGCAATGGATCAGGGAGTCAACATCATTAATGCGACTCAGAGCCCCGCAGGCAGGCAGGGGCAGTCCGACACTCCCTCGGCAGCAATAGACCCCAGAGTAGGACTTCAACAGAGACAATGGCAGGCTGAATGGACATTCACGCCATCACAGTGGACAATGCGGTCTGGGATGGGGCCATTGACATCCACCAATAGGGTACTTAAGAGCAGTCAAAGGGACAGTCAGCGCGGAATGCCTGGCCATAGTCCCTTTGTTCCCAACAATGGAAACTTTAACTCATGCTGGAGGTGTGGGGGAAAACTCAGCTAGATCTTGCAGATTTCAACAGTTTGTCTGCAGGAACTGCAATCTCAATGGCCACTTAGCTCGAATGTGCAGGAAGCCTGCAACCAGACTAATATATGAGGTGGATGAACCAGAAGAGGTTCTTTGAGGCAGGATGACTTTTGGGGCAAATCGATGGATGCCGAGGTTCAGTGGGTCCATGTGGTGAATATTCACAGTTCATACACCAAAACGCCACCAATGATGATGAGGGTTTTATTAAATGGTATCCCAGTACGCATGGAGCTGGACACTGGGGCCAGCCAGTCACTCGTGGGCGTTCAGCAATTTGAGAAGCTATGGCCACTTGAAGCCAGTAGACCCAAAATAGCACGTATTGAGACACAATTACGAACTTACACTAAAGAAATCATTCCGGTGCTAGGCAGTGCAATGTTGGCTGTCACACACAATGTGCTAGTGAAGCGGCTGCCACTCTGGATTGTCCCTGGCAATGGTCCCGCACTGTTGGGGAGGAGCTGGTTAGCCGAGATGAACTGGAAATGGGGGGATGTTCACACAATGTCATCTGTGGAGCGAAGTTTGTGCTCACATGTCCTACAACAATTCAATTCACTATTCCAACTTGGCGTCGGGACTAAAGAAGTGATACACATCACCCCGGATGCCAGGCCAGTGCACCACAAAGCCAGAGCGGTGCCGTATGTGATGTGGGAAAAGATCAAGAGCGAATTAGACCGGCTGTTGAGAGAGGGCATCATCTCGCCTGATGAGTTCAGTGACTGGGCGAGCCCCATCATTCCTGTCCTAAAAGCGGATGGCTCTGTCAGGATCTGTGGCGACTACAAGACCACGATCAATCGGGTGTCCCTACAAGATCAATACCCGCTCCCGAGAGTGGAGGACTTCTTCGCCACGCTGGCAGGCGGCAAGCTATTCACCAAGTTGGACCTCACTTCAGCCTATATGACCCAGGAACTGGCCGCCGAATCTAAACTACTGACCACTATCACCACGCACAAGCGACTGTTCGTTTATAACAGGTGCCCGTTTGGCATACGATCAGCGGCCGCGATTTTTCAAAGAAACATGGAAAGCCTGCTTAAATCCATTCCTGGAATGATCGTATTCCAGGACGACATCCTTATCACGGGTCGAAACACCGAGGAACATCTCCACAACCTGGAGGAGGTGCTGTGCCGACTGGCCCGGGTAGGCCTGCGACTCTAGAAGTCTAAATGTGTGTTCTTAGCTCCTGAGGTTGAGTTTCTGGCAGGAGGGTTGCTGCAGATGGGATTCGGCCCACCGAATCCAAAACAGAGGCGATTCGATGAGCACCCAGCCCCTGCAACACATCGGAGTTGCGTTCATTCCTGGGACTATTTCGGGAACTTTCTGCCGAACTTGAGCACGTTGTTGGAGCCGCTACACGTGCTCCTGCGTAAGGGTTGCGATTGGTTTTGGGGGGACTGTCAGGAACGGGCTTTTGATCGGGAGTGAAACCTACTGTGTTCAAACAAGTTGTTGGCCCTTTACGACCCCTGTAAAAAAATTGGTTCTGACATGTGATGCATCGTCCTATGGGGTTGGGTGCGTGTTGCAGCAGGGCAATGCTGAGGGTGAACTACAACCTGTGGTTTATGCCTCCAGGTCGCGCTCTCAAGCAGAACGGGGATATGGGATGGTCGAGAAGGAAGCGCTTGCATGTATCTATGGTGTAAAAAAAAATGCATCAGAACCTCTTTCGTAGGAAGTTTGAATTAGAGACGGACCACAAGCCATTAACATCCCTGTTGTCAGACAGCAAGGCTATCAATGCCAACGCATCAGCTCGCATACAGTGATGGGCTTTCACGCTGGCTGCTTATGACTACTCCATCTGGCACCGGCCTGGCACTGAAAATTGCGCTGACGCGCTCAGCAGGCTTCCACTGGCCACCACTGAGGGGGCAGCGGAGCAAAGCGCCGAGATGGTCATTGACAGCGCAGGCTTCCCCATCACAGCCCGCCAGATCAAAATCTGGACAAACAGAGATCCCCTCCTATCCCTGATTAAGAAATATGTCCTGTCTGGGGATTGGACGCCCGCACATGGAGCATGCCCTGAGGAGGTCAGACCCTTCCACAGACAGATGGATGAGCTCTCTATCCAAGCTGACTGCCTACTATGGGGCAGCCAGGTAGTTATGCCCATGTTTCACAAGCTACAAATTCCGAGAGTTTATGTCGGGCAGTGGCATCAACCACGTCAGGACTGCGCCATTCAAGCCGGCCGCCAGTGGCCAGGCGGAACGTGCGGTCCAAATCATCATTAAGCAAGGTATGCTCAGGATTCAAGGACCCTCCCTACAATGCCGCCTATCGCATCTCCTGCTGGCCTATAGATTCCAACCGCACTTGCTTACGGGGGTCCTGCCCACAGAGCTACTAATGAAACGGACACTCAAAAATCGGTTGTCCCTCATTCACCCAGTCCTGACCAACATAGTTGAGGGCAAGTGCAAGTCACAAAACGAGTACCATGACCGTAATTCGAGGGGGAGATGTATAGAAATAAATGATCCTGTATTCATCCTCAATCATGCCATGGGGCCCAAATGGCTTGAGGGCACTGTAATTGACAAAGAGGGGAATAGGGTCATCGTGGTAAAACTCAACAATGGTCAGATATGCCGTAAGCATCTGGACCAAGTTAAAAAAAAGGTTCAGCATCGACACGGAGGAACCTGAAGAAGACCACACCGCCAGTGAACGAGCAACAAGAGCAATCGGAAGAATGCACAGTCTCTGCGGTCAGCCCAGAATGGCTGGAATCACCACAGGTGACAGACACTCACGTCAGTGTCCAACAACCAGAGCCCCAATTGCGGCGCTCCACGAGGGAGCGTAGACCACCTGAAAGACTAAACCTATGATCCCAATAAGACTTTGGGGGCAGTGGGGGGGAGATGATGTCATGTATGTAACCACAATGTAACACCACTGTATTACTGTATACACTCAACCTAGATGCACACCTTGACCACAAGGGGTGAACTTGTGGGAGACACTCCTTACCTGATCACACAGGTACAAAGAGGGAGGTCCCACGTAGGGTCATCGTCTTTGGAGTCCTGTGAATAAAGAGTTAAGGTCACAGAGTGACCTTGTCCCCAGAATGTGGCTCATGTGGTTTCATACTGTAGAGTAAGGACTTTACAAAAACAAATAACTTTGTATGTGTATTACAGAATACAAATAATTGTCAAAGCCAGAGATTGCAACTGCTAAGTGCATTCCTGTACTTTTGTGCTCCTGAGACAGAGGAACTGATAATGCAGTTGAGGTAATCTGAAGTACATTAGTGCTGCATATGCTGGGACTCTATATAATCATGGGTTGAAAACCAAGGCTTAATCATTGTCTGATGCACAGAGCACATGAGAATGCAGCTGCAAATGCTTTGAGCACAAGAAGTCTACACGTGAGCTGTGCACTAGGCTCATTAAGGCCCTGATTTTATACAAGTTAAGGGAGCTACCCATAATGTGACTGAAAAATGCTCCAGTCACAGTGTCCAGTTCGAGAGAAGGCAGAAGCAAAACATGCCCTTTTTCTCCTGGTAGTCCTATCCTAGAACCATCCTTCATTGCTACTGCTCCTGTTGTTTCCCTCCACAAGCTGATTCATGCCATTCTTCACCTAGCCATTTAATAGCTGCTAGCCCTGATAATTCCACCCCAATTCCCATGCTGCTGCCAGCACATCATGTGGTGAGCGCTGGGAGTGCCAGAAAAACATTTAAATAAGCTGATCTCACAGTTATGGTGCAAGGTCAGCTATGTGGGGTTCAGACACATGCAGTGTCTGAGGAGCAGTGCTCCTGGAAACACTGAGCTGGGACCACATTATCAACCCCTTACAGATTCTGGAGGTTCCATGTTCAACTCCAAAATTAACCATAATTTCTGATCCTGATTGCTAGCCTATGTATATTCTGGACATCTGGTGAGGATCAGATTTGTCTTGGCTATGATGCCTTCCTCTACCATCATAGTTAAATGAACTGGTGAGGTGTTGAAAGGCAACTAGTACTCTGTGAATGGGCCCCCAGCAAGAGCCAGCAGGAGCAAATAATTTTTTTTAAAGTTGGTGATTGCCCAAGTTTACTGAACTTAAATACACCGTTAGCATCAATTTGATCAACACGCCATGTCACTTCTGCTGATTGTTGCTAAAACAGCACGCAGCCCAGTTTATCTGAAAGATCTCTGTCCATTCTTATCGCCATAGGGTTATGATGTGCTAGAGTCTGAACTGTATCCCTGCAGTGCTTAGCAATTGCTGATTGTTTCCTCAGATGGGTGGGTTTTGAGCGACAGAAGTTCAATGGCGAACAGTTTGTTTTGGAGAAGGGCGAATACCCACGCTGGGACACATGGTCCAACAGTCACAGCAGCGAGAGGCTGCTGTCACTCCGACCCCTCCACATCGTAAGTACCACTTTATTACAATTTTATTCCACCGCAACCAAATAAAGAAAAAGACAAAGAAATAAGAAATGTGCAGTCAAATAAAGAGACAGGCACAGACGGAGAGAGAGAGAGAGACAGATGTTGTGAGAGAGACAGACATAGTAAGAGAGACAGACACAGTGGGTTGAATTTTAACTCCAAAAAGTGGGTGGATTGGGGTCGGTTAGAGGTTAAAATGAATCTGCCCATTTTCCATTGAATGGAGGTGGGGTGATGGGCGGGAAACCAATCCGCTCGCAGGAGGCGGGTTGGTTATTTAAGTATTATAATGAGGCTGCCTTCATTTTAACAGTCATTCTATTTTTATCTTATGTCGGTCGGGTTTCCCAGCCCTCGGGAAACCCGGCAGGTGAAAGGAGGCGAGAAGGGCTGAATCATGAGCTAAGCGCCTTTACAACAGGAGCGTTTCCTCCCGGCCCAACAAGCTTACCAGTAAACCCAAACCCCCCCCCCCCCCCCCCACCCTCCGCAATCTGTCTGCTCTCCCCCTCCCACCATCGGACCCCCTTCCCCAACCACCATTGGACCCTCCCCTCGACTAGCATCTGCCACCCCCACCCCCCCCCCGAGTCAGACCCATCCGTGATCTCTCTCAACCCCCTAGCGATCTCCGCACCCCCCCCAACTAGACCTACCTGCTTTCAGATGTCAGCCCATAATTCCAGGTTTCCCAACCTCAAAGCAGCCCCCACCCAACCCCCGCTCCCTCCCTGCCTCCAAGCTAAAATCCAGTCCGGTGAGAGAGAGAGACACCGACACCGTGAGTGAGAGAGCAAACAGTGTGAGAGAGACAGACATGGTGAGAGAAAGATGCACACATACATATACAGAGAACAATGCATACACAGTGGAAATTGACACACTTGAAGACACACCACACATACCACACACTCAGCAAGAGAGTGATGGCACATGCATAAGAGAAAGAGGCACACACATAAGAGTGACAGAAGAGCCAATTTCCTGATGTCCCACATATGGAGTGACCCCTTGCATCTAGCATATTGATCAGTGTACAGGTAGACAGACCTGTGTGCAGGGAGCGCCACACTCCTGAATCGGTGCTTTTTAAGATCATGGAGTAAATGTGCACATGCTTTATTATAGTCTCAAAAATGATCTAAATACATATTAATAGGTCCCATAATGGTTTGCTCATGTTTACTTGCTGATCCCTTCTTTATACACTGCTCACCCATTTAACATGGCTGCTTCTGGTTGTCTGTGCTGTTCACATTCTTAAAGCTAGAACTGACTAGTTTATGGCAACTTCTGTTTTGCTGTCTTGACTTGCCACACTGTAGATCTATATTGTTTGTGGAATACCTTTCTGCTGCTTGCTGCTGAGGCTTTGCAATACACAACTCCTTTTGGACAGATCTCCACTCATCGCATTGTTGCTACCAACCTCAACTCCAAAAACGGCTCAGCACGGGTAATCTTTTGGAGCTGCCAATAGCGGTCGTGGGTTTGGAGGAGGTGTTCAGGTAGATGGAAGGAAGGAAGGAAGGTGTGCTTGAACATTGGGTGACTGGTGCCCACCTACAATTGGCCCAGGAACTATGTTCTCTGATCCAGGCCCACCTCGTTGGCTATTCCTCAGGGGATGCTATGAGTTACACTTTCTACTGGAGATCGAGCTACAGGCAAGATCTTACAATGGGTCAGTCCTGATATAGTGAGATAGAGACCACTATACAATGTGAGAGACACATGTGGTGAGATAGACATATGTGTGTATGCATACATACATGCAGTGAGACCCACACAATGTAAGAGACAGAGTGAGAAATAGGCAATGAGGCACATAATGGAGAAAGAGAGAGGCATACTTACACAGCAAAAGACCACACACCAAGAGAGAGTCACACAGCATTAGAGAGTTAGAAATGGAGACACACACATAGCAACATCAAAATATAAACCCACAGCAAAAGGAAGAGAAACTCACAAAGAAAGAGACAGTGAAAGAGACACGAAGTTAGAGAGAAAGAAAGACACATGAACAGCAAGAGAACTCTGAGAAACACACACTTGCAGAGTAACGAATAGGGACCCACATACAGTAATAAAGAGAGAAAGACACACGGATTTATGACCACCGGACGTCTCAAAGTGCTTTACAGCCAATTAAATACTTTTGGAGTGCAGTCACTGTTGTAACAACAGAAGAGAGGACACACACACTGAAAGAGAGGGACACTCGCAACAAGAGAGTCACACAACAGTGGAAGAGAGAGAGACACATAGCAAGAGTGAAACACATATACACACACATCCCACAAGAGAAACAGACAGTGAGGGAGAGACTCGCAGTAAATAAGAAAGAGACACACAGGAGAATGACACAAGCACAGCAAGAGGGATGGACAAACACTCAATGAGAAACAGAAAACACACTGTGAACGAGACATTGAAAGGAAAATACACACAGTGAGGGATGGAGTCACACATATAGCATACAAGGCACATGCAAGATAAGAAGGGATCTGACCTAAGGTAACTGGGGAGAAAAGTTGTCAACTGGTTGACAAATAAGCAGTGGGAAATCTTCAAATACCACATGCATAGAGTTCAAATATACTGAATGCCAATAAAGCAGAAAGGGGTGCATCAAAGAATAAAGTTCCTGGGATAAATAAAAAGATTTTCACAGAACTAAAACTTACAGGGTGGCACAGGATAAATTTAGTGCTAACAATTCTAAAGATAATCACAAGAAGTATAGAAAGTGTACCTACCTGGGAAGGTGAAAAGGGAGATGAGAAGGACTAAAAAGGAACCTGAGAAAATACTAGCAGAAACAGTAATATAAAAGAAAATAGTCCTGATTACCCCTTATCCTTGTTCCCATTGACCTACATTGGCTTCCCTTCCCCCAACATAATACCCTCATCTGTAAATCCCTTCACAGCCTTTCACCAGTCTATTTCTACAACCATCTCCAGCCTTGTATTCCTCTCCTCATCCTATAGTCTTCTGAACCTGGCCTTTTGTGCGTCTTTCTCCCTTCACACCCTCCCCAGTTGGTGACAGGGTCTTCAGCCACCTCTCTCCCTGAAACCCCATCTTTACACTTCTCTGTTTTAGTTACCCCTCTTAATCTCCCCTTCTTTAGCTCAGCTTGTTATAACTATTTATTTCCATTTGTAAAACATCATGACAAACTTTATGTTAAAGATGCTGTATAAACGCTGATTATTGTTGTGTGAATGTAATGGGATTTAAACCTGTGAACTCCCTGTCAAGACTCTGATATTATACTTTTGGACCTCTAGATCACTACAGACAATATTGCCTTCTGGCATCTGAATCTGGTAATGAATGTTCCACTCCACACTCTTTATTTTGCTTTCCTTTAGGATGGCGGTGAGCACAAGATCAATCTCTTTGAGAATGCTGGGTTTAATGGAAGGAAGATGGAGATTGTAGAAGATGATGTTCCCAGCCTCTGGGCTCATGGATTCCAGAATAGGGTAGCCAGCATCAAAGTCATCAATGGAACGTAAGACAACTTACTCCATTTCGAGCACTGAAATTTCCCTGCACAATCTCGTTCTCTTACTGTAGCAGTACTGAGGCTTACTCAAAGACTTCTTGCTACATGTCTCGAAAGACTAATGTGTAACCCACCTTTCTAAAACACTTTCTGAGAAACCTCACACCTGTCAATGTAACATGCGATACTATACCCATACTGTAGAACTATAAAGAGTAATGGATATAGAAATAAGGGCAAAAGAGTCTCTTAAGCAAGTTGTGGTATTACATTTGGGAACAAATGATACCATGGGCCAAAGTGACCAACTAAAGAAGCAGGATAAAAATATAGTGAGGCATCTTTAGGTAAAGAATGCAAAAGTGGTGCTCTCAGGATTGCTGTATCAGACCATGAAATAGAATGATTTTTTAATAGTAGTTTTTAAATAATGTTTACCAAAGAGAAGTGACTTTGTAGATCATTGAAAATTTTGTTAGGTAGACAGAATTAACTCAGGGTAGGTGGTCTGGTGGATAATCTGGTGGGGACCCACTTGCCCGCCCGAATTAACTTTCAGGCAGGCCTTTAAAAGGGCGCAAACTTGCAGGAGGCTGCCAAAATATGCAAACTGAGGTTCTGCGCCTGTTGTGGGACCCCAATTACAACCATCAAGAAGAAATGGATGAAGAATGCACGGTACATACCAATCCCACTTTCTCCAGACCATTGGAGCCCTGTTCCAAATGGTGCGTATTTAGGAGGATCAGGAGTATTTCTCCGGCCCCCACAAAAATCTTCCAGCACGTTGCTGGCCCGTTCTAGCCCTCACCACCGGCCCCCCCCACACCACCCCCCCCTGCCCCAGAATCGGCTCTACTCCCCTCCCCAACCAGGGTTGCCAATCCTCCAGGATTGTCCTGGAGTCTCCTGGAATTAAAAATTAATCTCCAGGACACTGCTGCGAGCAAGCCAGGAGAAAAATCATAGGAGTATTAAGACAAAAGTATTGTTTTTACCATTTTCTTTGAATGCATCTGTTTATTAGGTATAAAAATATTGGAGAGGGGAAAATGTGCTGTTTGATTGACAGTCAAAACGAATCCAATTGGGTAATGAGAAGTCTTTTCACTTTCCCATTGGTCTGGGCATTGTGAGGACGGACGTGTTGGGCAACCAATGACGGGAATGGGTCAAAGGGAAGCAGGAGGACAGCTGATCAAACCTCCAGGAATACAATCAACCAGAGTTTGTAACCTTATCTCCAACAGGCCTTACCTGCCGACTGGCTGCGCGCAGTAGCTGGTCTCATTTGCTCCTGAAGAGTCTTGAGCTGCAGCAGAATGCGCATTTGGCGCTCACAGCTCACCGAAAAAATGTCAATAAGGCCCAAAGCTGAAAGTGGATTGCGCTATTCGAATGTTGCATTGTTCGATGCCTGACTCGAAAGTCTCCTCCATAAAGTCAGCTGAGGATAATTAAAAGATATTTTAGGAGTAAGAAAGCAAGAGATAAGCGGATTATAGACAGTGGCAACAAAGATCCAGATAAGTCATTTTAACCGTGCCTAACTGATCTTCAGAGGATACGTTAGATATAAATATTACACTGGATCAGGAAATTACTTTCGGATAAGACGTTAAACCGAGGCCCCGTCTGCCCTCTCAGGTAAATGATTCCATGTTACTATTTCGACGAAGAACAGGGGAGTTATCCCCGGTGCCCTGGCCAATATTTATCCTTCAATCAACATAACAAAAACAGTTTATCTGCTCATTATTACCTTGCTGTTTGTGGGAGCTTGCTGTGTGCAATTGGCTGCTGCATTTCCCACATTACAACAGTGACTGCACTCAAAAAATACTTCCTTGGCTGTAAAGCACTTTGAGAGGTCCGGTGGTCATGAAAAGAGCTATAGAAATGCGAGTATTTCATTCTTTCTTTTATGACAGATGCATTAAATGAATTCATCACAAACAAAGACTTTGGACATTTCAACATTTTGGCTCAGGAATCCATATGTATTTAGGCGTCAGTAAAATATATACCAAGAAACTCAAGAAATTAAAGGGCGGATTCTGGAATCAGCTGGCTCTGCAATAGAGGAGTGCTGATAGGGAGTGCATTATGGGATATTGCAGACTCACTATCCATGATATTTCATCTATTAATTTTAATAGATGGAAAATTACAGGCTGCAAG
Organism: Pristiophorus japonicus; assembly: GCF_044704955.1. Classification (NCBI taxonomy): domain Eukaryota; kingdom Metazoa; phylum Chordata; class Chondrichthyes; family Pristiophoridae; genus Pristiophorus; species Pristiophorus japonicus. The sequence continues at coordinate 216,948,524 of NC_091984.1, read as the reverse complement.
TCCACAATTACCTGACCTGTGCTCCCTGTGAACATTGCTTCTTGCGGGGAATTAGCCCTCAAATATCCACAGGGTGCCTGGATTAGATGGGATAGACCAAATAATCTCAGAAAAGCAGTCATGGATTTGGTTCATACATCTAGGAGCTTCGTCAACATAAGAGCTGTACTTGAGGACTAGAAGACAGTGAATGTTAGCCTGATATTCAAAAAAGATGAAAAAAGTATTCTGTGCTCTGTTGTCCTGCAGGTGGGTTGGGTACCAGTACCCCGGTTACAGAGGACGCCAGTACATCTTCGAGAAGACGGAATACAAACATTGGAATGACTGGGATTCTAACCAGCCGCTGATCCAGTCTATCCGCCGCGTCAGGGATATGCAGTGGCACAAGCGAGGCTGCTTCCAGGCTACCCCACCCAGCAGCTGAAGGAGACAGGAGGAGGACCTGAGGCAGGAGGTCAGGGGCAGGACGTATGCAAAGAAAAGAAGAATTAAATAGAACAGAAACCTGACATGCAAGCCACCTGCCTTTCATCCCTGTATTTTGAAAATAATACTGCTGCAAATAAAATGGTGACTGACCAGAACCACCTGTGTATATGTATTTGTTCACTTAAATTTTCTGTTTCTTTTCCTCTTCAACAAAAATAAAATTTAACAGTACCCTTCACTAGGAAGGAGAAAATATATTAGCCAAAGTTCCTGCTCTGATCATTATCCAATGATCCCGACTGGGAAGTGCCTGTGTGTGGATAATGGGTTAGCATCTGTTATGATGCTCCTGAGAAACATCTCACTGTCCAGGTTGGCACATGATGGATAGTCACTTGGGCAAAATGCCAAAGGGCTGCCAGTGACCATGACACTAGACCCATCATTCAGAGCTTTTAGGGGAAGAGGCGAGAAAATTGAGCTATAAATATATTTCTTTTAAAAGAGTTGTGAAAATTTTCCAATGAAACATCTGCTGCATTGAGTTTACCCAGCCACGAACACAACAGAACCTGTAATAAAAGCAGGCTGTTATTCTTGAATGCTGTAGGAATGTGATAATACCTCACTAAAAGGCAAGTGAGACCACTCATCTCCAAATAACAAACAAGAGGGTTGCACTGGTAATGGCAAGTCTCAGGCTGAGGGGCAAACTTCTCGACTGATAGGGCCAAAAAACTCTCCCTTCAAAGTAAACAACAAAAGTAGTGTTTTACCCAGTTTCAACAACAACAACTTATATTTATATAGCGCCTTTAACATAATAATACATCCCCTGGCACTTCACAAGAATGTTATTAAAAAAAAATTGACACCGAGTCATATAAGGAGATGTTAGGGCAGATGACCAGAAAGCTTGCTGAAAGAGGCAGGTTTTAAGAAGCGTCTTAAAGGAGGAAAAAGAAGTGGAGAGGCGGCGAGATTTAGGGAGGGATTCCAGAGCTTAGGACCTAGGCAGCTGAAGGCACGACCACCAATGGTGGAGCATTTAAAAAACAGGGATGTTCAAAAGACCAGAATAGGCGGAGCGCAGAGGTCAGGGCTGGAGGACATTACAGAGATAGGGAGGGCCGAGGCCATGGAGGGATTTGAAAACAATGATGAGAATTTTTAAATCAAGGCATTGCTTAACTGGGAGACAATGTAGGTCAGCGAGCACAGGGGTGATGGATGTGCGGGACTTGGTGCGCATTAGCACATGGGATGCAGTGTTTTGGACGACCTCAAGTTTATGGAAGGTAGAATATGGGAGGCCAGCCAGGAATTGGAATAGTCCAGTCTAGGGGAGATAAAAGCATGGATGAGGGTTTCGACAGCAGATAAGTTGAGGTAAGGGTGAAGATCGGTGATGTTACAAAGAATTGAGGTATAACCTCAAACTCCCAAGGAGAAGCCTGTGGTGCCAGAAGAGCTCTCGATCCAATGAAAGACCACCATAACTCAGAATGGCTTTTATCATCCATTCAAACCACAACTGACAATCACCAGGGAGCAGTCTGTAGGTTCAGCCTCTTAAAATCTTTTTACATTTATTTCTGTTTCAGAGTCTTTCTCTGAGAATGTAAATATTTACCATTAATATTGAGTGGGTTTTAATAGTCTGTGAGTTTGTATGGATCTTCCTCTTTTCTCCATCCCCCTGAAAAAGAGAAAATGATTGGTGCGAGTTCAGAAACAAGAAGTCTTCATACAAAATTCAGCCATTATAAATATCCACAACATATTCTCAGCTCCACTCACAGTTGAGGATGGAGCCAGGTGACCTTAGAGGTTGAGACTGGGAAATTAATAATGGGAAACAGGGAAATGACAAAGACTTTGAACAAATATTTTGTATCGGACTTGATGGTGGAAGACACTAAAAGCATCCCAATAATAATCGATAATCAAGGGACTATAGGGAGGGGGGAACTTAAAACAATCATTAGCACTAGAGAAAAAGTATTAGGCAACTAATGGGACTAAAGGTGAACCAGTCTCCTGAACCTGATGGCCTCCATCCTAGGGTCTTAAAAGAAGTGGCTGCAGAGATAGTGGATGCATTGGTTGTAATCGACCAAAATTCCCTGGATTCTAGGGAGGTCCCAGCGGATTGGAAAACCGCAAATGTAATGCCCCTATTCAAGAAAGGAGGGAGACAGAAAGCAGGAAACTATAGACCAGTTAGCATAACATCTGTGGTTGGGAAAATGCTGGAGCCCATTATTAAGTAAGCAGAACATTTAGAAAAGCATAATTCAATCATGTAGAGTCAGCATGGTTTTATGAAAGGGAAATCATGTTTCACAAATTTGCTGGAGTTCTTTCAGGATGTAACGAGCAGGGTGGATAAAGGGGAACCAGTGGATGTGGTGTATTTGGATTTCCAGAAGGCATTTGACAAAGTGCCACATAAAAGGTTACTGCACAAGATAAGAGCTCATGGGGTTGGGGGTAATATATTAGCATGGATAGAGGATTAGTTAACTAACTGAAAACAGAGAGTCGGGATAAATGACTCATTTTCAGGTTGGCAAACTGTAACTAGCAGGGTGCCACAGGGATCAGTGCTGGGGCCTCAACTATTTACAATCTATATTAATGACTTGGATGAAGGGACTGAGTGTAATGTAGATAAATTTGCTGATGATACAAAAATAGGTGGAAAAGCAAGTGGTAAAGAGGATACAAAGAATCTGCAAAGGGATATAGATAGGTTAAGGGAGTGGGCAAAAATTTGGCAGATGGAGTATAATGTGGGAAAATGTGAGGTTATCCACTTTAATAGAAAGAATAAAAATGCAAATTATTATTTAAATGGAGACTACAAAATGCTGCAGTATAGAGGGATCTGGAGGTCCTTGTACATGAAATACAAAGGGGCCGAAATTGCCCCGCGGCCGAAACAGGGTGCACGCAACTTGTTTTGAGTGTTTTCTTCAGCGAAATTCGGCTCTTTGTCTGTTTTTCAGTCAGATCCGCAGTCGCTCTTAACTCTTAATGGGGGCAGTAGTTGGGGCAGTGAGTGCAGCAGTTCCGGGGGGTGGGGGGTGGGCTGGGGGAAGTGTAGTGACCGCCGCGATGCCATCATCACGGCGCCGCGTCCCCACGGCTTTCCCCTTCACTTAAAGGATAGAGTGCCTCCGTGATGCTTTAACCACGAGGGAGGGTTTTGGCTGGGCCAGTGGCCTGGCACGCAAGAGAGGATGCCAGCCTGCCTGTTGGTGGCCTGGCCGAACCCGGGGACATAATTGTCGGGCCAATATGGCAGTCGGCCAACAAAAAAAACACATGGCGGCAGTGGCAGTAGGTCCTCCCCTTTAATGGAAGCCTCACCGCCATTGCAGAAGGCCTCAGCCACACTGGACCACCGGGAAAAAGCTTGTTTTGGCACTGCCAAGTGAGCCGAAGATTTTCACGGCGGAATTTCGCCGTCGGGGGGATAGATCAGTGATGCGCACTATGATGACGCACTTAGCATGGATCGGCAGCAGCAGAGCAGTGGGGGGGGGGGGGAGCAGGGCACCGCTGGGATAACACGGGAGCGGAATTTTGATAATAGCGACCATTACACGGTCAGCCGGCGGCCATTGCACTCCGCAGCATGGCTGCCGCTTTCTGGTATTGAGTCCTTCAGGTAAAGGGCGATTTTGGCCCCAAAAGGTTAGCATGCAGGTTCAGCAAGTAATTAGGAGGGCAAATGAAATGTTGGCCTTTATTGCAAGGGGGATGGAGTATACAATTAGGGAAGTCTTGCTACAACTGTTCAGGGTGTTGGTGAGACCACACTTGGAGTACTGCGTACATTTTTGGTCTCCATATTTAAGGAGGGATATACTTTCTTTGGAGGCAGTTCAGAGAAGGTTCACTAGGTTGATTCCTGAGTTGAAGGGGTTGTCTTATGAAGAATTGTTGAAAAGATTGGGCCTGTACTCAGTGGAGTTTAGAAGAATGAGGTGATCTTATTGAAACGTATAAGATTTTGAGGAAGCTTGACAGGGTAGATGCAGAGAGGCTGTTTTCCCTCATGGGGGAATCTAGAAATAGAGGGCATAATTTCAGAATAAGTAGACGTTGATTTAAAATGGAGATGAGGAGGAATTTCTTCCCTGAGGGTCATGCATCTTTGAAATTCTCTACCCCAGGGAGCTGTTGAGGCTGGGTCATTAAATATATTTAAAGTAGAGATAGACAGATTTTTGAAAGATAGGCAAGTCGAGGGTTATGGGGAGCGGGCAGGAAAGTGGAGTTGAGGCCAAGATCAGATCAGCTATGACCTTACTGAATGGCGGAGCAGGGTCGTGGGGCCAAATGTCCTACTCCTGCTCTTATTTCTTATTTTCTTCTGTGACCTGACCCTGGGGTTTTCCCCTATGCTACTGTGGAACTGACTGTTTTTCAGCATGATGACAGGCCAAGTGCTGGCAATAATGCCACACAAAATGCAGTAGTCCCACCTGGTGGAGATTAGGGTACCTCAGTGTGTTCCACAATAGGCACTATCCCTTTGAATACTTGATCTTTCAAGAACAGCAAAAAGCTGTTAGGTCCAAAAAGATCATTCCCCTTTGATACCTTTCAACTCCACCTATGTGCCGTCAACAGATGTAATTGCCTCTTGAACCAACTGACAATATTCACTTCAGTGGTTTTCCTGGATACCTGAAGTGAATAGAGTCAGGGTTCAAGAGACAGTGTCTCCTGGGTAACTTTTATTATCCTTTGTGTAAAACTGTTTCACTTAGTTGTTCTAACTTACTACTTTTTAACTTGTGTCCCTGACAATCAAACCCTTTACCAAAGTGAACAATTTACAGAAATACCTTTCCTCAATTCCTCTCATGCTGTTTAAAATCTAAATTTGGTTATAAATTATTTTTCCAAAGAGAATAAGGCCAACATCCTTACCCTTTCTTTGTAATTAGATTTCTGATACAATCATCTTGGTTTCTCACCACTGTCCTCTCTCAAGGGCAATAATAGCCTTCCTATGATTCAGTGCTACGAAGTGCACACTGCACTAGATTTGATCAAAGCTTTATGCAACAACAAAGCCCTCGATAATCTCTTTTGTTTTGTGTTCTGTCCCTCTGCTAACGCAACCAGTACCTGTTGATCATTGGTTGTTTGGCTACTTGTTGGGAGGTGCATGTATCCAGTCTGCTCTTTTAAGCTGCTTGTAATGTCCCAGTTGTAGAATCACCATAATCTGTTACCGACTAATAATGAAATCTCAGGACACAGCTGCTTCCAGTGATTATAAAATTCAAAAATTAGGTATTAAAAGAAATACACAAACCTAAAATATTAGTGTTATTATAAAACAACTATAAGTATATTCAGTTGTATCTTGTAATGGGCAGATGTTTGCTGAAGACCCGTACTCATTGGCCCTCTCCCATTAAATGGATTTAAACATTCCCAATACTAGGATTTGGGATACCCAACATGCGACAATGGAATGGACGGTATCCAGCAAGGTATAATAGGATTAATGGATTTACAGTTAATTCTATTGTAAGGATTTTACTGCTAGAATAAACACTTTCATCTCAATAACATCCAGTGTATTCTTTGTGGACCCCAATGTCAGTGTGAAGGATAGAGAGGGAAGTGCAGGGAAAATAATTTATGTTTCTAAAAGGTTTCATACACAATCAGATAAGTAACATAAAATACATTAAATGTTTCTTTAATGAAACATTAAAATTCTAAGTTTTGAAATATGCTAAACAGAAACAAAGTTACAGCAGATGATTTAATTGGTGTTTAAAAAAAAATTGGAACAAATGTAACACATACCATTAAATGTTGCACTTCTGTCAGATTCAAACACTTGTTACACTGGGAATTTACGCACTATTTCCAAAGAGAAAAACCATTGATGGAAAAAAAACAGTTGCGATGCAATCACTGGCTTATTGCTTTGGAATAAAATTACTTCCAAAGAGAGTAAAAGCAGAAAAAGCTGGAAATATATAACAGGCCTGTCGGCATTGAAAAGAAACATTTCAGATGGGGCCCTCTATCAAAACTGTAAAATAAAAGCAAGAAATCCTTTTTTTGGGACCAACTAAAACTAAGAAGTGGCAAATAATGGTCAAGGGTACAGATATTCTAAGTAACAACAAAATTGCAGCTCATGGATTTACCAGCCAATAAAAAAGTATTTAAACTGGAAAGAGGTTGGATGATGTAAAATGGTCTCATCAGCCAGTCTGTGAAAAGGCATCAGAGAGCCTTAAAGTTGAATGAAACAGCTTTAGAAGAGAATAAAAAGAGAAAATGCTGAAAATACTCAGCAAGTCAGGCAGCATCCGGGGAGAGAGGTTCAGGTCGATGACCTTTTGTCAGAACTGAAAAAAGTTAGAGATACAACACTTTTAAGCAAGTGAAGAGGCAGGGGAAGGGAGAAAAGAACAAAAGGGAAGGTCTATGATAGGATGAAAAGCAGAAGAGATTAAAGGATTAAAGGATAAAAGAGATGATGGTACAAGGCAAAAAAAAATGGGGTCAAAGGTTATGATTCATCTGCCCCCAATTTTTCGCATGACAGCTGTTAATGATTCTGATATTCCCATTTACACCTCTTCTAGCCCCATCTTTTGTTCCTTTACTTGTCCCTTTTCCATCTCCATTTGCCTCGCACCATCACCCCTTTTGTCTTTTAATCTCTCCTGCCACTAACACAACCGACCTTCCCGTTCCTGCACGTGCTGGAGCAGGAGCAACAGCAGTGAAGAGGGACACCACCAAGATCCAGGTCGGTGATTGGAGCTTGGGCAGGTACAGCAGGAGCAGAGAGGTCAGGGCGAAGGAGTGGCGAGATATTGTAGAGGGATGTGGTCGTGGCCCAGGAGAGGCGTGAGTTCGGGGACAGAAGAGGCGAGGGCCCAGGGGCAGCACGGACCAGCCCACACTGCGATATGTGTGCGCATTAGGTCCGTGCAGCAGAGCAGGTCTCCAGTCGTCTTGGTTAATCCTTGCCACCGGGCCAAGACCTAGCTCTGTCAAGCCCGGGTGGTGGCTGGTGTGCAACGGCCACCACACGTTAAAAAAATCCACCCTTCAAGATTTAGTTCGGGACCTGGAATTTTAGGTCCTTCATTGAAACACCTGTGAACTTTTTCACTTGGAAGTAAGTCATCCTCGACTCGAGGGACTGTTTATGATGATGGTGAGACCCTCCCTTTTGTTCTTTCCTCCCCATCCCATTCACCTGCATCTGCACTTGCTTAAAACCTGTTATATTTCTAACTTCTTCCAGTTCTGACAAAAGGTCATCGACCTGAAACGTTCTCTGTGTTTCTTTCTCCACAGGTGCTGCCTGACAGCTGAGTATTTCCAGCATTTTCTGTTTCTTTTTCAGATTTCCAGCATCCAGAGTATTTGCTTTAGCTTTAGAAGGGAACTTGATGGAATCAACTGACGGAAAAATCTAGGAGACACCCAAGGTTTGAGGTTGCTAAGTTCAATGATCAGATCCGAGGGCTGAAGAATGCTCAGGGGGAAGATGAGATACTGGTAAATTTACGAGTATGTGCTGGTGGCCGGATAACCCTGGCCAATGTCATCCAATCAAAGGAGCCTTCCCCACAATGTTTCTAATGGTGATTGGTAGTGGCCAAGGTACCCCATCATTAGCACATACTCCGAAAAATACCTCCACTGTTGTTGCAGTTTAGAATGAGCTTGGTTGGAGCAGTGTAAGTGCAGGAGGTCAAAGAGCAATAAATTTGAATGAAAGTGGGAGCAGTAGATGAAGTCGCAGGTGCCAGGGAGGTCAAGCTCATGTCGTGGATGGAACAGAGACTTTAGACAAAGCAGTAATCCAATCTGCATTTGGTCTCTGCAATATGGAGCAAACCACACTAAGCAGCAATTACAAAATACTAGATTGCAAAAAGAGTTTGTAAAGCACTGCTCACATGGAATGTGTTTTGGACCTTGGATATTGATGTGAGAGGAAGACAATATATGTTGCGTCTGAAGAGGAGGAAAGCTCTGCCAGGGCAAGAACCTCGACAGAACACAGGACATCAGTCGAAAAAAGAGGAGGACATCCCTACCTTTAAACTCTTGGACCACAGCAGGGGGGAGGGGTGAGGTGGCACGGGAGGAGGAGGAGCTCGGGAGATATTTCACCCTTTGTTACATATAGCAATGACAAGGATCAGGAAGAGGAGAATGAGAATCAGGACACCTTTCCCGTGGAATTACTTCATCATGTCCTGTTTTCCTCTGTCCCAAGCCATGTAAGCTCACCATCACAGTGTCAGCTGTGACTCAGTGGGTAGCACACTCACCTCTGAGTCAGAAGGTTGTGGGGTTCAATTCTCACTGCAGGAACTTGAGCACATAAATCTAGGCTGACACTCCAGTGCAGTGTTGAGGGAGTGCTGCAGTGTTGAAGATGCCGTCTTTCAGATGAGGCGTTAAACCTCAAAAGGTTAGTATGCAGGTACAGCAAGTGATCAGGAAGGCCAATGGAATCTTGGCCTTTATTGCAAAGGGATGGAGTATAAAAGCAGGAAGTCTTGCTACAGTTATATAGGGTATTGCTGAGGATGTATCCGCTGATTGGGGAGACTAGAACTCGAGGGCATAATCTTTGAATAAGGGGCCGCCCATTTAAAATTTCTTCTCTCAGAGGGTTGTAAATCTGTGGAATTCACTGCCTCAGAGAGCTATGGAAGCTAGGACATTGAATAAGTTTAAGACAGAGATAGACAGTTTCTTAACCTATAAGGGGTTATGGGGAGTGGGCAGAGAAGTGGACCTGAGTCCATGATCAGATCAGCCATGATCATATTAAATGGTGCAGCAGGCTCGAGGGGCCGTATGGCCAACTCCTGCTCCTATTTCTTATGTTCTTATGTTCTTATAAACCAAGGCCCTGTCTGCCCTCTCAGGAAGACGTAAAAGATCCCATGGCACTATTTTGAAGAAGAGCAGGGGAGTTATCCCCGGTGTCGTGACTAATATTTATTCCTTAATCAACATAACAAAATCAGATTCTCTGGTCATCATCACATTGCCATTTCTAGGAGTTTGCCGTGCGCAAGTTGGTTGCCACGTTTCCCACATTACAACAGTGACTACACTCCAAAAGTATTTCATTGGCAGTAAAGCAATTTGAGATATCTGGTGGTTCTGAAAGGTGCTATATAAATGCAAGTCTTTCTTTCTTTCTATCTGCAAAAAAGTTTCAAAGGACATTTGCAAGTGGCAGGAATGACTATATAAAGCTCACAAACTCCTAATTTCTGCCACGGCAAGGTGATTGTAGCAGTTGCTGCACCTCATTTATAAAAACATAAGAAATAGGAGCAGGAGTAGGCCATACAGCCCCTCGAGCCTGCTCCACCATTTAATACGATCATGGCTGATCCGATCATCCACTTCCCTGCCCAGTCCCCATAACCTCTTATTCCCTTATTGGTTAAGAAACTGTCTATCTCTGTCTTAAATTTATTCAATGACCCAGCTTCCACAGCTCTCTGAGGGAGCGAATTCCACAGATTTACAACCCTCTGAGAGAAGATATTCCTCCTTGATATATCCTTACTATACAGTATAAATGCACACGAGGCCCATACTTGAGAGAAGGTCACTCTATGACCAGTTACCTTTATTACCAAAACCTCAAGTGATGAAGGTGGGTGGAGCTTCCCTTTTTATACCTGAAAGTCTAGGTTAGAAGTGTCTCCCACAAGTTCACTTCCTTGAGGTCAATGTTCTCAAGGTGTACAACTTAGGTCAGCTTATACATGTGCATGCTGCTCGCCGGTTTAAGGTGTTCCCCAATCAACTTACTGAGCTCTTTGAACGTCTTGTCCGCCGGCTTCTCTGGTGCTAGAAGGTCCTTCATCAGGGAGTACGTTCTGGATCCACAACCCGTCAGGAGATGAGCCCTGCGTTTGTCGGCCGAATCCTGTTCCAACCATTCCTTAGTGACAAAACTTTGCTGTTGTCTCTCAATAAAGTCATCCCAATCATCACCAACGCAGTACCTCTCTTCTGTGCTGCTAGTGGCCATGCTCGCATGGTTTAAATCCCAGTTTCTCATCGCCAATGATATATCCTTACTATACAGTATAAATGCACACGAGGCCCATACTTGACAGAAGGTCACTCTGTGACCAGTTACCTTTATTACCAAGACCTCAAGTGATGAAGGTGGGTGGAGCTTCCCCTTTTATACCAGAAAGTCCAGGTTAGGAGTGTCTCCCACAAGTTCACCCCCTTGTGGTCAATGTTCTCAAGGTGTACAACTTAGGTCAGCTTATATATGGGTTACAATGATAGTTGCATACATGACATCACTCATCTCAGTTTTAAATGGGCGGCCCCTTATTCTAAGATTATGACCCCTAGTTCTAGTTACCCCTATCAGTGGAAACATCCTCTCTGCATCCACCTTGTCAAGCCCCCTCATAATCTTATAAGTTTCGATAAGATCATCTCTCATTCTTCTGAATTCCAATGAGTAGAGACCCAACCTACTCAACCTTTCCTCATAAGTCAATCTCCAGAATCAACCTAGTGAACCTTCTCTGAACTGCCTCCAAAGCAAGTATATCCTTAAATATGGAAACCAAAACTTACGCAGTATTCCAGGTGTGGCCTCACCAATATCCTATATAACTGTAGCAAGACTTCCCTGCTTTTATACTCCATCCCCTTTGCAATAAAGGCCAAGATTCCATTGGCCTTCCCGATCACTTGCTATACCTGCATACTAACCTTTAGTGTTTCATGTACCAGGACCCCCAGGTCCTGCTGTACTGCAGCTCTTTGTAATTTTTCCCCATGTAAATAATAATGTGCTCTTCGATTTTTTTTCTGCCGAAGTGCATGACCTCACACTTTCCAACATTATATTCCATTTGCCAAGTTTTTGCTCACTCACTTAGCCTGTCTATGTCCTTTTGCAGGTTTTTTGTGTCCTCCTCACACATTGCTTTTCCTCCCATCTTTGTATCGTCAGCAAATTTGCGTACGTTACACTCGGTCCCTTCATCCAAGTCGTTAATATAGATTGTAAATAGTTGGGGTCCCAGCACTGATCCCTGCGGCACCCCACTAGTTACTGATTGCCAACCCAAGAATTAACCCTTCATCCCGACTCTGTTTTCTATTCGTTAGCCAATCCTCTATCCATGCAAATATATTACCCCGAACCCCGTGAACTTTTATCTTGTGCAGTAATCTTTTGTGTGGAACCTTGTCAAATGCCTTCTGGAAATCCAAATACACCACATCCACTAGTTTCCCTTTATCCACCCTGTTCGTTACATCATCAAAGAATTCCAGCAAATTTGTCAAACCTGACTTCCCCTTCATAAATTCATGCTGACTCTGCCTGACTGAATTATGCTTTTCCAAATGTCCTGCTACTTCTTCTTTAATAACGGACTCCAACATTTTCCCAACCACAGATGTTAGGCTAACTGGTCTGTAGTTTCCTGCTTTTTGTCTGCCTCCTTTTTTAAATAGGGGCGTTACATTTGCAGTTTTCCAATCTGCTGGGATCTCTCCAGAATCCATGGAATTTTGATAAATTACAACCAATGCATCCACTATCCCTGCGGCTACTTCTCTTAAATCCCTCAGATGCAAGCCATCGGGCCCGGGGGATTAATCCACCTTTGGTCCTGTTGTCATACTGAGTACCACCTCCTTAGTGATTGTGATTGTGTTAAGTTCCTCCTGCCCATAGCCCTTTGACTATCCACTGTTGGGATATTTTTAGTGTCCTCCACCGTAAAGACTGATACAAAATACTTGTTCAGAGTTTCTGCCATCTCTATGTTCCCCATTACTAATTCCCCGGTCTCGTCCTCTAAGGGACCAACATTTACTTTAACCACTCTTTTCCTTTTTATATAACCTGTAGAAACTCCTGCTATCTGCATTTTTAATTTGTGCTAGTTTACTTTCATCGTCTATCTTCCCTTTCTTAATCATTTTTTTAGTCGTTCTTTGTTGGCTTTTAAAAGCTTTCCAATCTTCTGTCCTCCCACTAGTTTTGGCCACTTTGTATGCCCTTGTTTTTAATTGGATAACATCATTTATTTCTTTAGTTAGCCACAGATGGCTATCTTTTCTTTTACACCCTTCCTCCTCACTGGAATATATTTTTCTTGAGAGTTATGAAATATCTCCTTAAATGTACATCACTGTTCATCAACCGTCCTACACTCTGCTCTCATACCTTTCTAGTCTCCTTTATTTAAGCTTAGTACACTGGTTTGAGATCCAACTTTCTCACCCTTCATCTCAGTCTAATATAGCCAGAGTGCAAATCCAGGAATCTCAGGGCTGCCACCTCACTCTGTGTGGTGAGGACAGGCTGATGGAGGGCCTTTGTCTTATGGATATTTAGTGTAAGGCCTGAATGCAGCCTGTCCCCACCACACAGCACTACCCCCCAGTCATCAAGATCCACAGCGCGGCCCTGGACAAGGTGGATCACTTTCCATACCTCGGGAGCCTGTTATAAACAAGGGTAGACATTGACGACAAGATTCAACACCGCCTCCAATGCACCAGCACAGCCCTCGGCCGCCTGAGGAAAAGATTGTTCGAAGATCAGGCCCTCAAATCTACCACCAAGCTCATGGTCTACGGGACTGTTTTAATACCCGCCCTCCTGTATGGCTCAGAGACATGAACCATATACAATAGACACCTCAAATCACTGGAGAAATACCACCAACGATGTCTCCGCAAGATCCTGCAAATCCCCTGGGAGGACAGACACACCGACATTAGCATCCTCGATCAGGCCAACATCACAGCATCAAAGCACTGACCACATTCGACCAGCTCTGCTGGGCGGGCCACATTGTTTGCATGCCTGACACAAGACTCCCAAAGCAAACGCTCTACTTGGAGCTCCTACACGACGGGCGAGCTCAAGGTGGGCAGAGAAAACATTTCAAGGACACCCTCAAAGCCTCCTTGATAATGTGTAACATCCCTACTGACACCTGGGAGTCCCTGGCCAATGACCGCCCTAAGTGGAGGAAGTGCATCTGGGAGGGTGCTGAGCACCTCGAGTCTCATTGCCGAGAGCATGCAGAAACCAGGCGCAGGCAGCGGAAGGAGCGCGCGGCAAACCAGTCCCACCCATCCTTTCCTTCAACGACTGATTGTCTGTCCCACCTGCGACAGAGACTGTAATTACCGTATTGGACTGTTCAGTCACCTAAGAACTCATTTTTAGAGTGGAAGCAAGTCTTCCTCGATTTCGAGGGACTGCCTATGATGATGATGATGATGATCTCACCGTTACACATGCAAATGAGGTCAGTAGCTCCCCAGCGGCCAGATTGTGACAAGGCTTAAAAAGCACAAGGAAACTCAGTGGAAGCGAGTTAAAGGTGCACAAGTGGCTTCCACCCAAATTTCCTTGCGTGAAAGAATCCTGCCCGGTTCCTACATGTAAACTATGCCAAAAAGAAGAGGAAAAAGTTCACCCCCAATGCATTTAGAGCAGTTGGAAAAACATTGAAAGAAATAAAGGTGCAATCAATATTATGTGCTGCATCTGAAATAGAGGTAATTGGCATTAATGTTGAGCAGTAACTGCAATGTGGTACTTTTATCAGTAACATTATTCTACATGGGATGATCCAGGCAAGAGTCTCTATGCCTCGCTCCACCACATTCAGCAAGTTTCTCTCTATGTATTTAACTTGGTTGCAGACTCTCTTTTCCAGTTTTTTCCAGATCTATGGTGAAGTTCTGGTTTGTGATAGGGAACAGGAGTCTGGCTCGGAAACCACTGGAGTAGGGCTGATGTGTGCTTTGTCTGCGGGGTCACGCTCGCAGCTGCTGGCACGAGGAGAGCTGATGCAGGCACTCTTCAAATCTCTCTGCTCTAAACCCAAACAATGTGGGCACCCGGTGAATCTGAAAGCTAATGAAATAATTCTACCCGCCTTGTGTTCAGCAAAACAATGCTCTCTGCACGTCAGTAAAAGTGATGCTTTATTTAGCATTAATCCCAATCCATCTGTCCACAAGCCCGCTGTAACCATTTAACAAATAATTTTTGGCATGGTTCTGTTTGAGTTCAGTATAAATTCTCAGACAGACCGTCATCCTGCACTGACACGGCTGGGTACTGGTAAGAGCGTTTACATCTCCGGGAAATTCTAATAGAATAGTTTACTTTTTGTAAAATAATGAGAATTCAAATATTTTAAGAATAGAACTAGTGCTCCTTTCTTGTTTGGTGTCTGTCAACTATTGTATATTTTCAGTTGAAGGCTAATCAAGCAAGCAGGGGCTCTTCTGCAATTGCTGTCTAATAGACTAACTAAATGTAGGTAACCGTTGTACGCAGGGGAGAGGGGGTAACAGGTGGAATGTTTTGAGTATGAAATATGGCATATCGCTAATAGGTCGAGATTGAACAACTAATAATGAATGCGACAGACCTCGACATTAATATATATAAAGCTAAGATGAAAGTACTCTTGTTATTTTTAATGTCGCGTGGAATATCAATAAAATTAATTCAAATGATTAAACAGGAGTCTGGCTTGGAAACCACAGGAGTAGGGCCGATGTGTGCTTTGTCGGTGGGGTCACGAATGATTCATGAGCGTCGATTTTAACTTGAGGTTGGAGTTGTGCGGACAGGGACTGAGACAGACAGCAAACTGTCCAGATCTCAGCAGAGTGAGACCTAGGAGATGTTAACACCTGGGCCTTATAGCTGCATAGCTTCCTGTCCAAATAGGGTAGTCAACCCTCCAGGATTGCCCTGGGGTCTCCAGGAATTAAAAATTGATCTTCAGCACACTACTGCGAGCCACCCAGGAGAAAATCTATAGGGGCATTAAACAAAATTGTGGGTTTTCTTCATTTTCTTTCAATATTTCATTTATTAGTTATAAAAATATTGGAGATGGGTAAAAAGGCTGTTTTACCCACAGTCGAGATTAATCCAATTGAGTAACAAAAACAGTCGGTTCCCTTTCCAATTGGCGTGGGAAGGCAGCGTGGCTGGAGCAGCGACCGATTGTGGGCATGGTTCGAGGCGGGAGGTCATGTGGTGAAACCTCCATGAATACCCCCAGCCAAAACACGGTAGGAAGTGATGGCTGACTGGCTGGTGGGAATGGAGTGGGAGGAGGCCATCGCTGGGGACTTGAAGAAACCGTCTGTAGCACTCAGGTTAAGTGGTTGGAAGGGCTTTATGGTCGGGGGAGGGGGAGCCTGGGGCAAGGGAGGCCTAAACTTTCCTTGTAGGACTAGGCGGGGCCTTTTGCTCCTCCTGGCCCCACAAGGAAAGTTTTTAAAAAAAGAAAACCATTTACCTTTTTAGGCCTCTTCTGGACCCAGCTCTTTTTCCCGTGAGGTTCACCTCGCAGGGCATCCACAATGCATTTCCCCCACAGGCTTCCGGTTAAATTGGCAGACAGGTCCCGATAACATCACTGAAGCCCGATTTGTGTATTTAAAGAAGGATCTGCTGGGTGCCCCTCTCGCCTACTCAAATGAACAGGTTATATTCGGAACTCATGGGAAGGCAGCGGGACCTTAGCGGGTAATCTCCACGGGGTACATTTACTGCCTGCCCGGTTTCTGCCAGGGGGCAAAGTTCAAAACAGCCCTAGAGTTTACGAAACTAATGTCAGTAATGGTCTTTTGATGTGCTGACTGTAAAAACTTAAACAGCATTTCTACTTTTAACAAGAAATTCAATCAAAATTGCAAGAATAACAATGGATACCACAGGAGTAAAGCTGGAATCTGTACACAGATATATGTGGTTTATATATGTAGAGAATAACAGATACCAGCTGGTGAGTTACAGTCTGGAATCTAAACAAGGTGTTAAGGTGATTTATATAAAGAATGACAGATACTCAGAAGTAATTGCAAGGCAGTAATTAATCAAGGAAGAACGCTGAAAGTGCTGGAAATATGCAACAGGTCACCCAACATCTGTAAAGAGAGAAAATTGCAATGAATCAAGGAAGTTAAATAATATTATGAACTGTGCGAGAGATGCTTGAGATATTTGTACCATGTGATTATATTATTGACTTCTGATTGCTTTAGAATGCTTCAGGTATTTTACAATTTCGGGTAGGTTTTTATGCCAACAGAAATTGTTCGTGTATAAAATCTGCTGATGTTCCTCTTGTTATGTGATGATATTCACACTGAAGGATTAGCTACTGTGACATTATTATTGGAATATTATTGAAAACGTTTATAGCCAGCAAGTGTTGCACCATTACAGTTTTGTTTGGAACGTTGTAGGGAAACTGGAGACACTAGGGTTGTTCTCCTTAGAGCAGAGAAAGTTAAGAGGAGATTTACTTACAGTGGGAGAAGGGTCAGTAACCAGATGACACAGATTTAAGGTGATTGGCAAAAGAACAAGAAGCAACATGGGGAAACATTTTTTTACACAGTGAGTTGTGATCGGGAATGTCTGGAATGTGATCTGTAAGCAGATTCAATTGTAACATTCAAAAGAGAATTGGATAAATACTTGAAGGGAAACAATTACAGGGCTACAGGTAAAGAGCAGGGGAGTGGGATGAATTGGACAGCTCTACCAAAGAACATAGGAACATAGGAACAGGAGTAGGCCATTTAGCCCCTCGAGCCTGTTCAACCATTCAATGAGATCATGGCTGATCTGCAACCTAACTCCATATACCCAATTTTGGCCCATAATCCCTTAATACTTTTGGTTAATAAAAATCTATCAATCTCACATTTAAAATTAACAATTGATCCACATTAATAGCAGTTTGCGGAAGAGAGTTCCAAGCTTCTACCACCCTTTTTGTGCAGAAGTGTTTCCTAATTTCACTTGTAAAAGGTCTTGCTCTAAGACCTAGACTCCCCAACCGACAGAAATAGTTTCTCGCTATCTATTCTATCTGTTCTCTTTAAGAGCCGGCATAGGCACGATGGGCTGAATGGACTCCCTCTGAGCTGTATCATTCTATGATTCTAAGGATTATCCTTGTAGTTTTGTGCCATTGTCGAACTCTATTATAAAACTGATCAGTTGAAATATATTGAAAACTCTTTTTTCCAGATGACAGATGGAAATTAGTCATGCATTATGGAAGCTGAAAATTTCTTCCTATTCTCACAGTTACAGAACTGCCTCGGTCATACCAAGTGGCAGAAATCACTTGGATACTTGCTGAGAGGCACATTGAGTTATCTTCGGCAATTGGTTTGCTTGAATTTTGGGGAAGATTAGTTTACATGATTTACTATGAGAGGAATCAAAAAAGGAAAAATAGGGACAACTTATGTTTCAATTCTATTAATGAAGGATCTTAATAACAAGTCTCACTCATTTGTAGTGGATGTTCGACCTATCTAACAAATAACAATGTATAGCAATGACTTATTCCTGATTCAAAGTATGAAGTATTGTGGTTTGATTCAATAATTATCAGACAGATGTAATCCGTTTACTCCTTTCTGTCTCTTCTGTTACAGATTTGCAGAAACACATCTAGTCCCAGCCACAATGGCATCTGAACAGAATCCAACCCCCAAGCAGCACCCCACCTCCACAGTTGCCCACAAGGTTGGTTCATTGCTTTCTTCTTTCATATCTACCTATTTATCTATACATTTTGTGTCCTCCACTCTGTTCTGCTTAAACTGGGACAATGGGATGCTGCTCTCTGAGCTATTTGCTTTTCAATCTCAAAAATTATTTGAATTCGTTTCTCTATTTCTTATTTAAAATAATGGAATGACTATCCTGAATCCTATTTTATTGCACTGTTTCAGATTGTCCTGTTTGAGCAGGAGAATTTCCAGGGCCGTTTCCATGAGATAAGTGGCCCCTGTCCCAACTTGAAAGAGGCTGGATTGGGGAAAGTTAGCTCCCTTGTGGTGCACAGTGGACCGTGAGTATTACAGCACAAAAACAGGTCATTCAGCCCAACTGGTTTGTACTGGTGTTTAAGCTCCGCACAAACAATTGGGGGGCAGGGGGTGGGGGGGGGGGGGATTGCAGGAGAGTCTGGAGAGCTTGAGGTCAAATGAACAAATACACTAGAGAAATAGTAGCCAGACATAAGGGTAACAAAGGGCAAATGTGGGCATTGGTAGGCTACAAGGACACATATCTATAACTGTGCACATATGGTGAATGGGAAAAAACTGGCTAAAAATGGAATCTGGTGAATAATAGCAGAGAAATGACGACAATATTAGTAGCCAATGCTTAACATGTTCATAGGACATTGTTCTTTCCATTATTTTCATGAAGGTGTCAACCCATTTAAACACCTCAAATGTGTTTGTAGTAGAAAACTGAAATGTGAAGATCATTACTTTGAGGGATATCTAAATTTGAATAAAACATTCTGGACTCTGTAATTGGTAGTAACAGCACTAGACCACCTGTCACCAAATAAGGTAGATAACATTCATAGATGTCTGACACCAAATCTGCTTTGTTTTATTTTCAGATGGGTTGGCTATGAGCAGGCAGGATGTAAGGGTGAACAGTTTGTCTTTGAGAAAGGAGAATATCCCCGCTGGGATACCTGGACAAACAGCCGCAGGAGCGATAGTCTCGCCTCCTTCAAACCCATAAAACTGGTATGTTGGTATTGATCGCACAGCTAAAACAGAAGGCAACCCCAACCAAACAGAATCAGACCAGCAGAAATGTGGAACCCCCAAATGTCTGTCTGATGTGCTGCTCAGCCTCATAGATAAGGAAGGTAGCAAGTTCCATTTCAGTCTATGTTGAGCTAGCTGATCTCAAGCACGGCAGAAGATGAGGTGATATAATTGTCCTTGGAACGTCTGGACTAGGGAGGGGAACAATCAGATGGTGAGAGGGAGGGTTTGATTCTAATCATTATTCATTATCTCATCATTATGAAAACAATTATTATTTCCTACAAATATAAACACCTCCATTTGTTATTATACAAGATGGGTTAAGAATCAATCACATCATGCATTACATAACTATATGATGTTCCTTTTTATTAAGGAGGCTAAGGGGTGAAGTGCTACTCACTGTTTGCATACTTGAATCTCTGGCTTATTGGTAAATAATCCCTTCTGGCATTTAACCTGTCAATGTGAATTCAATGATCAGAAAAATGTAGCAGAAATAGTTAGTGATCTGGACTTTACATTCAGTTTAATGGCTAGGAGAGTGGACTAGTAGTTATTATAAATGTTGCCACTCTGGATAATAGTTAGAATGGCCTGATGGCCTAGTTTATAAATGCACCTCCTCATGTCATCCTGAACCATAGAGATCAGGAAGGTCCCAGCTTCCATCTCTAGTCTGTGATCTTATCCAGACAGCAGTCAGATTCTAGAATTTGCTTCATTATTGCCAGTCGAGAGAAGGGAGAAATTAGGATTCTCGTTCCTGATCTAAACCCATTAATGCTCACTGAAAAGTATACATATGGACACTGGATGAGGATAGAGTTGAACTTGACTATGATCCCCCAAAGTCAAATACCTTACAGTTGTTTACTGTCATAATTCACACATGAGGCGTGGTCACTTAGCTGAGGTACGGGAGGGCTGCTGGCAATTGTGAAACCACACTCTACTATGAGGCAGTGCCTTCACGTAGGAGGGGAGAAAATAAGGGAGGAAATTGAAAATAAAAATCAAAGGGTGGCCATTAATTGATTTTTAGGCATTGTGAATGACTGAATTCCTATTCTGAAAAGGACTTACAGTTTTATGCCATTGCATCGACAGGATGGACATGAACACAAGATCATACTTTATGAAAACCCTAACTTTACTGGAAAGAAAATTGAAATCATAGACGATGATGTACCAAGTTTCCACGCTCACGGATACCAGGAGAAAGTGTCATCCATCCGTGTTCTGAATGGAACGTGAGTACTGGGAGAGGACATCTAGAAAAGCTATTGTTTTAACATATTTTGGCTCCACTTGATATCAGATATATTTGGGAGTAATTTTCCAATGATGCACTGGGGATGGGCCATCAATGTGTTGGGAAATTACCCCCTTTGAGTGATCTCACCAGACAAGTGATTATTTTCTTAATGCAGGGTATAGCGTTACTTGGTACCCCAGCTGCTTTTAGCATATCTTCCACCGAGAGAACACCTACATTGGTAAAATTCCAACGTGAAAAGGTTTGCCAGCCTTTCCCAGTTGCAAACCCAGATGGGTGAAGGGCAGGGGATGGCATCATGGCTCTGGTTCCAAACTGTGCTTTGCTGCTGAAGAAAGTTCTTTGAAAACCTTAATCCGCTGGTTGGGGACATAGCCTAAGAATTAGAGCCAGGTCTTTCAGGAGTGAAGTTAATAAACATGTCTACATGCAAAGGATGGTAGAAGTTTGGATCTCTCTTCTGCAAATGGTAGTTGATGCTAGGTGAATTTTTAACTTTAAATCTGAGATTGAGAGATTTTTGTTAACCAAAGATATTAAGGAATATGGGGCAAATATGGTGGGCATATGGATTAGATCATAGATCAGCCATGATCTCAATGAAGGGTGAAACAGGCTCGAGGAGGTAAATGGCCTAATCCTGTTCCTATGCTCCTATAACCTTAATACCTCCATATCATGAAACATAGAAGTAGAGAAAATATACTTTGGATTTGGTTTGCATTAAAAATATTTCAGACCTCCCACTTGAAACCCAAACTATCCAGTTCAAAACTGGACAGGTGGTAGCCCTAGAGATGAAAGAAAAGAATGAAAGACAGATTGTTCGAGGCCTTTGGCATGTTCAGGAATTGCGTTGATGTCAGGAATGCAAAGCACTACTTCCATAGTTCTGACCAAATAGCAAGACACGCTAGAGAAACAAGCTTGGAGCTGTTGTCTCAGTGCCAAAAATGAGAGTTCTAAACACAGTCTTGCGCGTACAGATTTATAGATGAAATTATACTCACAGACAACACGCGCAATGATGCAAAGGCTGTGGGAAACTCTACATTACAGTTGCTGAGCTCAGTGGCAGGGTGGCCAACCCTCAATGTTCCATAACTTAGCGTTACAATGGTTTGGTTATTGTACCCTCAGCTCGAGGCCAGTACATTATTAACCCCCCATAATTTTTACCCTTAGTTTATGCTAGCTTTCATTAGCTCAGCAATACAGAGACTTGCTGTCTCTGTCGTAGAGATACACGACCTTTACTCATAAGCTGCCTGTCTAACTACATTTAGGGAGAAGGGTAAAAGCTACTCCTTATCTACCAGGTGAGAACTACACAAAGAATAAACAACTATCTTTATGACCTTGAAAGTCTGGGCTGATTGGACATGTTCCAGATATTGCCTGTTTCAGCAGTATTCTGCATACTGTCTTTTAATCACAAAATGTTGTCCTCAGTATAAGATGGAACCTAAACACAATCTTCATTTAGCATAGCCTTTCTAACACAAAGCTCTGATAACACACGAACTAACAACATTAGTCCAATTACCACTATTATCATTATTACAATCGCCTGGAATTTCCATGTGGGGTTCTCTGATGGGAGATTGGCAGAACCCCTGGAGAAACAACGTAAATGACCATTTATGCCATTTCTCCAGGGTTTCCACTGAAGTTATTGAGAGAGATTGGGAGAATCCCATGGAAATGTTTCCCCATTCCTTTTTTTATGTCGGGAGGTTTTTATATATATTTGTTACCTCCTCATGTTTTTGATTTTTTTCCCCTCCTCATAAAAGCTAATTAAAAGAAATAACTTTTCTTTTATATAGTACCTATCACAACATTTCAAAGCACTTTAAATTAATGAAATAATCTTTCAAGTGTAGTCACTGTTGCAAGGTGGGGAAACGCATCAGACAATGTGTGCACAGCAGGATCTCACAAACAGCAATGAGAAAAATGGCCAGATAATCTGTATTAGTGATGGTTAAGGGATCCTCCACCTTAGAGGTCAGACAAGACCTCGATTTAACATTTCATCCAAAAGACGGCACCTGCGACAGTGCAGCACTCCCTCAGTACTGCACTAAAGTGTCAGACCAGATTATGTGCTCAAGTCTCTGAGTGGGGCTTGAGCCCACGATCTTCTGAATCAGAGGTAAGAGTGCTACCACTGAGCCATGGCTGACACATTAGCTCCTCACAGCCATCAGTGAAATCAATAATCCAGCCTACAGATATCTTCTTCAATGCCAAAAAACTGTTCTTTGGTTGACCTGCACAGTGGTGTATTTCTTGGACTGGATTTCTTCTTTTCTGGAAAGGTTCAACCCTTGTGTCAGCTGTGTCCCTCGCCTCTGAATCAGAAGGTTGTGGGTTCAAGTCCCGCTCCAGGGATTGAGCACAAAAATCTAGCGTGACACTCCAGTGCAATGCTGAGGGAGTGCTGCACTGTCGAAGGTGCCGTCTTTTGGTTGAGACGTTAAACCGATAGCCCCGTTTGCTCTCTCTTCTCTCAGGTGGACATAAAAGATCCCATGGCACTACTTCAAAGAAGAGCAGAGGTCTCCTGGCCAATATTTATGGATGTGTTTATTTGCTACACCAAAAGCTCTGATTGGTCCCCTTGGATGACAAGTCCTGATTGCTGATTGATTCCCTTGGAGGAAAAGGCACACCCAACAGTTTTCTGTAATGTGTGAATAGATCCTCCCTGTCTATGTAATCAGTTACATTGCAAAGTGTAAATCGAGCCATTCTGACTGCCGTCTCCAGACAGAACAGAGCTCACTTGGAACAGACGGGGCTCACTCTCGCAGGTTAAGACCTTCTCCTACCCGTAAACATGATTCTACCCCTGCTGCCCAAGTTCCTGGCCTTGTCTCCCCAGGTTTCTGATATTCTACACCCCCCCTCCCCACCCCCGTTTCCTTTCCTCCCCTTTCTTGACCTCCTCTCCCCAGCCCCTCCCCCCCATTCCTGACCTCTCCCTTCTGATTCCCTCTTCTCTCCCTTCCCTTCTCACCCCCTGATTCCCTCTCTCTCTCTCCATCTGATCCTCTCTTCTACCCTCGGCCAAAATGGATCCCCTGGCCGGCCGCCTCCCACGGAGCTTAATGTAAGTGTGACCTGCGCTGCACTGCAGGCCATAACTGTGGGGTACTGTGCATGTGCAGCCTTGGTAAATGGGAATCAGGGAATCGGGTGTGCATGTGCAGCTTCGGGATACTGTGCGCTTGCGCAGAAGACTACAAAATGTTCATGTAGATAATCACTTTGAATATTTATCCCCCAATCAACATCACTAAAACAGATTATCTGGTCATTATCACATTGCTGGGAGCTTGCTATGCCCAAATTGGCTGCTGCGTTTCCTACATTACAACAGTGAATACACTTCAAAAAGTACTTCATTGGCTGTAAAGCGCTTTGAGACGTCTGGTGATCGTGAAAGGCGCTATATAAATACACGTTTCTTTCTTGTATGGAGCACCTTGACCTGGGGGGAGAGAGGGATTTAATATTGCCAATTTCTCCCTCCTTTCTGGACAGTATTGACTCTTGCTGGGTACATTACCACCCAAGTGACCATTTTCCATGTGCAACTTACACAGTGAACATCAACTGGGTATTTAACCATTCAATCCTGTCCTCCCCTGATGTCCCTGATCAAGAGATAATGCCTTGGTGATTGTTGTGGGGCCAGTTGTAACAGCTCACATACTGTCCCAGCTGAGATCAGTTAACTCATCACTGACCTTGGGGTTGCAGGGATGAGGGTCTTTCCTTTGGACTTCCTGTGCCTGAGAGGATGAGATTTGTGGTATTCGTCTTTCAGTAACTCCTGTTTACGTATTTCTTCCAGATGGGTCGGCTACCAGTACCCAGGCTACAGAGGCTACCAGTACCTGCTTGAGAAGAGAGAATACAAGGACAATAACGAATTTGGAGCCCAGCAGGCTCAGATCCAGTCTGTCAGACGTATTAGGGATATGCAGTGGCACCAGAGGGGAATCTTCCATCCCACTAATTGAAAGGCACTTCTGCTCCTAAGCTTCCTGCCATCAGTTTCTCACTGATTTGCTGCTAAATTCCTAACCACAGGTTAAATGAACGCTTCCCCACAGTATTCTGTATGAATACAACAGCTGAGCCAATTCAATAAAATCCCGCACTTCAAACTCACCTTCTCTATTATGCGTCTTTCTTTTTACACGTTAACAACAGAAGGGAGCTGGAGGGAAGGATGCAAAGATCGGATTTCCCACCAGATTGATTCTGTTGGATGCTGACAACAGCGAGATTCTGTTGGAAAGATTCTCTCAAAAAAGAATGCCTCCCAATCTGTACTGAGTAAACTATTCTCGGCTGAGGAGAGGGAGGCAGTAACAGGCTACAATTTACCTCAGCATCCCTGGGCTATGAAATATAAATCAGCCTGGGTTTTTACTCTTGATCACTGTCCAATGGTCTGTGCTGGAAAGTGTGCGTCTGGTGTGGGTCAACTGTGATGCTCCCTACAGTGGAATGAATTGGGCAGGACACCAGACGGTGATCAGGACCCAGTGAACCAAAGCTCAACAAAAGTCAGTGTCTTTGTTGGGGAGAGGGGAAATTACATCTATCTACCAATTTAAATCCATGTGTATACCTTGGAAGAGATTTATTTAACCACTAAGCCATAATTCACTTGCAAACCTTAAACATGACCAGAGGGTCCCAATGTATTCTGTGTATACCATATAACACTATATAGCTAGCAATGTAGAACAATCTTTTTCAATACAAAATTTGACTATTTGATCATCTATGCAAAGCTGAGCCGTTCAACTAGATGAATAGGTTTTCGCACAGTTCGTCACAGTTGGTCCTTGAACAGGTTTCTAACATTGTGCTAAACTGTTCTTAAGGGAGCTGGCCATTTACTTAACAATTATGTAAAAAGATCCAAGGCTGAGAAAAGGTGGAATCTGTAGCTGCTTATGTTGCTCATCTTTATCTCTTGTCACACAACAGTGTGGCCACTGTGTGTCAGTGCAGGGCTGTAATGAAGAACAATCTGGGCTGGACATTTGAATGTCCAGAATACAAACTGAATAGTTTTAGTTCGGCTGTACTGAGTAAGAATGGTTTACTGAGACTATGGGATGCAGTATAAAAGCAGGGAAGTTTTGCTACAGTTATACAGGGTATTGGTGAGGCTACACCTGGAATACTGCGAACGGTTTTGGTTTCCATATTTAAGAAAGGATATACTTGCTTTGGAGGCAGTTCAGAGAAGGTTCACTTGGTTGAATCCAGAGATGAGGGGGTTAACTTATGAGGAAAGGTTGAGTAGGTTGGGCCTCTACTCATTGGAATTCAGAAGAATGAGAGGTGATCTTATCGAAACGTATAAGATTATGAGGGGGCTTGACAAGGTGGATGCAGAGAGGATGTTTCCACTGATAGAAGACTAGAACTAGAGGGCATAATCTTAGAATAAGGGGCCGCCCATTTAAAACTGAAATGAAGAGGAACTTCTTCTCTCAGAGGGTTGTAAATCTGTGGAATTCGCTGCCTCAGAGAGCTGTGGAAGCTGGGTCATTGAATAAATTTAAGACAGAGATAGATAGTTTCTTAACCGATAAGGGAATAAGGGATTATGGGGAGCGGTGGGGAAGTGAACCTGAGTTCATGATCGGATCAGCCATGATCGTATTAAATGGAGTGGAGCGGGCTCGAGGGGCCGTATGGCCTACTCCTGCTCCTAGTTCTTATGTTCTTATGTATAATGTATCCCATCATCTTGCTCCCCACAAAGGCAAATCAATCAAAGCTCCTGAATATCAATCCATCCCCATACTCCACAAAATTCAACCTTGACCAGGTTCCCACCTTAGGCAGGCAGTTCTCTGGTCCCAGCAGCTGAGAAACAATGAGGGGGTGAAATCGCCCCTCACCCCGATTGGGGGTGGTAACCTTCCGGGGCCGGGACATTTATCACCTGGCCCGGAAGTCGCAACCCCCACGTGGAATTGGGCTGTGTACCCCTCAAAAGAAGCGGAGCGCTGTCTCCTGGGGCGGCAGCGTGGTGCTGAATCCAGCGCTGCACTGAGGCCAGCGTACATGGGGCATCCACGTAGTGCTGACACGCTACAATGACCCTTCCTTTCATTTAAAGGCGAGGGCCAATGTGTACTCTGCAGGCCCTTTAGTGGCCAGCCACTGGGCCACGAGGGATGCGATCAACCAGGCCATTGGCCCGGCACCCAAAACAGAGTGTCGGGCTGCA
Source organism: Pristiophorus japonicus (assembly GCF_044704955.1). NCBI lineage: Eukaryota > Metazoa > Chordata > Chondrichthyes > Pristiophoridae > Pristiophorus > Pristiophorus japonicus. The sequence continues at coordinate 216,921,858 of NC_091984.1, read as the reverse complement.
TTATGATGGCCCAGTTACGCGAGGGTCACCATTGTCAGGCCGACGCAAGAGTCGAACGACAAAATAAAATGGCGGCCCAGGCGCTAAAGGCCTTCCCTTTAAGGGGTGCCACAGCGGCAGATGTCGCGCCCCGTGAAGCTGGCGTTGGCATCGGCCAGTGCCAGCCTCGCAGCTCGCGGTGCAATATTTCCCTGCAGGACGTAAAGGGGTCGTCGCACATGGCGATGACGTCATCGCCGGGTGTATGCCAGCCCGGGGCGCCAATCATGGGGTGCGGTGCAACTGGCGCAGCACCCCCCCCAAACCTCCAGGGCAATTTTCCCAGGGGTGCGAGCACCCTCCTCCCCCGGGCGATATCACCAATATGACCCGGAGGGCTAAAGGAGCTATGAAAAAGGGCAATTTCGGCCCCTAAATGTTCTATTATCTCTTACTACACCCCAAATAATCCTCAATCCTAACCCTGGCCAGATATTCATTCAGCTGTCTCTAAAATGTACAAATGAACACAACATTAACTGCTTCCGCTAGTAGTCCATTTCACATATCCACTGCTCTATGCAAAAGTGAAACTTCCTTTTAAGAAAGAGAAAGCTTGTAGTATCAGCAGCAATTATGGCAGTCCAAACCGTATGGCACAGAATTGTCATAATACCCAATATTATTACTCTTTGTGATTTTAGATATTAACTATACAGAACATTAAATACAAGCCCATATTTAATTTGTCATCTAATTCAATGTAAAACCACAGCTTTAACAGTTATCCTTGTTATTGTAAATTTCAGTGGATACTTTGCGTCAGTATTTACAATAGAGGACGAGGATAGCATGCCAGAAATCCCAAGGAAACTAATATTGAATCAGGGACAGGGACTCAATAAAATTAATTTAAGTAAAATAACAGTAATGAAGAAAATAATCGCACTATAGCATGACAAAACCCCGGGACCATATGGTTTCCATCCCAGGGTTTTAAAGGAAGTGGGTGAGCACATTGCAGATGCCCGAATTATAATCTTCTAAAGTCCTCTCGATTCAGGCACCATTCCTGTGGATTGGAAAATTGTGCATGTCACTCTGCTATTTAAGAATGGCGAGAGGGAAACCAGGGAATTATAAACCAGTTAGCCTAACATCTGTTGTCGGGAAATTACCAGAGTCTATAATTAAGGATAGGGTGACAGAACACTGTGAAAATTTTCAGCTGATCAGAGAGAGCCAGCATGGATTTGTAAAAGGTAGGTCATGCCTGATGGACCTGATTGAATTTTTTGAGGAGGTGACTGAAGTAGCGGACAGGTGAATGTCTATGGATGTTATTTATATGGACTTCCAGAAGGCATTTGATAAAGTCCCACATAAGAGACTGTTAACCAAGGTAGAAGCCCACAGAATATAGGGCACATTATTGACCTGGTTAGGAAATTGGCTGAGTGACAGGAAACAGGCAGGAGGGATAATGGGTAGGTACTCTAATTGGAAGGATGTGACTAGTGGTGTCCCGCAGGGATCTGTGTTGGGTCCTCAACTATTCACAGTATTTATTAATGACATAGATGAAGGCATAGAGTGTCATATTTCCAAATTTGCCAATGGCACAAAGATACGTGGCATTGGAGGCAGTGTAGATGAAAGCATAACATTACAAAGGGATATCGACAGATTAAGTGAATGGACAAAACTGTGGCAAATAGATTTCAATGTTGGCAAAAGTGAAGTCCTCCACTTTGGAGGGTATTTCCTAAATGGTGAAAAGCTAAAAAAAGTGGAGGTCCAAAGAGATTTGGAGGTCCAGGTACATAGATCATTAAAATGCCATGAACAGGCACAGAAAATAATCAAAAAGGCTCGTGGAATGCTGGCTTTTATATCTAGAGGACTAGAATGCAAGGGGGTAGAAGTTATGCTGCAGCTGTACAAAATCATGCTTAGACCACACCTGGTGTACTGTGAATAATTCTGGGCACCACACCTTAGGAGGATATATTGGCCTTGGAGGGAGTACAGTGTAGGTTTGCCAGAATGATACCTGGACTTCAAGGGTTAAGTTATGAGGAGAGATTACACAAATTAGGGTTGTATTTCTGTTCTGTATGCAATAAAAGTTCAAACTGAGTACTGTTTAACTAATCAAGGTACAACCTTGGCTCTGCTTTATTTAGGCCCAAAGTGCCTGACTCTCAAAATGGCTGGCCTTTTATACCTGAGCAGCACCATGTGCGTGCTGGTTGCGTGCGTGCTGCTGACTTGTTGAGGGTGGCAGTGGCCATGTCAGGAATTGCAAATCCGTTTTTATTGAACGAGTCCGTGATGGAAATTCCAGGTTCACTGATGACCGCTGAGTCTTCTGAAGACTGCTGGTAGGTTGGTTGGTCGTCAGTGTTTCTCCATCCGACTGTTCTGGCTCGTCTGTGTGCCTCAGCTTTGTCTGATCCATGTGTTTCCTGCAAGTTTGCCCATTCTTGAGCTTAATAACGAATACTCTGTTGCCCTCCTTGGCCATGACCGTACCAGCGATCCATTTGGAACCCTGACCATAGTTCAACACATATACAGGATCATTAACAGAAATCTCGCGTGACACAGTTGCGCGATAGTGGTACCCTTGTTGACTTTGTCTTCTGTATTCAACATGATTATTTAAATCCAGGTGTACCAGAGATAGCTTGGCCTTAAGATTTCTTTTCATCATGAGTTCAGCAGGCGAGACCCCGATGAGTGTGTGGGGTCTTGTCCTGTAACTCAGCAGTATGCAGGACAAACGGGTCTGCAGTGACCCTTGGGTTACTCTCCTCATGCTTTGCTTGATAATTTGTACTGCATGTTCAGCTTGCCCATTGGACGCAGGCTTGAACGGTGCTGACCTAACATGTTTTATGCCATTAAGTTTCACAAACTCCTGAAACTCCTGACTGGTGAAGCACAACCCATTGTCGCTCACCACTATGTCAGGCAGACCATGTGTCGCGAACATGACATTGAGATTCTCTATGTTTGCCGTGGACGTGCTGGATGACATGATTATGCATTCTATCCACTTCGAATAAGGTCCACCACCACTAAAAACATCTTGTCTAGGAAGGGACCTGCAAAATCTACATGGATCCTGGACCAAGGTTTCGATGGCCACAATCACAGACTCAGTGGCGAATCTGCTGGTGCTTTGCTGAGCTGCATGCAAGTGTTGCACTGATGCATGCATGCTTCCAGCTCAGAGTCAATTCCTGGCCATCATACATGGGACCTGGTGATGACCTTCATCATCATAATACCAGGATGTGTGCTGTGTAACTCATGCTCGAACTTCTCTCTTCCTTTCTTGGGCATTACAACGCGATTGCCCCACAATATGCAATCTGCTTGAAACACAGTTCGTCCTTGCGACGAATGTACGGTTTGGTCTCCTCGCACATTTGCTTAGGTATGGCCAATCCCCTTTGAGGATGCAACCCTTCACCACCGATAAAATCTGGTCCTGGCTGGTCCAGGTCTTAACTTGTTGAGCCGTGACAGGGGCTCCTTCACTCTCAAAAGCACCCATGATTAACATTAGATCTGCCGGTTGTGGCGCTTCCACCTCCGGTGTGGGCAACGGCAACCAGCTCAAAGCATCGGCACAATTCTCTGTGCCAGGTCTGTGGCGAATGACATAATCATAGGCAGATAATGTCAGCGCCCATCTTTGGATGCGGGATAAAGCGTTGGTATTGATACCTTTGCTCTCAGAAAACAATCAAATGAGCGGCTTATGATCAGTCTCTAAACCACAGTCCGAACAGGTATTGATGCATCTTTTTAACACCATACAGCTAAAGCTTCTTTTTCTACATACTGTAGTCTCTTTCTGCTTTCGACAAACTTTTCGATGCTTACGCGACAGGTTGAAGTTTCCCCGACTCATTGGCTTGTTGGAGTACGCAACCAATTCCATATGACGATGCGTCACGGGCCAAAACTAAATGTTTACATGGGTCATAATGTACCAGCAGCTTGTTCGAGCAAAGCAGATTGGTGGCTTTCTCGAAAGCTCTGTCTTGCGATGCGCCCCACATCCAGTTGTCGCCTTTTCTCAATAGCGTGTGCAGTGGTTATAGTAAGGTGCTTAATTCAGGTAGGAAGTTACCAAAGTAGTTGAGTAGACCCAGGAACGAATGTGGCTTGTGTGCATTCTTGATGACCTTGGTTTTCACGTCAATAGGTCTGATGCCATCAGCGGCGATTTTCCTCCTGAGGAATTCGACCTCCGGTGCCATAAAGTCACACTTCGAGTTTCAGTCTGAGTACCACTCTATCCAAACGCAGTAGAACTTCTTCCAAGTTGTTCAGATGTTCCTTGGAGTCACGACCGGTGATCAGGATGTCATCTTGGAACACGACGGTTCTAGGAACGGACTTCAGTAGACTTTCCATATTCCTCTGGAATATTGCTGCAGCCAAGCAATCCAAAAGGGCACCTGTGGTAAATAAATAGTCCTTCGTGCGTGTTAATGCACATAAGTCTCTTCGACGTCGCGACCAACTCCTGCGTATATAGGCCGACGTCAAGTCCAGTTTTGTGAACGACGTCCCTCTGGCTAGCATCGCAAACAAGTCATCAGCCTTCGGTAACAGGTGCTGATCTTGTTTCGAAACCCTGTTGAGCCTTGTAGTCTCCACAGATTCTGACTGTGTCATCACTTTTCAGCACAGGAACAATGGGGCTGGTCCATTCATTAAATTCGACCGGTGATATGATCCCTTCACCCTGGAGTCTGTCCAGTTCAATTTCGATCTTCTTCCTCATCATAACGGCACTGCCCGAGCTTTATGATGGACTTGTCTTGCATCTGAGTCCACTTGGCTCCCGTGAAGTTGCCGATACCCAGTTCGAACAGTGAGGGGAACTTGCTCAATACTTGGGCACATGTATCTTCCTCCGACGACAACGCCTTTATGTCGTTACAGTCGCATCTGATTTTCTCCACCAGCTCCTGCCGAGCAGCGTTGGGCCATTGCCTGGAACAATTCACAGCGGTAACTTGTGAACCGCACCATTATACGACAAATTAATTTGTTCACTGCCAATCACCTTTATCAGTTCTTTGGTGTACACGCGCAGCTTGGCGTTAACAGGGCTCAGCCTGGGCCTCACAGTCTTAGTATCCCATAGCTTATTAAATGCCCTCTCTTTGATGATCGCTTGACTCGTCCCCATCAATTCCAGTTCCATCAATACCGGTATCCCGTTAAACTTCACATTAATCAAAATTGGTTTACTCTTGGTTATGAAGGAGTACAGTCCATACACTTCCACCTCTGGCATCTCGGATTGCGTATCCGGATTGGCTAGTCTGACTCTCATCCTCCATGTGGTGTGTCGCAGCTCGCTTGCTCATCTGCGGACACTTGCGTTGGAGATGCCCCACTCTCAGACAGCCTTTGGAACTATATTGCTTAAATCGGCACTGCTGGTGCCAATGATTTCCCCACAATGCCAACATGGAGAAGTCGGATACATTCCTGCTGGTGGACTTTGGGCAGCCACAGGTTTCACGAATGCAGCCGGATAGACCCTGCCATGTGCCGCTCTGCCGAACGCCGAATAAATCGCAGTTACAGTACTTGCCAAGGTTCAGTTCTTCACCGCTATTTGCTTTAGACTCCTGTCTGTCGTCGTACATGATTTAGCGATCTGGATGGCCCTTTTTAAATCCAACTCCTCCATCGCCAGAAGTTTGCGCAGGATCACCTCGTGGTTGATACCGATCGAAAGTGTGTATAAAACCTGTATCTCGAGATGATGATGCCATCGTCTGGCTTGAGGTGCTCCCGTATCAATGTACACAACTTCTTGTACATTTTCTCTGTTGGAGCACTAGGCATGAATAGATTCTTTATCAGACCGTAGATCTTTGAACCACACACAGTGAGGAACACGGCCCAGCGCCGATCTGCATCGTCGACCCATTTCATTTTGTTGGCCACGAACTATTGGTTCAAACGGCTCACAAAGTCTGCCCGTTCTTCTCCCTCCACGAATCGCTCTAAAAATCCAATCGTGCTCATTTTGCAAACAAAGGTTCTTGTATTCTCGTCGCCAAATGTTATGTATGCAATAAAGGTTCAAACTGTGTACTGTTTAACTAAGCAAGGTACAACCTTATTTAGGCCCATGTGCCTGACTCTCAAAATGGCTGGCCTTTTATACCTGAGCAGCACCATGTGTGTGCTGCTCAATGGCCTCCAACAATGACGCCATCTGGTGGCTACAAACAGAATGTACATACATGACAATTTCCTAGAATTTAAAAGGTTAAGGGGTGATCTGATTTAAGTTTTCAAGATATTAAAGGGAACGGATAGGGTAGATGGAGAGAAACTATTTCGGCTGGTTGGGGATTCGAGGACTAAGGGCATAGTCTAACAATTAGAGCGAGACCTTTCAGGAGTGAAATTAGGAAACACTTCTGCACACAAAGGGTGGTAGAAGTTTTGAACTCTCTTCTGAAAATGGATACAAGATCAATTATTAATTTAAAATTGGATATTGATAGATTTTTGTTAACCAAAGGTATTAAGGGATATGGGCGGATATATGGAGTTTGGTCACAGATCAGCCATGATCTCATTGAATGGTAGAACAGGCTCAAGGGGCTCAATGGTCTACTCCTGTTCCTATGTTCCTATGAAACATTTCGCATAAATAGCTTTCCTGCCCTGAATGGGCATCACTGATGAATCTGATATCTGATGTATAGGTTATCAGCAGTGACTGAACGCACTGCCTCAGGTTGGGTCTCTGCCTCAACCATTCCCTGTGGCAAAGCAATGCGTGCTCTTAACAATTCTCCATGTAAAAAACTTTCTCCTAACCGCTCTACTTATTTTCTTAGTGATAATTTAAAATTGATTAACCCCTTGTTGTAGATGACCCAACCAGAATAAAGAGTCTTTCACTATTTACTATCAAAACTCTTCATAATTTAAAAAACCTCAAATGAATCTCCCCTTAACTTTCTCTACTCCAATGGAAATTGTCCTATTATCTCAAGTTTCTCTTCAGTACTACAGTATCTCAATCCCTAGCATCATGCTGGTGAATCAATGTAGTATGCTCTCGATAGCTTTAATGGCTAAAATACCCTAACTCTGGCCTAACCAATGTTTTATAATATCATTGCGGCCTCCTGAAGATGTGAAAGGTGAATATAATTGCAAATTCTTTTTTTATTTGTACTGTTAGGATTCTTTACACTGATTGGCAAATTGGTTATAAAAAAGAAAGAAAAAACTTGCAGCATCACATCACATCCTCAAATGGTTTATAACCAATGGACTACTTTTCGAAGTTTAGGCACTGCCTGAAAGGGTGATGGAAGCAGATTCAATAATAACTTTCAAAAAGGAATTGGATAACTACTTGAAGGGATAAAATTTACAGGGCTATGGAAAAAGAGCAAGGGAAGGGGACTAATTGGATAGCTCTTTCAAAGAGCCGGCACAGGCATGATGGGCAGAATGGCCTCCTAATGTGCTGTATCATTCTATGATTCTATAGTTCTATGAATGTTATTGTCCTTTATTATAAGTGTATTATGTTATTATCCTAAACTATAAGTGTATACTGTTAATTTTGCAACACTATATCTTGATATATGTGTATAATGTTCTGTCACTACGAGCACTAATCTATCGGTTGCAGCTGTCTGTAACAGAATCTTGTCACATTCAGGTCTCTTTAAAGCATCCTGAATCTCCATGTTATCAGAATGCTATACACCATTTCCCAAACTAAAACGTTTACTGCACTAGAGTATATTTAATTAATACCCTCTGAAGGAGTAGTACTATTGCTACCCTGCAATTGATGGCAGTAATCTCTCCGACATTATGATTCTCCAATCACCAATATGTTAGGCCACAATATATAATAGAAACAAATTTGCAATAAGTTCTAAACAGAGTCACATTCCTATTACCTTGCCGATACTGGCATTCTCGACATGTATAGGCAGAGAAGACTGCAATCAAGCTTTTACACGGACCTGCAATCCGATCCTCCTTCTGTTCACATACCTGTGAGACAGATACTGATTAGCGTCCTCGTCCAGGCCAGCATCGAAGCACTGACCACACTTGATCAGTTCCATTGGGCAGGCCACATTGTTCGCATGCCAGACACGAGACTCCCAAAACAAGCGCTCTACTTGGAACTTCTTCACAGCAAACGAGCCAAAGATGGGGAGCGGAAACATTACAAGGACCCCCTCAAAGCCTCCCTGATAAAGTGCGACATCCCCATTGACACCTGGGAGTCCCTGGCCAAAGACCGCCCTAAGTGGAGGAAGTGCATCCGGGAGGGCGCTGAGCTCCTCGAGTCAGGTCGCCGAGAGCATGCAGAAATCAAGTGCAGGCAGCAGAAAGAGCGTGCGGCAAACCAGTCCCACCCACCCTTTCCCTCAACGACTTTTTGTGCCACCTGTGACAGAGACTGTGGTTCTTGTATTGGACTGTACAGCCACCTAAGAACTCATGTAAAGAGTGGAAGCAAGTCTTCCTCGATTCCGAGGGACTGCCTTTGATGATGATGATGATTGAGTCCATCACTCCAGCTGAGCTAGGGGCAGACAAACGCAGCAAGGTTGGAGATGAGCTGAAGCAATTTGAAAAGAATATGATTTGTAAATTTGCATTTTTTTAATAAAAGTACACCTTTCCATTTCAGCAAATTAAAAAACCTATTTCTCCATAAAACTGGCACAATCTTTAACAAAAAGTGCCTGGCAATTTTTTTTCTGTGTTTGCCAAACACTGCAATAAAATTTACACCAAAAGGTGTCACTGCACTGCACAGTTGAAGATGATATATGGAACTTGTAGATGCTGTTGGGTGCCTTTTTGAATGTGTAAAAAAGACAAGCTTGCAGTTATATAGCCCCTTTCACAACCACCAAATGTTCCAAAGCGCTTTACAGCCAATGAAGTACTTTTTGAAGTGTAGTCACTTTTGTAATGTAGGAAATGCAGAAGCCAATTTGTGCACAGCAAGCTCCCACAAACAGCAATGTGATAATGACCAGATAATCTGTTTTTGTTATGTTGATTGAAGGATACATAATGGCCAGGATACCAGGGATAACTCCCCTGCTCTTCTTCAAAATAGGATCTTTTACGTACACCTGAGAAAACAGACGGGGCCTCGGTTTAATGTCTCATCCTGTCATGTATGTACTTTTGAGATCACTAGCCACTAGATGGCATCACTGTTGGAGGCCATTGGGCTGCACGCACGTATGTGCAGTCCAAGTATAAAAAGCCAGCCATTTTGTATATACGCCCTTTGGACCTTAATAAAGCAGAGCCAAGATTATATCCTTTGGAGTTAAACAATACTCAGTCTAACAGTTATTGCATACACAACATTTGGCGACGAGGCAACAAGAACCGTTGTATGCAAAAATGAGCACAATTGGATTATTGGAGCGATTTGTGGAAGGAGAAGATTGGGTAGACTTTGTGAGCCATTTGAGCCAGTTCTTCGTGGCCATCAAAATGGAGGAGGTCGGAGACGCAGATCGGCGCCGGGCGGTGTTCCTCGCGGTTTGCGGTCCAAAAATTTATGGTCTGATAAAGAATCTACTCCTGCCTGTGAGTCCAACAGAGAAGACATATGAAGAATTGTGTACACTGGTATAGGACCACCTTAAGCCAGACGAAGGCATAATCATCTCGAGATACAGATTTTATATGCACGTTCATTCAGAGGGCCAAAGTGCGGCAGAATTCGTTGCCGACCTGAGACATCTAGCGGGACAGTGTAAGTTTGGGGCTGTGTTGGCAGACATGCTGCGGGACTTCTTTGTAATCGGCATCAACCACGAGGTGATCCTGCATAAACTATTGGCGTTGGAGATGTAGGACTTGAACAGGGCCATCACAATCGCTCAGTCATGCATGACGATGGATAGAAGTCTCAAGCAGATATCAGTGAAAAATCGAAACTTGGCAAGTACTGTAAATGTGATTGATTCATCGTTTGGCAGAGCGGCATATGGCAGGGCCCACCCGACTGCGTACTTGAAACCTGTGGCTGCCCAAAGTCTGCCAGCGGGAAGGCATCCGATTTCTCCATGTTGGTGTTGTGGGGGAAATCATCGGCACCAGCAGTGCCGATTTAAGCAATATAGTTGCAAAGGCTGTCTGAGAATGGGGCATCTCCAGTGCAAGTGTCCACAGATGAGCAAGCGTGCTGCGACACACCACGTGGAGGATGATGGTCAGACTAGCGCAGATCCGGATACGCAAAAGGAGATACCAGAGGAGGAAGTGTATGGACTGTACTCGTTCCTAACTAAGAGCAAACAGATAATGATCAACGTGAAATTTAATGGGGTGCTGGTATCGATGGAACTGGACACGGGGGCGAGTCAATCAATAATGAGCCAGAGGTCATTCGACAAGCTGTGGGATACTAAGGCTGTGAGGCCCAGGCTGAGTCCAGTCAATGCCAAGTTGCGCACATACACCAAAGAACTCATAACGGTGATTGGCAGTGCCACAATTAAAGTGTCGTATGACGGTGCGGTTCACGAGTTACCGCTATGGATTGTCCCAGGCAATGGCCCAAAGCTGTTCGGCAGGAACTGGCTTGAAAAAAATCAGATGCGACTGGAACGACATCAAGGCGTTGTCATCGGCGAAAGATACACGTGCCCAAATACTGAGCAAGTTCCTCTCGCTGCTCAAACCAGGCATTGGCAACTTCACGGGAGCCAAGGTGCAGATCCACGTGGACTCGGATGCAAGACCCGTCCATCATAAAGCTCGGGCAGTTCCGTACATGATGAGGGAGAAGGTCAAAATCAAACGTTTGAATTCAATGAATGGGCCAGCCCCAATGTTCCTGTACTGAAAAGTGATGGCACAGTCAGAATCTGTGGCAACTACAAGGCTACGATCAACAGGGTTTTGAAACTGGATCAGTACCCATTATCGAAGGCTGATGACTTGTTTGCAATGCTAGCCGGAGGGAAGTCGTTCACAAAACTGGACTTGACGTCGGCCTACATGACACAGGAGCTGGTCAAGACATCGAAGAGATTTACGTGCATTAACACGCATAAAGGACTGTTTATTTATCACAGGTCCTTTTGGAATTCGCTCGGCTGCAGCAATATTTCAGAGGAACATGGAGAGTCTACTGAAGTCCGTTCCAGAACTGTCATGTTCCAAGATGACATCCTGGTCACAGGTCGTGACTCCGAGGAACATCTGAAAAACCTGGAAGATGTTCTACATCGTCTGGACAAAGTGGGACTCAGACTGAAATGTTCGAAGTGTGTCTTCATGGCACCAGAGGTCAAATTCCTGGGGAGGAAAATTACTGCTGACGGCATCAGGCACACAGACGTGAAAACCAAGGCCGTCAAGAATGCACCCAAGCCGCAGAATGTGACAGAGATGCTTTCGTTCTTGGGTCTACTCAACTATTTCAGTAATTTCCTACCTAAATTGAGCACCTTATTGGAACCACTGCACATGCTGCTAAGAAAAGACGACAACTGGGTGTGGGGTGTGTCTCAAGACAGAGCTTTAGAGAAAGCCACTAATCTGCTTTGCTCTAACAAGCTGCTGGTACATTATGACCCATGTAAACGTTTAGTATTGGCCTGTGATGCTTCGTCATATGGAATTGGTTGCGTACCCAACAAGCTAATGAGTCGGGTAAACTTCAACCAGTCGTGTATGCTCCGAAAACAAAGGTATCACTACCAATGCTTCATCCTGCATCCAGAGAAGGGCACTGACATTATCCGCTTATTGTCATGTTTGTAGACCATGTATACTAACTGTATAGTCACATAAGGTGTGCCAGCAGAGGGCACTGTGGTAGGAGACCTGAGGGTCACCTGCATCGGTGTGCAGGGCCCAGTATAAAAGGCTACCCACCATGCTTGTGCCTCACTCTGGAGTTACAACAAATGGGACTAAGATCACAACAGCTCAAGTACAATACTAGACCTCATGGAGTGATTCATAAGAGTATTAAAGACATAACAACTAGTGATGAGATTACGAAGTTTCACGCAAAAATGACTAACATTGGTGCATTAGAAAAGTTCTCAGAGGGTGAAGATTGGGAAGCCTTTACAGAGCGACTTGACCAATATTTCGTAGCAAACGACCTGGTAGGCGATGATCCGGCCACGCTGGCAGATAAGCGCAGAGCTATCCTGTTGACCAGTTGTGGGCCCGCAGTATACAGCCTCGTCAGGGACTTGCTTGCACCAGAGAAAACAACGACCAAGTCATACGAGGAGCTGAAAGTGCTAATTCAGGACCAACTCAAACCGAAGGAGAGCATCCTCATGGCCAGGCATCGATTTTATACAAACCGCCGCCCCGAGGGCCAGGAAATCACGAAGTATGCTGCTGACCTCAAGAGGCTGGCAGGACCGTGTGAATTCGGCGCATCCCTCGCCGATGCGTTGCGGGATGTCTTCGTAATTGGCAACGGTCATGAGGCCCTTCTTCACAGGCTACTGTCTGTCAAAACCACCGACACTCTGCAGAAGGCCATCAGCATCAGACAGGCGTTCATGACCTCAAGCTGCAGCTCCAAGCAGATGATGACTCACTCTCAGGACTCAAACCCGGCAAGTACTGTAAGTAGAATGGCGCCTTTCACAGGCAGAACTGTTGAACGTGAATCTGCCCAGGACAGAGCGTACAGGGCCCCGAGTCCTTTAATTCAGAGTCCGCCAAGGGGTGCAAATATAAGTCGAGTCGCACCATGCTGGCGTTGCGGAGGTAATCACAGGGCTCTTTAGTGTTGGTTCAGAGACTATGTGTGCAAAGGTTGCAGCACAAAGGGCCATCTCCAGCGAATGTGCAAAAGAGCTGTGACTTACCACGTGGAAGAGGAGTCAGCAGATGGCTGTGAATTCAGCGCGAATTACGAGGAGATGGCTAGAGAGGCAGCTCAGTCCCAGGAAGAAGTGTATGGAGTATATACCTGCACCACAGCTTGTCCTCCATGGATAATGGAAGTCGAGATAAATGGTGTTCCAGTCTTCATGGAAGTGGACATGGGGGCGAGTCAGTCAGTAATGAGCCAGGAAGCCTTTGAGAGGCTTTGGAACGATCAAGCTGAACGACCCAAGCTGGTCCAGGTTCAGTCAAAGCTGCACACCTACACTAAAGAATAGGTAGTGCGGATGTAAGTGTATCCCATGATGGCGCGGTGCACAATTTACCATTGTGGATTGTTTCAGGTGATGGACCAATGCTACTTGGAAGAAGATGGATGGGGAAGATTCATTGGAACTGGGAAGACTTCATCCCTCAAGCGATCGACATCCTCCATGCTCAGAGGCAGAGCAAGCCCCCATTTTCGGTTGCACTAGGCACCAGAGAGCAGATCCGCGCAGCCCCCGTGACACAGACCGCTCATCACGACTGTGTAGCGATGATCTGGCTGAGACGACCCGAACGCAACTCCCCAGTTTCAAGGGCAGGACTCCTGGGGAGGAAGATTGGATCCGAGGGTGCCTTCCCAGCTTCAGTGGCAGAATCCCTGGGAAAGAAGATCGCGGCAGTCAACATCATGGACAGGGAAAAGATGGCGTACAAACCATGAGGTGCAGTGCTAATGGAGCAACGACACGTGGTTCCACACAAGGAAGGTGTTTGGGGTAAAAGTAGTAAGGCCATTTTAAAGGAGGCCAGCAACCTGCCATTTTTGAATGAACTGCTTGAAATTGGTAACCAATGTAAAAGTCCAGCTGTAATGAGCAAAATGTTGTTGAGCGATGTCGGGTGCAAATTACAATCAGCCAATACAGCCTAACGGTCATATACAGGTCCAGCAGGCTACCCAATGCTGTAGCCTGCATCCCCTGGACCAGAATGATGTATCATAAAGTGTCCCCACAGCTGACAGAAGTAGACAAACCACAGAGTAAACAATCCCCAGAGAGCAGAGGCACCGGTTGCAATACCCTGCCTCAGATCGGTTTAACATTGCAGGCACCCGACGGCATGAACCGCCACGGGCTAGAAACAGTAAACTGCGCCTATGCTCGCAATCGGCTACCGTCACCCACCACCCGGGTGGAAAAGGCGCAGCCCACAAACCCACTCGCCACCACGACAATGCCCAAGAGCGAAGGGTCACCCGCAACGGCTCCTTCGAACGGGACCTGGACCAGCCAGGATCCCAAACTAGAGAGTGCTCACAACGGTGCCCTCAAGGAAAATGAGTCAGCAGTCCCCTTCGAACTGCTAGACAAGACGAGGTAGCCCCACCATTGGTTAGACTAAATGCTCACTCGCTCAGACCGCTTCCCAGGAAGCAGCAGCGATATTGTGCAAACGAAAAGGACAGGGAGGTCACAGACACATCAGCTGTCTTTGGGCCTGCCTGACACTAGGAGTAACGGCACGAGCCCTGAGCTCCGGCAACTCAAGCAAAATGAGGTCACCTCGCCCACAGACCCACTATCATGGGGCGCTGCGCCGCCACCAGATGACCCGGATCTCATTCAGCCGTGCTGGAACTAGACTGTTCTTGTGTACCTGAACTGATATACCTGTACTGATCATGTAAATGTACCACACAAAAAGAAACGCAACTGTAATCCACCCAACAAATGTACCAGCTGTGAATGTAAAACCCATGTGATGAACTTGAATGCAACTTGCGTGCAATGGGCCATTAGCATGATCTCTGTGTGGGGGGAGGTGGGAGGGAGAATGGAGTAGGCATTGTCTTACAACCAGAAACCACGGGGACCTCCACTTGCAACAAATCTCACTACCAACCCACCCAAGCTAGAAGTGACCCTCCAATGGTCAACCGCGAAGAGCAAAGACTTGGGGGGAAGTGATATCACGTATGTAGACCATGTATACTAATTGTATAGTCACATAAGGTGTTCCAGCAGAGGGCACTGTGGTGGGAGACCTGAGGGTCACCTGCAGAGGTGTGCAGGGCCCAGTATAAAAGGCTGCCCACCATGATTGTGCCTCATTCTGGAGTTACAACAAATGGGACTAAGACCACAACAGCTCAAGTACAATACTAGACCTCGTGGAGTCATTCATAAGAGTATTAAAGACATAACACTTATGATTATTTCATTCGCCATAGACCTGGCATCGAGAATTGTGCCGATGCTTTGAGTCACCTGCCGTGGCCCACACCAGAGGCGGACCTATTGTTAATTATGGATGCTTTTGAGAGTGAAGGAACCCCTGTCACGGCTCAACAAGTTAAGACCTGGACCAGCCAGGACCCGATTTTATCAGTGGTGAAGAGTTGCATCCTCAAAGGTGATTGGTCTGCCATACCCATCAAATGTGCAAGGAGATCAAACCTTACATTCATCGCAAAGACGAACTATCTATTCAGTTGGATTGTATACTGTGGGGCAATCGTGTTGTTATGCCCAAGAAAGGGAGAGAGAAATTTGTACACGAGCTACATAGCACACATCCCGGCATTGTAATGATGAAAGCCATCGCCAGGTTTCATGTATGGTTGCCGGGAATTGATTCTGAGCTGGAATCATGTGTGCATCAGTGCAACACTTGCATGCAGCTCAGCAAAGCACCAGCGGAATCGTCGCTGAGTCTGTGGTCGTGGCCGTCTAAACCATGGTCCAGGATCCACATAGACTTTGCAGGTCCCTTCCTGGGGAAGATGTTTTTAGTTGTGGTGGATGCATATTCGAAGTGGATAGAGTATATAATCATGTCATCCAGCACATCCACAGCTACCATTGAGAATCTCAGTGTCATGCTCACGACACATGGTCTGCCTGACATCGTTGTTAGCGACAAAGTATCGTTCTTCACCAGTCAGGAGTTTCAAGAGTTCATGAAACTCAATGGTATCTATCATGTAAGGTCAGCACCGTTCCAACCTGCATCCAATGGGCAAGCAGAACGTGCTGTCCAAATCATAAAGCAGAGTATGAAGCGAGTAACCCAAGGGTCACTGCAAACCCGTCTGTCATGCATACTGGTTAGTTACAGGACAGGACCACACACGCTTACTGGGTCTCGCCTGCCGAACTAATGATGAAGAGAAGTCTTAAGACCAAGCTATCTCTTGTGCACCCTGACTTGAATAATCATGTTGAATATAGAAGACAAGGTCAGCAAGGGTATCACAATCGCGCAGCTGTGTCACGCGATATCTCTGTAAATGATCCTGTATAAGTTTTGAATAGGGTCCCAAGCTGGTACTGTCATGGCCAAGGAGGGCAACAGAGTATTTAT
The DNA here is from genome assembly GCF_044704955.1 of Pristiophorus japonicus. Lineage (NCBI taxonomy): Eukaryota > Metazoa > Chordata > Chondrichthyes > Pristiophoridae > Pristiophorus > Pristiophorus japonicus. Next base: position 216,905,592 of record NC_091984.1, on the reverse strand, counting down.
TGTCAAGCTCAAAAATGGGCAAATATGCAGGAAACATATGGATCAGACAAAGCTGCGGCACACAGACGGACCGGAACAGTCGGAGGAAGAGACAATCGACAACCAACCAACCTACCCCCAGTCATCAGAGGACTCAGTGATCATCAGTGAATCGGGACTTTCAATCACTGACATGTTCAATGAAAATGGACTTTCAATCCCTGATATGGCCATTGCCACTCCCACCCTGTCAGCCACTCAGCCACCAGTCACAACAGACTCTGAACACTCACCCAAGGCTGGAGTTGAACTTAGACGGTCAACCCGGGAGCGTAAAACACCGGACCGTCTCAATTTGTAAAAGACTGTGTTATGTATGTACTTTTGGGATCACTAGCCACTAGATGGCGACACTGTTGGAGGCCATTGGGCTGCACACACGTGTGTGCAGTCCAAGTATAAAAGGCCAGCCATTTTGTATATTTGCACTTTGGGCCTTAATAAAGCATAGCCAAGGTTATACCTCTTGGCGTTAAACAGTACTCAATCTAACAGTTATTGCATACACAACACATCCGAAAAAAACAGCTGAATGCTCTCATAATGGCTCCGTGGGTGTGCAGTGCAGTTTGTGAAGAGACAAAGATTAGTGAAGACAAACGTAGGTCCCTTGCAGTCAGATTCAGGTGAATTTATAATGGGGAACAAAGAAATGGCAGACCAATTGAACAAATCATCATCATCATCATCATCATCATCATAGGCGGTCCCTCAAAACGAGGGTGACTTGTTACCACGCCAAAATGGATGAGTTCGCAGATGTTTTAATGAAGGACCCGAACTACATCCTCAAGGGTGCATGGATTTTTTTAACGTGTGGTGGCCGTTGCACACCAGCCACCACACGGGCTTGACAGAGCTAGGTCTTAGTCCAATGGCAAGGATTACCCAGGCCAGCTCTGCTGCATGGACCTAGTGCGCACACATATTACAGTGTGGGCTAGCCCGTGCTGCCCCTGGGATCCTGGCCTGAACTCACGCCTCCCCTGGGCATCGATCATATCCCTCCACAGTCTCTCGCCGCTCCTTCGCGAGGTCCACATTACAGGGAAGATGTAATTGGCGAGTTGAACAAATACCTTGGTTCTGTCTTCAAGAAGGAAGACACAAATAACCTTCCGGAAGTGCTAGGGGACCGAGGGTCTAGTGAGAAGGAGGAACTGAAGGATATCCTTATTAGGTGGGAAATTGAGTTAGAGAAATTGAAGGCCGATAAATCCCCGGGGCCTGATAGTCTGCATCCCAGAGTACTTAAGGAAGTGGCCCTAGAAATAGTGGATGCATTGGTGATCATTTTCCAACAGTCTATCGACTCTGGATCAGTCCCTATGGACTGGAGGATAGCTAATGTAACACCACTTTTTAAAAAAGGAGGGAGAGAAAACAGGTATTTATACAGCGGTTAGCCTGACATCATTAGCAGAGAAAATGTTGGAATCAATTATTAAAGATGAAATAACAGCGCATTTGGAAAGCAGTGACAGGATCAGTCCAAGTCAGCATGGATTTAAGAAAGGGAAATCATGTTTGACAAATCTTCTGGAATTTTTTGAAGATGTAACCAATAGAGTGGACAAGGGAGAACCAGTGGATGTGGTGTATTTGGACTTTCAAAAGGCTTTTGACAAGGTCCCACAAAAGAGATTGGTGTGCAAAATTAAAGCACGTGGTATTGGGAGTAATGTACTGGCATGGATAGAGAACTGGTTGGTGGACAGGAAGCAGAGAGTCGGGATAAATGGGTCCTTTTCAGAATGGCAGGCAGTGACTAGTGGGGTGCCGCAGGGCTCAGTGCTGGGACCTCAGCTATTTACAATATACATTAATGATTTAGATGAAGGAATTGAGTGTAATATCTCCAAGTTTGCAGATAACACTAAACTGGGTAGCGGTGTGAGCTGTGAGGAGGACGCTAAGAGGCTGCAGGGTGACTTGGACAGGTTAGGTGAGTGGGCAAATGCATGGCAGATGCAGTATAATGTGGATAAATGTGAGGTTATCCACTTTGGGGGCAAAAACATGAAGGCAGAATATTATCTGAATGGCGGCAGATTAGGAAATCGGGAGGTGCAATGAGACTTGGGTGTCATGCTACATCAGTCATTGAAAGTTGGCATGCAGGTACAGCAGGCGGTGAAGAAGGCAAATAGTATGTTGGCCTTCATAGCTAGGGGATTTGAGTATAGGAGCAGGGAGGTCTTAGTGCAGTTGTACAGGGCCTTGGTGAGGCCTCACCTGGAATATTGTGTTCAGTTTTGGTCTCCTAATCTGAGGAAGGACGTTCTTGCTATTGCGGGAGTACAGTGAAAGCTCACCAGACTGATTCCCGGGATGGCTGGACTGACATATGAGGAGAGACTGTATCGACTGGGCCTGCATTCACTGGAGTTTAGAAGGATGAGAGGGGATCTCATAGAAATATATAAAATTCTGACGGGACTGGACAGGTTAGATGCAGAAAGAATGTTTCCGATGTTGGGGAAGTCCAGAACCAGGAGTCACAGTCTAAGGATAAGGGGTAAGCCATTTAGGACTGAGATAAGGAGAAACTTCTTCACTCAGAGAGTTGTTAACCTGTGGAATTCCCTACCACAGAGAGTTGTTGATGCCATTTCATTGGAAATATTCAAGAGGGAGTTAGATATGGCCCTTACGGCTAAAGGGATCAAGGGGTATGAAGAGAAAGCAGGAAAGGGGTACTGAGGTGAAGGATCAGCTATGATCTTATCGAATGGTGGTGCAGGATCGAAGGACCGAATGGCCTACTCTTACACCTATTTTCTATGTTTCTATGTTTCTAATTCCTGGCTTATACTATCTCAGCTGTTCTCAGCCGGCATCAGCAGCTGGAGGCACTACAATATGCCCAATGAAAGGAGGAATTTTAGCCAGGCTTCCTGCTTCTGATCACTAACTAATAATTTCTGCTGGAAATTGGAGATTGGGCAAAAACAAGATGAATTCAGCCATGCTGGCTTCAAAATTAAATAGCCTGTTGAGACTCAGGCCTGTGTTTTCCACTTAGGTTGGTATTTCCATTGTTCCTTCAGTGTCTACCCCAGAGGCGAGGGCCCAGGGGTAGCACGAGCCAGCCCACACTGCGATATGTGTGCGCACTGGGTCCGTGCAGCAGAGCAGGTCTCCAGTCGTCCTGGCTAACCCTTGCCACTGGATAAAAGCCGAGCTCTGTCAAGCCAGTGTGGTGGCTGATGTGCAACCGTCACCACACGTTAAAAAAAATTAATTCACGCACAGTCATCTTCCACCCACTCAATTGGAGTTCAGGACTGAAACATCGGGTCCTTCATCGAAACACCTGTGAACTCGTGGAAGCAAGTCATCCTCATTCGAGGGATCGCCTATGATAACCCCAGTGTAAAACCCACTTTCCTGGCTGGGGTTTAATAAATATGTACATTGAGCTCCCGATAGGATTCCTGTTGCTCAGAGGGAGTCTGCCAGTGGGGAGAGCAGAAACTGTCGCTGCAGCACCAGGAGATCCATCGAGGAACCTTAAAGGTGCAGAAGCTCCCCAAAGATTGGAATAAAAACTCCCACTGAGGGTCTTGACCAAGAGGGTAAGTCTCTGGGGCTATCTAGAGTCTAGAGGGGGAGGAGTCTACTACTGCCATCTCCCAAGGCCCTGTAAGCAACGGTGAAAAGCAGGAAAATCCTCTGGGAATCCAGGCCTCACCCATCCCGCCACCATTTGCATGTAGTGGGCAGGAAGGAGTGGGCAGCGGTGATCCCAGCAGGGGCGAGGGAGGGAGATCCTGGTTTGGCGGTGAGGTGTCAGTAAGCCTCACCTCCCGAATTTTCCGGCGTTCCCCATTGTATCCCATCTGATATTATGGAGGAGAATTTCCCCCTTCTGTGTAGGATTAGAAAGAAAGAAAGACTTGCATTTAGTTGCCTGGGCAAGTTAACAGCGGTGCTGTCAAAACCATACCTCAGTAAGGAATCAGCCCATACAGGAGAGGTAGGTAAGGGAAGAAAAAGAGAAGAAATAAATGAAAACCAGGTATAGAAGCAGTTAACAACAGCACAATGTGCCTCCAGCATCGAGCTATATAAATAATTTTCATCCAATGGTAAACAGTACGAGTTTTGCTCGGTCAACACCATGTTTGGTTTTTGGGACTCCTGTCATGATGTGATTTTTATTTACCTCTGATTCAGCAGTTGTTTGACGTATTCGATCATTTAAGAACGTTTTGTGCTTCCTGTTGAGTGTCATTGTACAAGTACTACCAAATGTCAAGTATTTGTTAACAGCCCTGTTGTATGCAAATTATTACCAATCACTAACCGGCTCCAGGATCTGATGGAAGATTTACCAAAAGAACACAAATAAATCATTCTGCTTGGAGCCACCCATATTCTGCATGTTTGCAAGTAGCTGTTCAAGTGTTTTTAGGAAACACATTGAGACGCACATGTTAGTTAGGACATTTCTGTCTGTTCATAACCCATTAGAACAGGAAAATAAAGCTTGCTTTGAAGGACCTTTATGATCACACTGTGTACATCCATCAAGAATGGGTACAAGATCGCTGTATGTACTCCATATACTTTGCCGTACTTGCTCTTCCCCCTCCTTGATAAAATGAAGACTAATAGTAATGTCATATACTGTACTCTCAGCACCTTCAAACTGTGGAACTACTGACCTCCTCATTTTTCCCTTCCTCCTACAATCTATAGACTTTGAAAACCCAATGTTTCTGTCATCTAATCACTGGACTAATCTTCTCTTCTTTCCAACCTTGGTGGTGCCGAACACCATAGATCTTGGCCTTTTCAACTAAGTTTCTCAATAAAAGAAAGGCTGATGGAAACAGGAGAGGTTCTCCATTCAGCAGAATGGTCGTGGTTAAGAGCGGTTTCATTATGATGGGTAAGCCCCAAACAACTCACCCACATCTCTGATCAGCTGGCTCAGATTGCCACTACGGGATACTCAAGAGCAAATAACTCCCCTGCCATCCCTTTTGGCCATAGTTGATACTTGGCTTGAGAACACCAAGAAAGCTATCTTCTCTCAAATAAGATAAATACAATTAGATGATCTCTGTGCATTTAATCCTCTCTAGGCTGCAACACTGACTTTTTTATGTTTATCTAAATGAGGGATGTCAATTCTGGGGAATTGAATGTTTTCGACACCAACATCCAGTGTCAGCATCAGGCACTCACAGGCCAGGAATAGCAAGGGTTGGAAGCTGATCAAAGCTAAGCCACGACTCTGCTCAAACAATTTGCTTCAGTCCCAGTCTTAGAAAAAACAACCTCTACTGCACTAGTGTGACATTTCCAGCTCCCACACAAGCCACCCTTTGACCTATTTGTGTAGAATGCCAACTTGCTATCATTTAGTATCAAATTTGGGGTCAGTTTTATGCAATGCTTGAGATAATCCTAACTCACTCCACCAACATCCCTTATTTTGGCAAAGAGGAAACATTGATCTCATCCGCATGGGCTGGTTTCAAGCCTCATTCCCATAGAAAAGAAAGATAATGTTCAAAGTGACAAAGTCTCTGTTTAGACCATTTAAATAACTTGTTGAAGTGAAAAGAAAGAAAGATAGACTTGCATTTATATAGTGCCTTTCACGACCACCGGACGTCCCAAAGCACTTTCCAGTCAAAGTTCTTTTTGGAATGCAGTCACTATTATAATATGGGAAATAAAGTGATGCATTTTATAATTCACATTATGCCTTTTATTGCTCAGAGCTTTCTTTAATGTATAAACTATTTAACAGCTAATAAATGACTGTACAAATGTAATCTAATCTAGCTCAGTATTATAGTATATTGCAGCAAGTGTCAAGTTTCTAAATGAAGTTGAACACCAGCATTTATAAGAGATCCTGAATATGGAAAGAACTCATAAACATTTTGATGGATCCACTGTCATTTTTATTACTTGTTCATAGCTATATTTAAAGAAGAAACTGTGGCTATAATTCGTTTTTAAACAGAATAGACATTAAATCCATTTACACAAGCTTTTAGTGAAATCAATCACTGCTGGCTTCACAATGTTCCTCAGGCTAATGTTCAAAGCTGTTATAGAAGGAGAAGGCTTCAACCCCTGTAGCACAGAGGATGGGACTAATAAAGCGGCATAGGAGCTCTTGTTTGATTTAAGAACATAAGAATATAAGAACATAAGAAATAGGAGCAGGAGTAGGCCATACGGCCCCTTGAGCCTGCTCCGCCATTTAATACGATCATGGCCGATCCGATCATGGATTCAGGTCCACTTCCCTGCCCGCTCTCCATAACCTCTTATTCTCTTATCATTTAAGAAACTGTCTATTTCTGTCTTAAATTTATTCAATGTCCCAGCTTCCACAGCTCTCTGAGGCAGTGAATTCCACAGATCCACAACCCTCTGAGGGAAGAAATTTCTCCTCATCTCAGTTTTAAATGGGCGGCTCTTTATTCTAAGATTATGCCCCCTAGTTCTAGTCTCCCCTATCAGTGGAAACATCCTCTATGCATCCACACCATCTAAACCCCTCATAATCTTAAACGTTTCGATAAGATCACCTCTCATTCTTCTGAATTCCAATGAGTAGAGGCCCAACCTACTCAACCTTTCCTCATAAGTCAATCCCCTCATCTCTGGAATCAACTTTGTGAATCTTCTCTGAACTGCCTCTAAAGCAAGTATATTCTTTCGTAAATATGGAAACCAAAACTGCACGCAGTATTCCAGGTGTGGCCTCACCAATACCTTATACAACTGTAGCAAGACTTCCTGCTTTTATACTCCATTCCCTTTGCAATAAAGGCCAAGATTCCATTGGCCTTCCTGATCACTTGCTGTACCTGCATGCTAACCTTTTGTGTTTCATGCACAATTACCCCCAGGCCCCGCTGTACTGCAGCACTTTGCAATCTTTCTCCATTTAAATAATAACTTGATCTTTGATTTTTTTTCTGCCAACGTGCATGACCTCACTTAGCCTGTCTATGTCCTTTTGCAGATTTTTTGAGTCCTCCTCACACAATGCTTTTCCTCCCATCTTTGTATCGTCAGCAAACTCGGCTACGTTATACTCGGTCCCTTCCTCCGAGTCATTAATATAGATTGTAAATAGTTAGAGTCCCAGCACTGATCCCTGCGGCACCCCACTAGTTACTGATTGCTAACCCGAGAATGAACCATTTATCCCTGCTCTCTGTTTTCTGTTTGTTAGCCAATCCTCTATCCATGCTAATATATTACCCCCAACCGGGTGAACTTTTATCTTGTGCAGTAACCTTTTATGTGGCACCTTGTCAAATGCCTTCTGGAAGTCCAAATATACCACATCACTCGTTCCCCTTTATCCACCCTGTTTGCCGTAGTTTGCTTAAGTTCTTTATATTTGTGGACTCCTTTTGTCTCTGGTCTATCACCAACAGGATACCATTGATCCTCCATTGTGCCACCAGGAAATCAAAGAACAGAAATACAAATAACCAACCTGAATGAAGTTCCATGCTCTTCACTTTCCCATTTTGTTATGTTGTTATATGAGTTGGGTCGTACAGGGGCTCTGAGAGATTAATTTATCCTGTAAAGTGCTTTTAAAAATTAAACCTCATGTTCAAAATGTATTGAAGAGAGTTGATAACTCAAACTTATTTATTTGTTTTGGAAGCAGGGTATAAAGTTTAGCTCAGTACTGTGTTTGTGATGTTTACCAAATGATATGGGCTTGCTTCTGCAAAATTTTACTTACATAGAAACATAGAAAATATGTGCAGGAGTAGGCCATTCGGCCCTTCGAGCCTGCACCGCCATTCAATGAGTTCATGGCTGAACATGCAACTTCAGTACTCCATTCCTGCTTTCTCGCCATATCCCTTGATCCCCCTAGTAGTAAGGACTACATCTAATTCCTTTTTGAATATATTTAGTGAATTGACCTCAACAACTTTCTGTGGTAGAGAATTCCACAGGTTCACCACTCTCTGGGTGAAGAGGTTTCTCCTCATCTCGGTCCTAAATGGCTTACCCCTTATCCTTAGACTATGACCCCTGGTTCTGGACTTTCCCAACATTGGGAACATTCTTCCTGCATCTAACCTGTCTAAACTCATCAGAATTTTAAACGTTTCTATGAGATCCCCTCTCATTCTTCTGAACTCCAGTGAATACAAGCCCAGTTGATCCAGTCTTTCTTGATATGTCAGTCCCGCCATCCCAGGAATCAGTCTGGTGAACCTTCGCTGCACTCCCTCAATAGCAAGAATGTCCTTCCTCAAGTTAGGAGACCAAAACTGTACACAATACTCCAGGTGTGGCCTCACCAAGGCCCTGTACAACTGTAATAACACCTCCCTGCCCCTGTACTCAAATCCCCTTGCTATGAAGGCCAACATGCCATTTGCTTTCTTAACCGCCTGCTGCACCTGCATGCCACCCTTCAATGACTGATGTACCATGACACCCAGGTCTCGTTGCACCTCCCCTTTTCCTAATCTGTCACCATTCAGATAATAGTCTGTCTCTCTGTTTTTACCACCAAAGTGGATAACCTCACATTTATCCACATTATACTTCATCTGCCATGCATTTGCCCACTCACCTAACCTATCCAAGTCACTCTGCAGCCTCATAGCATTCTCCTCGCAGCTCACACTGCCACCCAACTTAGTGTCATCCACAAATTTGGAGATACTACATTTAATCCCCTCGTCTAAATCATTAATGTACAATGTAAACAGCTGGGGCCCCAGCACAGAACCTTGTGGTACCCCACTAGTCACTGCCTGCCATTCTGAAAAGTATCCATTTACTCCTACTCTTTGCTTCCTGTCTGCCAACCAGTTCTCAATCAACGTCAGCACACTACCCCCAATCCCATGTGCTTTAACTTCTGAATAAATTCAAATTATTAGATTTTAGCTTCAGCTAAGTGGTCTGACAGTGTGGTGTTTGGCATCAGTTTGGAGAGACTTAGAGCACACATTGCGAGTGGATAGTTCATATTATTGCCGATGAGTACTCCAAAGGTAGAAGAGTTCATTGGTCACTCTGTGGCAACACTATCCTGAATATTTTGCACCTAAGATCAAGATTCAATTCAGAGTAGCCTGTGGAAGCTGACTTTCATGAACTGTATGAATAAAGAGCATTGGGAAGCATCCCAAATTGTAACATACTCCTCACTGTAGCACTGTCTGATATACCATGCACTGTAACAGTGTCTGACATACCATGCACAGTAACACTGTCTGATATACCATGCACTGTAACAGTGTCTGATATACCATGCACTGTAACATTGTCTGATATACCATGCACAATAACACCGTCTGATATATACTGCATCCTGCACTGCAACACTCTTATATGCACTACAGCCCCTGACAGCTCAATCTACTTAAGCACAAAGTAGTGTGATGGTGAATCATTCAAAGTAGGAGGATCTCAGGTTTAATTTCCAAACTATAGCAAGTTGGGTGAGCTCAGTCAGGATAACAGTAGAGGGCCAGAATTGGTCTGAATAAAGGAAACAAAAATCAGCAGAGGTTCCTACTCCATGGACTCAATTTTCCCCAAGCCTGTTTTCTGGCATATTGCCAGAGTTACACCCATTTTCCAAGCCAGAAATGCGGCAGAAATATTTTGCCAAAGTTTCCCCGATGTATAATTTGCATTTGACACCGCGCAGCGTGTCCAGTCACCTCGGGGGTTGGAGCCTGCTGTCTGCACCAAAAAACATGCGCAGGAAGAAAAGTTACTTTTTTGATGTGGTTCCAATGGACACGCATGCTCAGTACAGCTCAGATTTGGTGTGAGAAGGGGTGCTGTGATAACATTGAAAAAATCGCAGCTGCGGCAATACAAGATGCAAAGCAGTGCAGGGACCAAGAATTTCTTACAGGAAGAAGTGGAGGCACTAGTTACTGTAATTGAGAACAGATGTCAGGAGCTGGACACCAGCAGAGGTCACATAAAAGTCCCACCCAAAGAAATGAAGAAACGCTGGACCCAAGTTGCAGAAGATTACTGTGCAGTCGTGACCACCACAAGATCTGAAGGCCAGTGTAAAAAGAAATCGCAGGACCTTGGTCAAGTAGTTAGTGAAAGTAATATTTTCATTTATTCAATGGAATTTCAATTGTAAATTATAATTATAAATGTGACCAGCTGTATATGTCCCACTCAGCATGGAGACATATGAAAGCATGGGCCTTACACTAAACATCCGTAAGACAAAAGTCCTCCACCAACCTGTCCCCGCCGCACAGCACTGCCTCCCAGTCATCAAGATCCATGGCGTGGCCCTGGACCACGTGGACCATTTCCCATATCTCAGGAGCCTCTCATCAACAAGAGCAGACATTGACGAAGAGATTGAACACCGCCTCCAGTGTGGCCTTTGGCCGCCTGAGAAAAAGAGTGTTTGAAGACCACGCCCTCAAATCTGCTACCAAGCTCATGGTCTACAGGATTGTAGTAGTACCCGCCCTCCTGTATGGCTCAGAGACATGGACCATGTACAGTAGACACCTCAAGTCGCTGGAGAAATACCACCAACGATGTCTCCGTAAGATCCTGCAAATCCCCTGGGAGGACAGACGCACCTTTAGAGTCCTTGACCAGGCCAACATCCCTAGCATTGAAGCACTGACCACACTTGATCAGCTGCGCTGGGCAGGCCACATTGTTCGCATGCCAGACTCCCAAAGCAAGCGCTCTACTTGGAACTCCTTCATGGCAAACGAGCCAAAAGTGGGCAGAGGAAATGTTACAAAGACACCCTCAAGGACATCTCCACTGACACCTGGGAGTCCCTGGCCAAAGACCGCCCTAAGTGGAGGAAGTGCACCCGAGAGGGCGCTGAGCACAATCGAGTCTCATCGCCGAGAGCAATCAGAAACCAAGCGCAGGCAGTGGAAGGAGCATGCAGCAAACCAGTCCCACCCAACCTTTCCCTCAACGACTATCTGTCCCACCTGTGACAGGGACTGTGGCTCTTGTATTGGACTGTTCATTCACCTAAGGACTCGTTTTTAGAGTGGAAGCAAGTCTTCCTCGATTCCGAGAGAATGTCTATGATGATGACCTAGCAGAAAGACACCCTTTCTAAAAAGTTGCATTTTCATCATTGCAGAGGAAGGTGGCACATAATAAAAGGGAAAGAACTCGAACAGAAGGAGGCTTGGCAAGTCTGCACCCACTGACACTCTTGGAAGAGAGGGTCGCTGCTTTGATGGGTCCTGCCTGGAAAAAAGCAATCAGTACTGCACAAGCTGGGCCCACACTGGAGAGGGTAAGTCCTGCAAATTCATCATGGTCCTGCAAATCAGCCTGCTGCCTGCGATGTGTGAGCCTACTCATGCCACCCACCCTGCCCCCTCCTCTGCTGCAAACCATTTGACTTTTCTGTTATCTTTTGCAGAACTTGAGGCCAACCCTAACAATGCAGAAGAAAATTTAGATGTGAATGAGCCTGAAGAGGAGAACATCTACCAATCCAACCCTCCAGACCAAAAATTTGGAGATGAGGGGGAGGGGATGGAGCTGGATGAAGCTCCCACTGTTGTACTGACTTTGGAGGAGGTGCCACTCATGGAGGTGCCAGCCCCCTTCCATGACTAGTGGTTTGAGTGTTGGTGGGACATTCCATGGTTTCACACCTTCCATGGGGTCCCAGTGGTGGGGTGCAGCGAGGCACACCCAGGGCCCCACCTTCCAAGGTTGCAGGTCCTAGTGGTGTGGTTCAGCTAGGCACACCCAGGGTCCCACTTCCCAAGGTTGTGGGTCCCAGTGGTGTGGTGCAACGAGGCACACCCAGGGCCCCACCATCCCAGGCTGCGGGACCCAGTGTTGGGGTGCGAGCCACGCATATTTCCCATGGGGAGGAGGGGAAGGAGAGCTCATACGCGCTCTCCTGAGGTGCAGGATCTAACAGATGTGGTTCAGATGATGTCATTGAATGCGGAGAGCATTGACTTTACCCGATCACTCCTGGACGCCATCAGTGGGGTGAGTGATGAGGTAGCGGGACTGTCGGGAGAAGTAACAGCAATGACATGAGAAATGGGAATGATATTCGGGACCATCAGTGAGGGAATAGTGGCCATGAGGGAGGGAATGTCAGAGATAGTGCAAACCACGTCACTAACCATGAGGGAGGGCATGTTGCAGGTAGTTCAGACAGTTTTGCTGCTGCAATAAGGGAACACATCCAGACCCCGCATCCATTGACAGAATCAACTGTCACTCCCATTCCAATCCCCACACCAGTTTCTGAAGAGCCCAAAGCCGGGCCCTCCAAGTTGCCGCTGTAAGGGTCGAAAATCCGGTGCTACACAAAAAAAAAGGCACCCGGTAACAAGGAAACAGAGCATGGGATCATTCCATACAGCCTTTTCATCGAACTTTGGCCAAGGCAAGCCGAGGAAGAAAGGCAGGCTGGGAAATATGTCTGTGGCCAGACACTATGTGAATTCGGGGGCCACAGGCAGGCTGAGAAGCCAGCCAATCCCGGGAAAGTGCATCCTGGGCCGGCCAATCAGTGAATCGAGCCAGGCCAGAAGCAGGGAAATCCTCGACCAATAGAGAATACCCGGCCCATTTTGTAAAGGACAGCTTACCTGGATCTAATTAAGGAGAATGGCCCATTACCCATGTACATAAAGACAATAGGAAAGGCCAACACTTCAGTGCATCCCGACCCTGACACAATAGCCAGCCAGAATATCAGGCACCGAGGTGCACAAGAAACAATGCTTTACCTTAACATCTCGACTCAAACAATGAGACACTGATTCAGTTTGGGCGCGAAAGGGGCCGGAACCAAACCTGGTATAAAAGTGAGAGCTGGCAGCACTTGAAGAACACAGACAAGGGGACCTGACGACACCTCAAAGGAAGAGAGAGGGACTCAGCCTTGCAAAAGAACGACCCAGGCTAAAGAATTTCGGAGCGGCCAAAGACAACTGCCACCAGCGGACCTAGACTCCATCCGTGTGCTGAACCAGTGACCGAAAACCAAGGAAGAGGAAAAGGGGGGCCCAACCTTGCCCTAAGCAACCGAGCCGCACACCAGGACCGCGCTCCGAGGCCCACCAACTGGACAACCGACGACCGAGGTGACCGGGGGAGGCAACATTCACCCCAGTCCACACCGACAATTCACCCGGCTGAAAAGAAACACAACTGCGAGCCCATACAACCTCCGAGGATAACTGGAGCAAATCTGATTTAAGGTGGGGCCCACTATACCCATCAAAGGAAACTGTATCACCCTGGAGTCTTCTCCCAACTGTCAGCTTAGGCTAGTTAGGTGTAAAAGAGGGGGTGGGTGATAGAGTGGGTATAAGGATGTTAAACTTGTGTAGAATTTCGTTGTGTCCGTTCCTCCCATAAACCGTTTTTTTCCTTAGTTCAAAGTTGTTCAACAAGCCAGCGCGTCGACCTTGTCCGCACTTTGGGGGCTCGCACCAATTTTATTATGTGTGTATTAGTTTTGTGTTGTCTTTAGCAACTTAACCTTGCTCACCTGGGTTTTAATAAAGTAGGACTTACCTGACTTTTCCAGGAACATTTCTTGTCTTTTGCATCTCTAAGTATTTTATTGTGGGAAGCTCATTATCCACCTAAATTCTGAGGTCAGAACCAGATAGGGGTGCAGGACGCCTCAAAACGTCAGGGTTGCGATTGGGTATAAGCAGCCTCAGACCTATTGGTGGTATTAAACATATCACTAAGCTGTAATTGGGTATAAGCAGCCCCAGACCTATTGGTGGTATTAAACATATCACTAAGCTGTAATTGGGTATAAGCAGAAAAGGGGTCCACTGGTGATAGCAACTCAAATCACCATAGTCCGAAGGTTGCGCTCGGTCACAAGCAACAGTAGAAGGAAAAACCCCCACGCTGCCTGGGCCCTCCAACTTGCCGCCTGAGGCCGACGCCACCACCCTCAAGAGGTGCGCAGTACTCGAGATGTTAGAAAGAATAAGCCCAGAAACACTGTGTCACCGCCTGCGGGCAGGGGTGGTGGAGTGTCCAAGACCAAGCGCAGCTGGCAGTCTTAGAATAAGGGGGATGAGAGATGGGTGCAGCCTTTCTTTGCCGGTGTTGTTGTTGTTGTTATTATTATTGTTACTGTTGTAGCCTCCGTAATGGTCCAGGCATCGGAAACGCTGTTTCAATATGACAATCATCCTCTCAATGATGCTGTGCCTCACAATCTGCGACATGTTGTATTGATGGTCAGCTTCCGTCCGGGTTACGCATAGGGCTGTCATGAGCCAGGTGCCGAGGCTGTACCCTTTGTCTCCCAGTAGCCAGCTGTGCCCTTCTGGCTGCTGCTGCTGCTGAGCCATGGCAGATATAACACTGTCGCGTAGGATGAACACATCATGGGTGCTGTCAGGGTACCTTGCATCGACTGACATGATATGATGCATGTCATCACACACGAGCTGTACATTAATGGAGTGGAAGCCTTTTCTGTTCCTGTACATCTCGAAATCCTTCAAAGGTGCTCGCAAGGTGATGTGGGTACAATCAATGCAGCCCTGTACCTTTGGGAAGCCAGCAATCCTGGAGAAGCCCACAGCCCTGTCATGGATTGCTTGGGCGGTCATGGGGAACTTTATGAAGTAATTCCTCCATGCATACAGTGCAGCTGTGACCTGGCGAATGCAGACAAGTGTTGCATAAGAACATAAGAATTAGGAACAGGAGTAGGCCATCTAGCCCCTCGAGCCTGCTCCGCCATTCAACAAGATCATGGCTGATCTGGCCGTGGACTCAGCTCCACTTACCCGCCCGCTCCCCGTAACCCTTAATTCCCTTATAGGTTGCATGTTGAGAGATGACGCACACATCCCCTGTTGTAGCTTGAAACGATCCGGAGGCATAGAATGAAAGTGCAGCTGTAGCCCTTAATTCAACTGACAAAGCAGTCGTCCTGATGCTTCTAGGTTGCAGGTCTGCTTTGATCAACTCACAGATCTCACTTACAATTTCTTTGCAGAAATGCAGCCTTCTGACACAGTCTGCATCACTCAGGTGGAGGTACGAACGCCTGTCTCGATATATCCGAGGTGGGTAAGGCCTCCTGCCCAGCACCCTATGGGCTCTGATGTTCCTGATGCGATGAAGTCGAATCAATTGTCTCCTACGTAGCACCATGATGCAGAAGGCTCGTATTGTCAGTATTGCCCCCATACGTAAATTTAACCTTTGAAAAAAGCTCAAAATGGCAGGAAAGCAGGCAGCACAAGTTCGCAGTTGTATCGCTCCAGGTCTGTATGGATGGACCACATCCAAATGTCTTGTGACTTCTCCTCTCCCCGCACCCCCCCCCCCCCGCCCCCGCCTTGAGTCTTGTGACATCTCTCTCTCCCTCCCCGTCCCCGGGCTCCAATACTTCCGATTGGCTCCTCTCCTCTCCTCGACCCCCCCCCCCGTCTTTACTAATTAGAGTCGTAACTTCTCTCTCTCCCTCCCCCTCCCCAGGCTCCAAGCCTTCCGATCAGTATCTCGCTCTCTCTCTCCTCCCGCTCCCACAGCTTGTTTTGTAGCCGAACCCCGAGCTGCTGTGTCTGGGCGTGAGGCCGATTTGCCGGCCAAACCTACAATGCTCCAGCCATGCTTCAAAACGTTCGCTGGTGGCATATATGTGAGTAAAAAAATGAGAAAACTTCTGAAATCCAACAAATTTACACTTCTACATTGACAGGTAAAAAAAAAGTTGAACTTTATTATTGATTTTGACAGTGTTCTTGACTCCCTCCAAAATCTTCAATTTAAAAACAATGGCGTCTTTCAGCGCAGATTTGTAAATGTGCACTGGTTTTCTTAACTCACCAGAAGAATTCTCGGGAGTGGCTAGATACGCCAACCTAAGAGAAAAAAATGTTGGCCAAGCTGCAAATAATTGAAAAAAACGGTGCAGACATGAGGGAACGTCAAAAAAAAGAGGCCTAGAAAAATCGTAACTCAGTCAGTTACGCCGGCGCAGATCGCAGGAGAAACTTGGAAAAAAATAAATACGCCAGAAAAAAACGGCACACGTCAAAAAAATGATGCAAATGACCGGGGAAAATTGAGCCCTATATTTCTAACCAGCAACCCCTGCTAGATAGCGGCCCGGAATTTGTAGTTGGTAATGTAAAGTCCTGTCCCTGCAGCACAGACTCACACGAGGCACATGCTGAAGTCAAGGTAACTCAGGACCTGCACCTTTATTACACAGCTCTCGAATGCCACACTTGCCTGAGACCTGTCCTTATATACCTGTCTAGGACAGGTATCCAGTGTCTCCTGCAAGTGCACCCCTGGTGGTAAGGTAAGCTTGTGGTTACAGGTCATCTCTAGTTACAGTGATGTATAGCATGGTAAGATACAGTTATGTATGATTGTTGGTGTCTCGCCTGAGCTGTCTGTTGGGATTGCCCTTTCCTCAGGTTGTTCCCTCTGTCTGTCCACCAGGTGTGGTGTGAGTTCCACATTGTAGTCTGCTTCTGGTTCAGCAGTGTTGTTGGTAAATCTACTTTTGACTTGGTCTACATGCCTCCGGCAGGTTTGGCCATTGTCCATTTGTATCACCAGTAGCCTGTTGCCTTCCTTGCCTGTTACTGTCCCTGCAAGCCATTTGGGGTCCCTGCCATAGTTTAGCACAAACACTTTGTCCCCTCTCTCATTCCACCTCCCCCTCAAATTTCGGTCATGGCTTATGGCGCTTTACCTCAACGATTTCATGCATGTCTGGGAGGATTAATGCGAGTCTTGTCTTTAAGGTCCGTTTCATCAATAGTTGCGCGGGGGGAACTCCAGTCAATGAATGCGGACGAGATGTGTATGTCAGCAGCAGTTGCGACAGGTGGCCCTGCAGCGTGGGACCTTGGATTTTGAGCATGCCTTGTTTAATGATCTGCACTGCTCGCTCTGCCTGGCCGTTGGAGGCCGGTTTGAACGGTGCCGTCCTAACGTGATTTATGCCGTGGTCACTCATGAAATCTTGGAATTCTGCGCTGGTGAAGCACGGACCATTATCACTGACCAATATGTCAGAAATGCCGTGCATTGCGAATATGGTTCCAAGGCTCTCCACAGTGGTGGAGGTGGTGCTCGAGTTTAAAATGGTGCATTCGATCCACTTTGAAAATGCATCTACAACTACGAGGAACATTTTGCCCATGAATGGGCCCGTGTAGTCTACGTGCACCCGCGACCACGGTTTGGTGGGCCAGGGCCAGGGGCTCAGGGGGGCCTCCCTGGGGGCATTACTGAGTTAGGCACAAATGGTGCACCGTCGGACGCAGAGCTCCAAGTCCGCGTAAATGCCAGGCCACCGTGGGATCTGGCTATGGCCTTCATGAGAACAATCCCTGGGTTAACGCGGTGGAGCTCCCGGACAAATGCCTCTCTGCCTCGCAGAGACATAACTACTTGGCTGCCCCATAACAGGCAGTCTGCTTGTAGTGACAGCTCATGCATGCGCCTATGGAAAGGTTTGATCTCCTCGGGGCAAGCCATTTGGGGCCCCTGCCATAGTTTAGCACAAACACCAGTTAAGACACATCTTTTTACGAGGGATAACGTGGGGTCGCTGGTCGTCCAGGCTCTGATTTGGCGAGCCGTCATGGGCGAACCTGTGGACTCAAAGGCATTGATTGCCATGACTATCTCACAGTCCTGTTCGTCAGACTCTTCCGTGGTCACCAGGGGTAGCCTGCTAAGCGCGTCAGCACAGTTGTCTGTGCCTGGTCTGTGCCTTATGGTGTAATCGTAAGAGGCCAGCATAAGTGCCCACTGTTGAATGCGCGCTGAGGCGTTAGCGTTTATTGCCTTGCTCTTGGATAGTAGGGCTTGTGGTCGGTTTCTAACGCGAACTTGGCCCCGAAAAAGTATTAGTGCATCTTTTTGACACCGTACACGCACGCGAGCGCCTCCTTCTCCACCATCCCATACCTGCGCTCCGCCCACGAAAGGGACCTGGAGGCATAAGCTATGGGTTGTAATTTATCTGCACTATTGACATGTTGTAAAACGCACCCGACCCCGTACGCTGACGCGTCACATGTGTTAGATCTCTTAATTTCCAATGAAATACGAACTCCGATTGTAGTTTTAACTTTTTAATCTTGGCAGAGAGCAATAACAAGTTCTTGGCTTTAAGCCAGATCTTTGTTCTTCTGGGACCACATGGTCAAAATGGCTGTATTTATACCGGGTTCAATTTACAGAAAAGAACTCGCCTTCTTTGACCTTATTGGCTCAATTAATAGTCTTTTAACCTTTTAATTGGCTCGCTACCCAAGGTCCGAAAATGTCAAGTTGATTGATGACTTAATGCAACATGCTACCACTCACTGACTTGTTGTCTGTGAATTTTCACAGCCTGTCTAAATGCAGCCTGTTTGAATTCTCTATCAACATGTAAGAACTAGCTTTTTACCTGGATCAAAGAAAGCCAAAACATTGTTGGAACACAGAAGGTTGCGTGCCTTGTTGAAGGCGCGTTCCTGGGTGTCCCCCCAAAACCAATCGCACCCCTTCCTGAGTAACACGTGGAGCGGCTCCAGCAGCGTGCTTAAGTTCTGCATAAAGTTCCCAAAGTAATTGAGTAGCCCGAGAAAGGCGTGCAGTTCTGAGACATTCCGGGGCCTGGGTGCCAGGCTAATTGCTTCGGTTTTGGACTCTGTTGGCCGGATTCCATCAGCGGCAATCCTTCTGTCCAAAAATTCAACCTCAGGCGCGAGAAACAGGTACTTGGATTTCTTAACTCTTAGGCCTACCCGATCCAACTGCTTTAGTATTTCCTCCAAATTGCGGAGATGGGAGTCGATGTCCCTGCCCATGATAAGTATGTTGTCTTGAAATACAACCATCCCCGGGATGGACTTGAGCAGACCCTCCATGTTGCGCTGGAATTTGGCAGCTGCCGACCTGATGCCGAATGGGCATCGATTGTACATGAAGAGGTCTCGATGTGTGTTGATGGTGGTGAGTAGCTTGGATTTCTCGGTCAATTCTTGCGTCATATACGCAGATGTGAGATCTAGTTTTGAGAAAAGTTTTCCTCCAACCAATGTGGCAAATAAGTCCTCCGCTCTGGACAGCGGGTACTGGTCCTGTAGGGAGATTCTGTTTATGGTAGATTTGTAGTCCCCACAGATTCGTACGGATCCATCAGGCTTCATGACTGGGACGATGGGACTTGCCCAATCGCTAAATTCCACGGGTGAGATAATGCCTTCCCGCAGAAGCCTGTCCAGTTCATGTTCAATCTTTTCCCTCATCACATAGGGCACAGCTCTAGCCTTGTGATGGACCGGTCTAGCATCCTGTGTGATGTAGATTTTGACTTTAGCCCCTTTGAAGGTGCCCACACTTGGCTGAAAGAGATGTTCAAATTGACTTAGAACTGTTGAGCAGGAGGTCCGTTCCTCTGACAACATGGCGTGAACATCATCCCATTTCCAGTTTAGTTTTGCCAGCTAGCTTCTCCCCAGCAGTGCTGGGAGATCTCTGGGGACAATCCACAGGGGAAGTCGGTTCACTGTCCCTTTGTGTATGACTGAGAGCATGGCGCTGCCAAGGATTGGGACGATTTCTTTGGTATAGGTCCTTAGTTTGGTGTCGACCCTTGTGAGTTTTGGTCTGTCTCTTTTGTGCGGCCACAGCTGTTCAAATTGTTGAGCGCTCATGAGAGATTGACTCGCTCCCGTATCCAGCTCCATGTTGACGGGTATCCCGTTGAGTAGGACCCTCATCATTATTGGAGGCATCTTGTTGTAAGAGCAGTGGCCATTGATCGTGTTGACCCGCTGTACCTCGGTGTCCCGGGTCTTGTCCCCACCATCTTCTGGTCCGCTTTCCGACCCTTCCGATTCGTATACCAGCCGAGCTGCTGTTTTTCTGCACATGCGGGCCAGATGCCCTGTATAGTCGCAGTTTCTGCAAACAGCATGCTGAAATCGACACCCCCTTGATGAGTGCTTTCCCCCACATTTCCAGCACAGACCACTTCCATTGTTTCCAAAGGATGAGCTGCGTCTGGCTGATCTCTCTTGAGCTTCTCTCAGTTTGTAGTTGATTGCTCGCATTGTGGGTTGATGAGGTGTGAACAGCCTTCATGTGGCCCTTGATGGCTTCTGGCACCACTGCCTGCTGTTGAGGGCCTGCTCTCCTGCCTTTGTCTGTGTGTGGGGGTAGCAGCTTGTTTCACGCTGTGAACCCCTTGTTCCGATGTTTCGTTAGTTGTCGTACCCGCAGTGTAGATCAACCTCGTTTCTTCTTCTCCTGCTAAGAACGTCTGTGCAACCAGTGCTGCTGCCTCTAGGGTCAAGTTCTTGGTTTCTATGAACTTTCGGAATATGCCTGCGTGGCCTATTCCTTCAATAAAAAAGTCTCTCAGTACTTCTCTCCTTAGTTCATCGGAGAACTCACATAAGCTAGCCAACCTCCGAAGTTCCGCCACAAAGTCGGATATGCTCTGGCCCACACAGCGTCTGTAGTTGTAGAACCTGTGTCTGGCCATGTGTAGGCTGCTCGCTGGCTTCAGGTGGTCTCTTACCAGTGTGCTCAACTCTTCAAACGACTTGCTTGCTGGTTTCTTGGGTGCCAGCAGGTCCTTCATTAAGGCGTATTTTTTCGAGCCACAGTTGGTCAAGAGATGGGCTCTTCTCTTGTCTGCCTTATCGTCGGCTAACCAGTCTTTGGTTACGAAGCTTTGCTGGAGCCTTTCTATAAAGTCCTCCCAATTATCTCCAGCATTGTATTTTTCATCTGAACCGTTGGTCGCCATTCTGTGGATTCTGTAATCCCGTAATTTGTCGCCACTGTAAAGTCCTGTCCCTGCAGTACAGACTCACACGAGGCACATGCTGAAGTCAAGGTCACTCAGAACCTGCACCTTTATTACACAGCTCTCGAATGCCACACTTGCTTGAGACCTGAAATTATATACCTGTCTGGGACAGGTATCCAGTGTCTCCTGCAAGTGCATCCCTGGTGGTAAGGTAAGCTTGTGGTTACAGGTCATCTCTAGTTACAGTCATGTATAGCATGGTAAGATAGTTATGTACAGTAGTGTGAGAACATCGCTGTTATTACCCCTTTGAAACTGACCACAACTTCAGAATTTAACGTGGAAATCGTTGCGGTCACTTATTCACTGCTCCGACACTGGCTGCGCTGTGGAACCCCTCCCATAGCCGGCAATCAGGGAAATCAGTGAAACTGACGGAGACTTGGGCTTTTCTGCGGGAATATCATTGTTAAATGCCCCATTAAAAGGTAGACCCTTTTGGATTAGGTGTAACTGGGGTTTTAACAGCGTATTGACTGTTAAACAAATATTATGGATTTGAAAAACGAATTTTAATTTTGTGGAGTGTCAAATTTATCCATTGTAATAAAAATTAATTTTTTTTAAGAAACTTAAATTTTTTTTGAAAAGTTTGTTCATCTTTATTTCAGGTTTACCTTATCCCCATGTGAGAGCCCCAATCTTTGTTTTGCTCTCTATAACCTTTTTAAAAAGTTAGAATCAACGGAGCTCACTCACTTCTTGATTCTCGGTTTGTGAGAATTCTGCATTATGATTGGCTGCTCAGACAGGTTGTTGACCCCGCAGCAGCTCGTGTTGGGGATTACCTATTAACTTGCACTGATCCCAGCGAAACATCTGAAAAGCCGAACTTCTCGCCACAGAGATCACAAGATCTTTGTGGGAATCTTACTTCGGGGCCAGTGGCGAACGCCTTTACTTTGCCGCTGACTGTTTAGAATGATATTGCAGAAAGACAGAATCTGGCTTGGGCTGTGTTCAAACAGCCAGCCAGCACTCAACTGTTTAGAATGGGAACTTGAAAGTGTAGTTTCACTCCAAAAAGTGAATAGCGAATATCAATAAATCATCTGTGGTTTACAATATTCCCCCTGTGATATTTACAGGCAATCAGTGTTTGCTGCCGTGATGGGAAATGGATGACTTTTGAAAAACCGTGGCAGGTATTTACTGAAAGAAAGGTGAGTGACAATGATTCGCGGTTGTAACTCATCTGCCGCAGCAAAAATGAGGCCTGAGGTAATCCCGTCAACCGCTGTTCCCCCTCCCGCAGATCCGACTGGGAAATCGGCAGGAAGTGATGGAAAATTGCAACGCCTGGAGGTCACCCACCAATAGCAGGTATCTGTTGGGGCTAGCCCTTGGGGGTTTCACTATGACATCATCTGGACCCGGCATGGATATGTAAAAAAAGGGCCGCCAACAGCTTGCGGCCGCCTGCTCAGTTGAGCAGGTTAAAAGCAGGAATAGTCAGTTCCCAGAAACGCCAGGGTGGGTAAGTAACCGAGACAATTTTATCTGCCGACCCTCCCAGTTTCCGCCAGGTACATAGTGTTAAAATCACGCCTTTGACTTTGGCGTAATATCATCAGCACTACCTTTAAGGACACTTAATCCTTCTCAGAGAACCTGTAATGTTTTACTGTCATTCGAATTCTGTTTACAAACTCGCTACTCAGATTCCAGGAACAGATGGCTGCTAATTACATTAGTGATAGTCTTGCAATTCTCTCTGCACAGCTTTATCTCCTTAATTTTAGATTTTCATGTAAAATGATTTTGGGACACTTGATTACACAAATTTACAGTCCAGTCAATCCAACAGCTTCCCATCTTCTAGTCTTCAGTTTTTTTCAAGTCTATTTTTATATTTTCTGTATTCTTTACACTTTTTTTCAATGCATTTTGCAGAGGTACAGTGCAAATGATCCACAGTCTGAAGTGTATTAAACAGTCTACACAAAGCAGGCACAGTCCAATATCAACAGCTCACCAACACCCCAAATCATATGCAGTCCCTCGGAATCGAGGAAGACTTGCTTCCACTCTAAAAATGAGTTCTTAGGTGACTGAACAGTCCAATACGAGAACCACAGTCCTTGTCACAGGTGGGACAGACAGTCATTGAGGGAAAGGGTGGGTGGGACTGGTTTGATGCACATTCCTTCCGCTGCCTGCGCTTGATTTCTGCATGCTCTTGGCAATGAAACTTGAGGTGCTCAGCGCCCTCCTGGATGCACTTCCGCCACTTAGGGTGGTCTTTGGCCAGGAACTGCCAGGTGTCAGTGGGAATGTCGCATTTTATTGGGAAGGCTTTGAGGGTGTCCTTTTAACGTTTCCTCTGCCCACCTTTGGCTCATTTGCCATGAAGGAGTTCCGAGTAGGGCGCTTGCATAACTACTAGCAACTCCCATCTGTATGGAAATGCCTGTATTTAGCAGGATTTGCAATAGGACTACTCATACTGGTCTTCCTTGATGCCTCAGTAGATAAATGTAATAGGTGATGTGGTATAGAGCCGTGGGATTCACGAAAGCCTCAGGTTTAATCCATAGTTTATGCTGATTTAGCTGGTCTCATGTTGGATGGTACTAGCACACTACAATCGGCCTTGTTATCTCTAGGTTGCTTGGGCGGTGGGGCGAGGGGCGTAGCGTTATATTATCCAGGTCATTATTGCTATCCAGTGACTCTTGTTGGAAATTCCTTGCATAAATATTTCAGGTGAGGCCAGGAATGAGCTTGGCTGTGATGTTCCCCACAATCACACAGCTTGCTAATTGCTTGCTGTCGTTTAGGATCAATGGTGGAGTTTACGGTCAGTCTTATTTGTAGTAAGGACAAAGAAAGTTGGGCAATGATCAATTTTCTGGGGGCTAAGGTTGCAGAAGCAAAGGAGAAGGTGCAGAGACGTGAAGAATACTCAGCGTTGTCATTGATCCAGGAATAAAAAAAATAGCGAGGAGTTAGAGATGCTCAAAAGTGAGTTTAGGCAAATTGCCTGGAAGTTGAATGATAAAGCGGAGTTTTCTGGATTATTGCCAGTCCTTGGTAAACACAGTGGTCTAGCATTTCCACACCGCTTTTGGCGTAATTTCATCATCTGATCTAGGCAAATAACTCAAATAAAGGAAAATTTCTTCTATCCAGTACCTATCCTAGAACATAACAACACACCTCCCCTCTTTTCCTCTAAATAACTGTGCCAATAATCACACCTAATTGAATAAGTCGGGACCAAATAAGTGTTCCTTTGCTGTATGACTCTAAACTGCATGAATAACAAAGCACGACAAAAGTGCATATTCTATTTTAGTGCAAGAAAGTCCAAAGTGAGAACCTAACACTGTTCTTTCCCTGGATGGCTACCTATTCTCGTGCTTCTCCTCGGTGCATCCTTGGGGCCAATGTCACAAGAGGTGGTTGGTTGCATACATTCTGCAATAGGGTCATGGGACTGAGGTGGCCGTCTCTCATGATAGCTGGCTCCTGAAAGGAAACCGCTGTTGTTTGCACTGCTTGTTTCCGGGCAGCCTGGTGTTGCCTATGTTCTGCTGGTGCGGTGCTCTGAGAGGGAAGGCCAGAGGGCCGGTATTTGCTGCTGTCCTGAGATACAGTATTATCAGGCAGGTTAACTCCAGCTGTTGCTACTCCAATTGGGTACTTCTGGCTGAAGATTTAATTCTTAGTTTACTACTCCCTGAGTAGATGAGGTTGAACGGTGGGAGGCTTTGGGCAGCTAGAGGTCACAGTAACAAGGGCTGCTGGACCCATGTCTGACATTCCCTCATGTAACCATTGGAGGGGGCCTTAAGGAGACGGGCTCACTGCCACTTTTCAGAGAGACAGCGACAACTGCGCCCACTCATTGCTGCTCGATGACGCAGGGCACAGGAGCAGAGGTGTTACTGGTCGGTGCCCTCACAAACCAAATAGCCCCAAACGAGTCTTGGAAGCCCCTGAAAGTGTCCTGTTCAAAGCATCTATTCCTAGTGTCATAATACTGCAGCAATATTCTGGGCTTTCAGAGTCTCCAGGGTGTTCTGCAGTTTGTGAGAAAGTTCCTGCAATACATTGCAGATGCAGGTAGTGGGTTCCTCCCACTTACCCAACATCTCGGGCAAATGCCTGGAAACATTCCACTGCCTAACGATGAGATCAATGCTCCAGAATCATAGCTCTTTTGAGGAATGGGCCCCCGGGCTCCTCAGCTGAGGGTAGTTGTTTGACCTCCCCCCACCCCCACACCTTCCCGATAAAGAAATGCCACTCTTCCTCTCCGAGGACGTCATTATCGCCAGTATTCGCGACTCACTCAATGGCAATCCTTATGACTGTTTGTTTAACTAATTTCTCATGTGAGTATCTCTGTGCTGGTGTTTGTATATGTAATGGGTTAAGATGGAGTTAGTGAGGATGTGCCAGCAGCTGTGGATCTGGAAGTGCTTAGGTGGTCATCAGAATGGCCGGCCTCTTCCTCCAAGGCACTGTGATGTGAAAGACAGAAAAGCTTGTTTTGCTGTGCACGCACAGTAGTATGTGTTCTTGAAGAAAGTACAAATGAGTGTAAGGACATTGCAATTCTTTGAGAAAGCACCATGAAGCTGAAACTACATATTATATGACACACTCAGTCTTTAGCAATTTTTTCTTGCCAGCTCGCCTCCAACCTTGCCTTCTCTTACAACCTTGCCCTCTCCTACAGGCGCTTCTGTTCATCTGCCTATTCAGTCTAACACCTCCTGGATTCAGGGATTTCAATGATGGTAGTCCCCTGCCAGTTGTCTTTCTGTGATGTTAATTGTGTGCCATTTTTCCTCTGGAGGGGCAGAAGAGAATGTTCCAAGCCTGTGTGTGTCATGACGATCTGCCCCAATGAGCTCATGCATGCCATGATCATGAGAGGTGATGGTGTCATGTCTCTTTAAATCAAGGGTCCTTGAAGACTGGGAGACTTGTAC
This sequence comes from Pristiophorus japonicus, assembly GCF_044704955.1. Classification (NCBI taxonomy): domain Eukaryota; kingdom Metazoa; phylum Chordata; class Chondrichthyes; family Pristiophoridae; genus Pristiophorus; species Pristiophorus japonicus. Next base: position 216,879,762 of record NC_091984.1, on the reverse strand, counting down.
TTGAAGATTGCTTGTTGTTGGGCTGGTGGAGGTTAGAGATAGGAAGTGACAAGACCATTTAGGGATCTAAACACAAGCCTGATAATTTTAAATTTGTAGTGTTGGGAGACTGGGGGCCAATATAGGTGGGTGAGGACAGAATTGATGGGTGAGCAGGAGGGTAGAGGATAGAATTCTGGCCAAGAGAGAATTGGAATATTCGAATCTGGAGGTGACAAGACCTGGCTATAATGTGACCTTGGTGGCTGTTTGAGGCACCACAGTGACCCCACTCTAATCAACAGCTTCAGCTCCACCTATGCTACTCAATGACACAATCCTTACCCATTTTAAATCACCAGACTTGCCTCACCTACTCTGATCAATAACACCAACTCCATCAATTATAATCAATAATCGTAGCCCTAACTACTCTACACAATAACCCCAGTCTCCAGTCCCACAATTCTAATGATCAATTCCACCCCACTTACTCTGCTCAATAATTACAGTCCCCATTTACTCTAATAAACGTTACAGGGACCCCTCAAAGCCTCCCTGAAAAAGTGCAACATCCTCACTGACACCTGGGAGTCCTTGGCCAAAGACCGCCCTAAGTGGAGGAAGAGCATCCGGGAGGGCGCTGAGCACCTAGAGTCTCATCGCTGAGTGCATGCAGAAATCAAGCGCAGGCAGCGGAAAGAGTGTGAGGCAAATCTGTTCCACCCACCCTACTCTAATAAATGACTCCAGCCCTTCGGACTTAATCAGTGATCACAGCTCCCTTTATCTTACTAAAATGATCAAAAGTACTAATCAGCAGCTTTAAGCACCTGTACCATGTGCTATATGGCCCTTCCACCTTGTATGATGTTACTTCATTCGGACAAGCGAAACTCACTCTCAAAGAAGATGGCCTTGATTTCCTGCACTTTGGTAATAGGCACGCATCTCCAGGGGTGGGATTTCTGTCTTCCACGATGCACTTACGCCAGCTGGTCTTCGAACCTAAGGATGGTTTGAATATTGGGGGTAGGCTTCCTGGGCTCTGCCAGGGATTTGCACCAAATGCGGGGATGGAATGTTGCTGTAACAGGGAGCATCTGCCCTGCCTGCAAAACTCACCTACGTTTTCTGTATTTTCTTGTCAATTCCACTTGACCCTGTGTAAGTCCACACTCTCCAAGCGCTTGCATAGGTCCTGACTTACAAATAGCATTTTCTCAGCCATTCCTAACCAGTGTTCTAAGCTTAAATAAAGGAGACTACAAAGGTATGAAAGCAGAATTGGCTAAAGTGGACTGGGAAAATAGATTAAAGAGTGGGACGGTTGATGAGCAGTGGCAGACATTTAAGGAGATATTTCATAACTCTCAACAAAAATATATCCCAATGAGAAGGAAAGGCTGTAAGAGAAGGGATAACCATCCGTGGCTAACTTAGGACATCCTCGAATGGAGGATGGCTGATTATAATCTTTTTCCAAGTAATCTGTGCTGGGGATAGTGGCCCAGAATCTGGTGTCAGCAGTGAAGCAAAGGCATTCGCTGCTGGTCCCAAAGAGAGCTGCCCACCAAGATCTTGTGATCTCTCTGGCGAGAATTTTTCCTTTTTCAATGTGTAAATGATTTCAATGCAGTATAATTTGGATTCCCTAACGCGATCTGTTGCGACATCAACAAGCTGCCTAAGCAGCCAATCGCATTGCAGAATTCTCACAGTCAGGAAAGCAGGAAATGAGAAACTGCTTTATTCCCGACTTTTTAAAAGATGTTACAAAGATTGGGGCTCTGGCATGGGGATAAGGTAGAACCCGAAATATAATGAACAAACCTTTAAAAAAATATATACTTTTTTGAAAGTTTCTTCAAAATTGCAATTTTTGTCACAGTGGAGAACAAGGCCGAACATTTAATGCGGTATTTAACAGCGATATTACCGTGGAAAAGCCCAAGTTTCCATTCATTTCACTGATTTCAATGATTGCTGGCTATGTCGGAGCAGCGAACAGGTCATTATTACCCACTACAAATTCTGGCCCATTAAAATGCAGTCTTTTTCAGTGCAATTTGCTTGTTGGACAGAGTATAGCACGAATAATGGATGTTCTTTTTTGTTTGTGTATTTTCATTTGTTATCCATCCATTATGGAGCAATAATCTATTCATTATAGTTTGATCATGGACACATTTCTTAGAAAGGTGAAAGTGAACCAATTAAATCACTCAATTTATGTTTATCCAAGAAAAAGTCTGGAATTTTTTTAATGATTGACAGCACAAGTAGCCATTCATAACTCACTGTCTGTTAGCCCAGCCCTCGCCTCTTTCCAAGTCATTAAAATTGTTGGCAGACTAAAGATAGAAACCATTTTCAGCTTGAATGTAAAAATAAATTTGCTATCTTGTATAAAAACATGGAAGCAGTGTCAAGTATTTACGTTTTAATATTCCCATTACCCACACAATGGATTCTTTATTTATGCCTCCTTTTTATCTTTCCTCCACTGCTGTCAGACTTGACCCCGCCCTATGGTGCTGCCAGACCCTGTGTGCTCCTGCCTTCTAGTACAGACTGATCCTACAAATCTCGCACTGAGCATTTACCTCCTCCTGTAAACCCTACATTCCCGTCTGCAGTGCTAAACCCAGAACCTCACAAAGATCCCCAAACCATGGGACCCTCTCCCAAGTGCTGCCAAATCCAAGATTTGCCCACTCTCCCGGTCCTCCTCCCAGTGCACTAAACCTCAGAACCACCCTCTCAGTATATCCAAATCCCAGTTCCTCCACTGCATGCTGCCAATCTCCAAGACTTCTAAGTGCTGGGACCTCCTCCCAAATCTGCCACACAGGATCACCCCTTTCCCCATTGCTGCCAAAACCTAGATCCCTCTCCTTCAGTGCTGCTATAATCCCACAACTCTCCCTATCCTTATCCCTAATGCTGCTAAATGTGAGGTTCCCATCTCCAAGCTGGAAAATTGTCTAATATCTTTTTGTGTACCCTGGATTTAAAAAAAAGATTCTAGGTAAAATTCATCCCATAAGTAAATATGACATTTAATAGTAATCAAATCCACCAATTTAATAACTTTCACACAAAAATGAACAGTCGTGAAAATTGATTTCCAAATACTGTGAAAATCCCAGAATATCACCTGATAAAAATATAATTTTAACATTCACTCACCCTAAATCAGTAGCCTTGATAATACATTAAGCGTTACATGGCATAACATCCCTATTGTTATATAACAAAATATTCTCAAAATCAACATGAACAATTCCATCAGGGCTCTGTTGGCAGTATTATTAAAGTGGTATGATTGCATACATTTCCAGTTATCCAGCACATTGTTCATCATTCTGTAATTCATTGGCTGAAATTTCAATTCCATAAAACAGTTACTAAGACTACTATATAGGTAGACACCATACCAACTGGCACGTAGCTAAGGGAGATGAAAACCACTAACTGTGAAATTAAAAGAAACACAAATCAAGATGGGTAGTCAGTAAAACTACCAATAAAAAAAATAAACTGAGTAATTCAAATTATTTAAAATGTTTTTCAAAAATGTTTTGTATGCTATTTTCTTTTTTCACAGACTAAAATATCCAGAGTTGAAAATAGGTGGGCAGTAAATCCTAAGGGGGGTTGGGGTTAGGGGGGCGGGGGGTTGGGGTTAGGGGGGCGGGGGGGCGGGGAAGGGAAGAAGTGATGTGATCTGCTGTCCTGGAATCGCTAGCATTGACCTTCCCATATGAATAGTACATGCCTATGCCACTAGGGATGAAGAAAAGAAAGAAGTTCCATTAATAAACTCACAAACTCCGGACGTACCAAAGCATTTTACATCCAATTAAGTACTTTTTGAAGTGTAGTCACTGTAGTAATATAGGAAATAGGACAGCCAATTTGCGCACAGCAGGATCAGAGAAACTGCAATGTGATGATGATCAGATATTCTGTTTTAGTGATGTTGGTTGAGGATAGATCTCGGGCAAGTGGCTGGTGCAGAAAAAATGTCAGTGAAAATAAATGCTTGGTATTCAGGGTCCAGTTCTGGGCCTGGATCCCCACATGAACTGTTGCACAGCCCGGTTACACCTGGCCTTGCCAGAGGTAGCAGCTACCGATGTTTGAAGGACCTTTGCTAGGCCAGGGCCACAGGAACTTCCAGAGTTGGAATTCTCTGCTACCGGCACACCCCTTTTGTGCCAATGGGCTTGCCGGGGTGGGTGGAGATTCTACTCTTACAACCCCCAATTAAAACTGCGACAATTTCCTAACCTGGTATATCTGAATTCTGACCCAATCATTATGGCAGGAATGCACCAAAAAGACTGCAAATTTGCAGGCCTAAGGTTTCGAACATAATTAACACATATAAAAAGATTCCCAATAACATGATTAGATTAACACATAAAATTGTGTTTTGTACCTTCGAGTGTCTTCGTTAACATTTTTAGTTGGAGACTGGAGCTTCTTTCAAATTACTGAGCTTGCAGCTGATATTTTTTCCAGAGCTATGTTGGTCAGCTGATACGAGTTATCAAATACACCTGTGCCTGCAAGGTCTGGAATGCCACAGTTTGAAATACAAAAAAACCCAAAAAAGGGCATTGGAAAATGTTTGGAGTGGCCCCCTAGATTGGGGGGTACTTGATTTAAATGTTTTATTTTGTCTCTAAAAGAGTTGCCACAGTTTGAGCCTATGCAGCATGCAGAATATCCAAATGATTTGAGAATCCGCTGGGAAATTAATTTGAAAAATTCTTTTCAGGTAAGGTTTCACATTTAAACTCTTATCAACTGTATCATTTTTACTTCAGATAGTGTGTCTAGCTCAGAGACAGAGTGAGGAGAAAAGTGAACGAAAATGTACTATGGCAGGCTAAATGTCTTGGCATATTCCCAGAGCATGATGAGATAGTTAGCATATAATGTGAAGGAGCGAAGTGTGTATGTGCAGTGCAGCACGAAGAATTAGCTGAACTTGGCTGACAGGGAGGCCAAGATAAAACTGAACAAAGACAGCTGGTGTAAAGTATAATAAGTGTTATAAAAGCAGTTCTGACGAAGGGTCATCAACCTGAATCGTTAACTCTGTTTCTCTCTCCACAGATGCTGCCTAACCTGCTGAGTATTTCCAGCATTTTCTGTTTTTATTTTTGAATAAGCGTTAGTTAGGGCTAGAATGAGTGTAAGGTAATCTTAGAATTAGGCCCAGCTAATCACAAGCTGAACAATGTGAAGAGATAGTGCCAGAGTTAGTCAAGCAAATTAAATATTATATAGAAAAATACTGAGATGAGTTTATTATAACAAGACAATGAATGCAGGATTCAGCTTGAGGACTGGTATAGATAAGAATTGAGACCCCTATTCCACATAATTCCACCTCAAAACTAGTACAGTGATATCAGCAGAGTCTGTTTGAGTGATAGTTGCAGACAAAGCAGGAGTGTTTCAAGAAAGGTATAAATAAGCAATTAAACCCTGTTAAGTGAATTCAACATTAGGAATAGCATGGACTGGTGATGCACCTAGTCCCCGATGAGTCTCCTACAGGTGAGTCTATAGACGTATAGCTTACTTGTATCATTCACGTGCTGTCCAATAAAATCCATCAAGTTGATCTGACTCCTGAGTTTCAAACCTTTATTCGCAGAGTGTGGATAATTTTGTAAAAGGGAGTGATTACAGAATTTCAGTTTTCTTTTGCTTATGTTGAGAATTCAAATAGAGTATATTTATTTTTCTCAGTGCTAGTGTTGAAACATATTTTTCCTCATCTTGGGAAGAGGATTTCTGAGTTTCTAACCTTTTCCAAATGTTTAGAAATGAAGCTGGAAAATAAATTTCAGAAACTTTGAGTAAAATCTGCACAATCAATGCTCTTATCGACTGCTTTTTAATACTTCAGAAAGTTTAGCTGGAAAAGAGTAGAGAGGGAGAGAGATGGAGACAAAAGGTTATTACAATCGTCGTGCTTTCTTTTGTTTATACTGAGAATTCCAAAATAATAGTTGACAAAAGGATTTGATTTTGCAGCTGTACTAGCTATACTCCGAGCGTACAGTATCCTAGCCAAAAAAAATTATGAACAAAAGGAACAAACAGCTGAAAAATATGTAACAGATTTTTATACACAAAGCCATTAAATAAAAATTGTGACAAGTATTGTTTGTGATAATTTTTTTGTTCACGTGACTTTTGTGTGTGGCAGGGTTATTTATTTATACAGCTTGTATATTTATTTACTGTTCCAGATAGAAAGAGAATATACATGCACATTTATACAGTAGCACTGCATAAGGAGAACACCATTTCTTAGGAACAATGAAAATCACGCTGCTACTTCCAGGGAGACCTCTTACAAATTCTGAATTCTTTCACGACAGATGTTCTCCAGTGCTTCTACATTTCAATACTGTTGTACTCTCTCCCTTAAAACAGAATAGCTTCTAATTCATTGTAAGCAACTGGAGATCTGCTCGTAATATAAAAATGGTATGACTGCGCACATTTCCTGTTGTCCATCACATTTTCTGTAGACTTAAATGGACACACCGCAATCTAAACAGCAGAATCATGCATCCTACATGACATGGAATAACACTCCTGTTGTTATAAAACAGCATTTCCTCCAACATCATAAGCAATATCACAGGGAGTCCACCAGTAATTCTCGTACATCTTGCGTATATTGCACTTCTGTCACATTGTCAAAGTGTCTCAAACTTTCAAACTGTCAGACCTAAAAGTGTTACAATTGAACGTGCATGTGACAGTTGCACCTGATTGGCTCAAATATTGTTTTCATAAAACACCAACAATGCACAACCAAAGAAGTACAAATGTACCAATCCACAACCAGTTTAAAAAAAACTACCAATCAAAAGATAACAGTCAATACACAACTGCCAATAAATTAGAAGAGAAACCAATTAAATTGCAGAATAATTTTTTGAAAGTTATTTGGATGCCATCTTATTTGCTAGTTACCCCTTTATAATTTTAAATAACTGTAAATGAATTTAGATGAGATGTTAAACTGAGCTCCCCCTCCTCCCATCTGCCTTCTCAGGTGGACGTAAAAATGTTATAATACTATTTGAACAACAGCAGGGGACTACTTCCTGGTTTGCTGGCCATTAATTTTCCCTCAACCAACATCCCTAAGAAACAGTTTATTTGCTCATTAACACATTGCTATTTGTGGGACTTTGCTGTGCTCAAATTGGATGTCACGCTTCCTACATTATAACAGTGACTACACTTCAAAAGTAATTCATTAGCTGTAACGCATCTTTGGACGTTCTGTGGTCATGAAAGGCGCTAAATAAATGCAAGTCTTTTTTTTCAAAAGTGAAGGCCATACATGATCAACCTTACTGAATTATTTGAAGAAGTAACAGAAAGAGTACACAACTTCCTTCCAATTTATGAACAAGTCTTAGTTTATTTAATTTCCCCTGACAACTAAAGTCTCTCATCCCTGATATTATAGTCAATCGTTTATGCACCCTCTCCATGGCCGTAAAGTAGGGTGCCCAAAACTGGACAGTATTTTAACTGCGACCAAACCATGATTTGCATAGATTGAGCATTACCTCTTTGCTTTGGTATTCTATGATTCTATTTATAAAACTGAAGATATCATATTTTTTTTTTAAACTTTATCAATTTGTCTCTCACTTTTAAGGATTTGGAAGCACTCCATTCCTCCATACTTTTTAAAGTTTTACCATTTAATGTGCATTTCCTCTCATTGTTGTTCCAAAAATGTAGCAATTCAGATTTCTCCACATTAAATTTCATCTGACATCTATCTATCCAATCAGTCTGTGGTCTCCTGAAGTCACTTATAGTCCTTTTCACAATTAATCACACTCCCTATTTTTGTGTTGTCTGCACAGTTTGATATTGTGCCTCCTGAAGCCAAGTTCAAATTATTTTATCTATATTGAGAAAAGTACTGGTTCTAACACTGACCCCTAGGGGACACCAGTGTTTACATCCCTCTGGTCTGAAAGACATTCGTAATGCTTTATCCTCTGACCATTAACCAACTTCCTAACCATGCTGCCACATTAATACCATGTGACTTAATTTTATCAACAAGCTTCCTGTATGGCACCATATCAAATGCCTTTTGAAATTTCATACACACAACCACTACATTCTCTATTAATACATTGTTACTTTCTCAAAATAACTCTGTTTAAGTTGACTTGCCTTGTACACATTTGTGCTGCCTGCCCTTAATTAACCCAAATCATTAATTAACTCCTGCCCTTTATATACCAATTGCTCCACACCAAATGCAGTTGTGCTAGTGTCAGACTAAGCCTTGTATAATGCAAGCCTTTTGTTTGCCCCATGTTCACCATTACTGGGCATACATATAGTTCCATTTCCCTGGATTTAGTATTACTGACCCCTCCAGCAGTCTCATGTTGCATGGCTGTATTTGGTTCTTTCTGACTACATCACAGGTCCTTATCCATATCAGTAATTTACTGCTTTATGTCCCAGATTATTGCATTTAAGACAATTAAGTTCTTTACTATCTCTCCTCTGTGATCTGCACGTCCAAAACAGGCTCACACGGTGCAAGTTGATCATCCGACTCTACTATCTTTCTAACTAACGATATACAAATGCTTATACAAAAGCAAAATGCTGCAGATGCTGGAAATGTGAAATAAAAACAGAAAATGCTGGAAATACTCAGCAGTTCAGGCAGCATCTGTGGAAAGAGAAATATATAATGGCTTTAAATCTCCTGCTTTCCACCCTATCACAGACCTTCCCTTTTGTTCTTTCCTCCCATCCCCTGTACTTGCTTAAAACTGGATACATCTCTAACTTGTTCCAGTTCTGATGAAAGGTCATTGACTTGAAACATTAACTCTCTTTCTCTCTCCACAGATGCTGCCTGACCTGCTGAGTGTTTCCAGCATTTTCTGTTTTTATATGCAAATGCTTCTTGGAAAAGGACTAGGCAATCGATTCCTAATTGTTAGACTTTCTTGGAATTGCTCTTGGTAGGCATTCCTACTGCAGAGTTGCATCTTACCTCGGTGTCTGTTGCAGCCAGGTCAAAACTGTAATTGATGGATCAAAAGTGTCTAATCCTTATACTCAAACCTTTAGAAAAACTGTGTCGCATTTGAGAAATCAATCTGAGGCACTTTACTCGAATTACATTCACAAAGGAGTACCGATGGTCACCTCTCATGTCTCACAAATGTTGTCTATGTTAGGGCTATCCTGATCACATTATATTGTGGCATCATGAGAAGCCAGACTCCGAGAGCTGGATAATCGAGGAGATGTGATGGAAGAGGAAGGCTTGGTTTACTGTATCAAGTGCGACAGAGAAGTCAGGGAGGACAAGGAGAAGTAGAGGATTTCATTCATGACTTTAGCTAGGGCAGTATCAGTATTGGGAACTGAACTCTGCTTCTGAACTAGGAAAACATAGAAAATAGGTGCAGGAGTAGGCCATTCGGCCCTTCTAGCCTGCACCGCCATTCAATGAGTTCATGGCTGAACATTCAACTTCAGTACCCCATTCCTGCTTTCTCGCCATACCCCTTGATTCCCCTAGTAGTAAGGACCTCATCTAACTCCTTTTTGAATATATTTAGTGAATTGGCCTCAACAACTTTCTGTGGTAGAGAATTCCACAGGTTCACCACTCTCTGGGTGAAGAAGTTCCTCCGCATCTCGGTCCTAAATGGCTTACCCCTTATCCTTAGACTGTGACCTCTGGTTCTGGACTTCCCCAACATTGGGAACATTCTTCCTGCATCTAACCTGTCTAACCCCGTCAGAATTTTAAATGTTTCTATGAGGTCCCCTCATTCTTCTGAACTCCAGTGAATATAAGCCCAGTTGATCCAGTCTTTCTTGATAGGTCAGTCCCGCCATCCCGGGAATCAGTCTGGTGAACCTTTGCTGCACTCCCTCAATAGCAAGAATGTCCTTCCTCAGGTTAGGAGACCAAAACTGTACACAATACTCCAGGTGTGGCCTCACCAATGCCCTGTACAACTGTAGCAACACCTCCCTGCCCCTGTACTCAAATCCCCTTGCTATGAAGGCCAACATGCCATTTGCTTTCTTAACCACCTGCTGCACCTGCATGCCAACCTTCAATGACTGATGTACCATGACACCCAGGTCTCTTTGCACCTCCCCTTTTCCTAATCTGTCACCATTCAGATAATAGTCTGTGTCTCTGTTTTTACCACCAAAGTGGATAACCTCACATTTATCCACATTATACTTCATCTGCCATGCATTTGCCCACTCACCTAACCTATCCAAGTCGCTCTGCAGCCTCGCAGCTCACACTGCCACCCAACTTAGTGTCATCCGCAAATTTGGAGATACTACATTTAATCCCCTCATCTAAATCATTAATGTACAGTGTAAACAGCTGGGGCCCCAGCACAGAACCTTGCGGTACCCCACTAGTCACTGCCTGCCATTCTGAAAAGTACCCATTTACTCCTACTCTATGCTTCCTGTCTGACAACCAGTTCTCAATCCATGTCAGTACACTACCCCCAATCCCATGTGCTCTAACTTTGCACATCAATCTCTTGTGTGGGACCTTGTCGAACGCCTTCTGAAAGTCCAAATATACCACATCAACTGGTTCTCCCTTGTCCACTCTACTGGAAACATCCTCAAAAAATTCCAGAAGATTTGTCAAGCATGATTTCCCTTTCACAAATCCATGCTGACTTGGACCTATCATGTCACCTCTTTCCAAATGCACTGCTATGACATCCTTAATAATTGATTCCATCATTTTACCCACTACCGATGTCAGGCTGACCGGTCTATAATTCCCTGTTTTCTCTCTCCCTCCTTTTTTAAAAAGTGGGGTTACATTGGCTACCCTCCACTCTATAGGAACTGATCCAGAGTCAATGGAATGTTGGAAAATGACTGTCAACGCATCCACTATTTCCAAGGCCACCTCCTTAAGTACTCTGGGATGCAGTCCATCAGGCCCTGGGGATTTATCGGCCTTCAATCCCATCAATTTCCCCAACACAATTTCCCGGCTAATAAGGATTTCCCTCAGTTCCTCCTCCTTACTAGACCCCCCGACCCCTTTTATAACCGGAAGGTTGTTCGTGTCCTCCTTCGTGAATACCGAACCAAAGTACTTGTTCAATTGGTCCGCCATTTCTTTGTTCCCCGTTATGACTTCCCCTGATTCTGACTGCAGGGGACCTACGTTTGTCTTTACTAACCTTTTTCTCTTTACATATCTATAGAAACTTTTGCAATCCGTCTTAATGTTCTCTGCAAGCTTCTTCTCATACTCCATTTTCCCTGCCCTAATCAAACCCTTTGTCCTCCTCTGCTGAGTTCTAAATTTCTCCCAGTCCCCAGGTTCGCTGCTATTTCTGGCCAATTTGTATGCCATTTCCTTGGCTTTAATACTATCCCTGATTTCCCTAGATAGCCACGGTTGAGCCACCTTCCCTTTTTTATTTTTATGCCAGACAGGAATGTACAATTGTTGTAGTTCATCCATGCGGTCTCTAAATGTCTGCCATTGCCCATCCACAGTCAACCCCTTAAGTATCATTCGCCAATCCATCCCAGCTAATTCACACCTCATATCTTCAAAGTTAGCCTTCTTTAAGTTCTGGACCATGGTCTCTGAATTAACTGTTTCATTCTCTATCCCAATGCAGAATTCCACCATATTATGGTCACTCTTCCCCAAGGGGCCTCGCACAACGAGATTGCTAATTAATCCTCTCTCATTACATAACACCCAGTCTAAGATGGCCTCCCCCCTAGTTGGTTCCTCGACATATTGGTCTAAAAAACCATCCCTTATGCACTCCAGGAAATCCTCCTCCACCGTATTGCTTCCAGTTTGGTTAGCCCAATCTATGTGCATATTAAAGTCACCCATTATAACTGCTGCACCTTTATTGCACGCACCCCTAATTTCATGTTTGATGCCCTCCCCAACATCACTACTACAAAGGACAAAGGGTCAGGCTTCTTGCTTGTGATTGTGATCCATTATACTTAATTATAAAAAGCATGAATGTGAATGTGAAGTGAGGACACAATGAGGCTCAGGATGATACCTGCCACAGTGAAACAGCCTGTTCACATTGTCTAGACTCATTTGCTTGGTGCCAGATTTGAGGTCCTGGTCTTCGAACACTCTCTTCCTCAGGCGACCGAAGGCTGCACTGGTGGTGGTATTGGACCTTGTCGTTGATGTCTGCCCTTTCTGATAGTAGGCTCTTGAGGTGTGGAAAATGGTCCACGTCCAAGGCCGCAAGGTGGATTTTGATGACCGAGGGGCAGGGCTGTGTGGCGGGGTCAGGTTCGTGGAAGACCTTTGTCTTAAGGATGTTTAGTGTAAGCTTATCGTTTACAGAGCTTTAGTGATACCTGCCCTCCTATATGGCTCAGAGACGTGGACCAAACACAATAGACACCTCAAAATGCTGGAGAAATACCACCAATGCTACCTCCACAAGATTCTGCAAATCTACCGGGAGGATAGATGCACCAACATCAGTGTTCTTGATCAGGCCAACATCCCCAGCATTGACCACACTCGACCAGCTCCATTGGGCGGGCCACATCGTCCGCATGCATGACATGATACTCCCAAAGCTAGCGCTCTATTCGGAACTCCTACTCACCTGGGGCTCGCTTGCCGTGTAGAGGAAGCGTTTCAAGGATACCCTCAAAACTTCCTTGATAAAGTGCAACATTCCCACCGGCACATGGGAGTCCCTGGCCAAAGACTGTCCTGAGTGGAGGAAGAGCATCCGGGAGGGCGCTGAGCACCTTGAGTGTTGTCGCCGAGAGCATGCAGAAAACAAGTGCCAGCAGTGGAAGGAGCGTGCAGCAAACCAGACGCCCCACCCAGCCTTTCCTACTGTCACAGGTGGGACAGACAGAGACTGTAATTCCCATATTCGACTGTACAGTCACCTGAAACTCACTTTTGGAGCGGTAGCAAATTTTCCTCGATTTTGAGGGACTGTCTATGATGATGAGACTCATGTGAACAAGAATGGCGATTTGGCTGAGACACCCAAGGATGGCTGGAACGTCAGCACTTTCAGGAGCAAAGGGGGGAGGCGGATGTACAATCATTTTGAGATGCAAAGTCAAATCTACACGATACACACATGAGTCAGTATTGCAGATAGGGGAGAAATATCCTTGAAGTATCTAATATAGTACATTTTACATGGTCCTGATTTTGCAATGAGAGTGAATGCTTCCGGGGACAGAAACAGTTAGACTTTTTTTAACATAAAGAAGAAGTGAAAGTTATATTCAAATGAGTTACAGTGGGCTTGACACACGTGTGTTTTCTCACACAAGGCTTGGGTTCCTCATGTGCATTCCATTTATAGAACACATTTGACTTGTCTTTAAGTTTAAATTAATTGTTATTTTGATGTAGTTTTGATAATTTGGGGGCAAACTTACCAATGTGGATTTAGACCTGCGGTGTGACATGTGAGTAGCATCATAGCACGGGTAGAAAGTTATTTGAAATTAGCAAGCAAAAAATAAATTAATCTTTCAAAAATTGGTCAAGAAGTGGACAGCTCACCAAAAAATTCTAATTAAATCGAACAACTTCTGGTTCCTTATTGTTCAGTGGGGGGTGGGCGGGGGATTGTTGGGGAGGTAAATCCATCAGGTAAATGCATTCATTCAGACTATGAAGATTGCAGGTTGATTCCTGGTCCATGCTGGTTTGCTTATTCTGAGCCATCATAGCAACAGCCTCAGGTATTGTGGAATTGTACCCCAGCAAGAATCAGCACCTCAGTGAAAAGAGGGAAGAAAACTAGGGGGCGGGGGAGAGAGGAATGACAGAACGGGAAAAAAAATCCTGTTTTTTTTTTAGTTTACGTATCTTCTGTCCTGACTGTGTTGACTTATGCTGTGGTACAGTTCCAAATGCACCAGTCTTCAATCAGGATCGTCCAAATGATCAATCATGGTGTGAACCTATGATCCTGATGTCTGCATAGGTGGGCTTTCCAGCAAGTCACAGGTCTGATAGTAAATAAAAACTGCTAGTTGTTGGTTTATGCCAGCACTGAGCATTAATCACCAATCTAACCTAATCTAAACCTAAAATGTACAGAACTGACTCTTCCTTGCTTTCCGTTTTTAAATTTTTACTTGCCATTGAAATTAGATGTGATTTCTAATTTAAAAAACATGTCCAACCTATCGCAGTAAATACTAAATATTGGGAGTTATTTTGTATAATTGAGTAAGGCGCTCACGTCTCTTTGTGTATTACAGTCCTAATCGCATTGAATACCGAGTTATAATTGAATCTGACAAAATCTTGATAATGTCGCTCTTTCCGACACCAACCCGATTGTACCATTTTAAATCTGGAACAGGCTTCACAAGCTCTTCCTGTCTGCTTCAAGCACAAGTAGCCGATTTTTTTTTTGTCTCTCTTTTCCGATGTGTATGTTTTTGTTCTCAAAAGATTAAGCTGTTCTTAAATTTCTGCATTTGTCTGTAGAAGAAGCCTTCGGCCAGCCAGTGACCCTGATCCAGCAAGCCTCTGGTTAGAAAAATAAAAGGACTCCAGTTCCACGTTTTCAGAGAGATCCTCCTCTCTGACACCAGGAGGAAGTGGAAAGCTTCAGTCTCTGCTCATGGCCACTGCACAACAGAGAGCATCAGTCTGCACCAAGCCAAAAGGGACAAAATAAAAGACTGCTGGAGCAGAGCAGATCTAAAGAAAAGGACCTTTTCTTGACAGCCATCCTGGAGGCTTCCCATTCCCAGGAATGAGGACTGAAACCTGGCTGGTTCCCAGATGATACAGTTGGACAGAGTTTCTGCCTGTTAGCTCCTTGGGGGGGAAAAAAAACGCTCTTTTGTTTTTTTTTTCCCCTTTCCTCAGGGGAGGTTGCAGCGTTCCCCTCCCTGCCTTGGGCCTGTCTCTGGCGGTTTGTGGGTGCCCGCGCCTCTCTGCTTGTTGCCCTTGCTTAAGAGCCTCCCTCGCCTCTGTGTGTGTGTGTGTGTCTCTCTCTCTCTCCCAGCAAGATGGCGGACCTGGAGGCTGTGCTGGCTGATGTGAGCTATTTAATGGCGATGGAGAAAAGCAAATCGACTCCAGCCGCCAGAGCCAGCAAGAAAATTGTACTGCCAGAGCCCAGGTAAGAAACGAACGAAAGAAAGGAGGAATCCTGAGGGGAAAATGTCTCCAATTCCGAATTTAAAAGATGCAGCCCGTTGGTCATGTCAAGCGTAGCACCTCCGAATTACCATCAAAACACAACAGCAGCTGTCATTTATTGCACGGATTCTTCATAATACACGAACACATAAATAGGTTATTAACAGAAGCTCGAGAGATCCAACGCGTCTCACCTCGGTGCAAATCCAGCGGGATTGAATCGACAGTTCGATCCGAGACATTCATTCTCTGCAGCCTCACCGTTAATATCCCAATTTCAGTGAATCTCAAATTTGCTTTATTTATTTTTAAAATGTTAAATACCTCATGAAAATCAATGTGAAGGAATAACGTTTATTAAGTGATTCTGTATCTCCGAAGGCCAACAGGGTCATGCATATATATTTTTAAATCAAAAAATATATATTCCCCATGCAGAAAAAGTGTGCAAACACAAAATAATGTAGGTAGGAATGATTTATTTTGTTCTTGCCGAGCTATCACGTGAGTCTTCTGTCCATTTTCTGTATTAACACATTCCCAGTAAGAATTACATTGAGGATTTGTTTCAACTGATCAAAATTTATTTTGAATAAAACATGTCTAGGTTAAAATGAAGAACAGCTTGACAAAGAAAATTGTAGAAAATGGTTTATTTTCTTTTCTTAAAAAATAAAAATAGCACTGTTATCAAAATTTCAGATAGGTTTCATGCAGAGAGTCTGAATCGTGTAAAATATTTTTTTAAAAAGAAAGCTTATGTAAGGTGTGATTAAATGTGAATGCAGTATCATGTAAAATTGAATAGACAATTTGGTATAGCGTTATGCAGCAAAATCCATTTTTGAAGGAAAAGTGCTATATAAATTTTAAATTTTTGAATATAGACCATTCACGCTAGGAGTAACAAGATTGTGTAGGTTTTATGGTTCCTTCCTGTCTGATTTGAACAAACACAAGCACAGCAGCGTGCAATGTGTGTTGTGCGAGAGAGTTGGTGGATACGTTGCTTCTTAACTGTGAACAATAACAATTTGGAAATTCAAATTAAAGCAAGGACATTGGAAACTGAACTGGGATATGAAATGAACTTGAATGCAAATATGGTGCATGTGTGTGTGAAAAAACTTATGAAACTATACACAGGGTTTGCATATCTGTTAAATGTAGTGTTTGTTGAAGGACTTAAAAGTTAAAGTATGTAATTTATGTCCCTCAAAGAGACCCACTTGTCAGTTTTGATCAAATTTTCAATTCTGTTGAGCAGTCTTGCAATTTTTGTTATGGATGTGATGCACTCACAGGAAACAAAACGAGTTAGCCGATTTCCAGAGGGGAATCTGGTTGTTGGAATTTGTTTTAAAAAAAAATGATAAGAACTATCAGTTTTTAAAAGTTTTTTCAAAAAGGCTGTATATACGTATATTAAAGTAACTATGAAGCGGTCTGGATGACATCATCTATTATGCATCATTGTTGATGGTGATCAAGTATTCTCTCTCATCCATATTTTGAGCCTGCGTCTGAAAGGTTTTTTGCAGGTATTTTTGAAAAAACATTTCTTTCCATCATTAGATTTTTTTTCCTAAAATAGTCTGGGGGAAAAAAATCCCACAATGATTAATGTTACAAATCTAGGGGGTTGAAATTGCCCCTCAGAGAGGCCCGTAGCGCTAATGGGGCGCTAAATGGTTTTCGTCTGGGTGCAGCGGTCAGGAGGCTTTGTGCCATGCCCCGTGATTAGCGACCCGGCGTGGTGCAAACACAGCAATCATGTCATCGACGTGCGCGCCGACCCCTTTGTGCCCCGCGGTGGAAATT
Source organism: Pristiophorus japonicus (assembly GCF_044704955.1). Classification (NCBI taxonomy): domain Eukaryota; kingdom Metazoa; phylum Chordata; class Chondrichthyes; family Pristiophoridae; genus Pristiophorus; species Pristiophorus japonicus. The sequence continues at coordinate 216,862,715 of NC_091984.1, read as the reverse complement.
GCCTCGTGGGATGCAAGATTGGTGTGGGGCGATGCCACCAACAGCTTTGCGGAGCAAGGACTGTGGTGGCTGGGGCACACCTGCTGCCATTAAAGGGGAGGTGGTAGTGCCGCCGCCATCTTCTGTGTCGGCCGACATTTCAGTCCAACAAGCAACCAGGCACCCCCTCTTGGGCTGGCCCTGCCAACACCCTCCCTGGTGGCCCAGTGGGTGCCACTAAAGCGGCTGCTGAGTTCACAGTGGCCCTTCCCTTTTTAAAAGGAGAGGAATGTTGTGGCACGTCAGCGCCGCGCTGACAGTCACTCCTCGTTAGCACCCCACACTACCTTTTTTGCTCTGAGACCCCAATTCCACGCGATTTAGCGGCCCATCTCTCTGGGGGCTATATTTTCTTAATTCAAATGATGCGCCCAAAACCGGGCGCGAGGCAATTTTGCTCCTAGGAGTTAAGCAAATGTAGATTCTAGGAGTGAACCTCTGTTTAAAATATAATTTGAATGACTGTAAATTACCATTGTGCAAATTACCATTGCGCTTTCACTAGCATGAAAGGCCCTTAATTCACAAGCGCTGCGGGAGTGAATTACGAAGAGCTCTCCCGCTAATGAAAGAGGCGCCTGAATGCATCATGCAACTGTGATAGTTGGCAATACTTATTCTTTGGCAGTTGATTGGCTGGGGCTCAAAGTCAGCTTGGAAGTTCCCCTTTGGTCTAGTGAGAAAAAGCACTGCCAGGTGTAGCATTAAGTAATATAGACCAGAATGTCCCAGGTTCAGCACCCAGTCTGTGTGGAGTTAGCTGATCTAATCCAGGATATTGGAATTGATCTTGGTGTCTTGGGTCGAGGGATGGGAAAAATCAGCTGAGGTTCTCGCTTCTGATTGCTACCCAATGGTCACTGCTAGAAATTGTGTGGGGGTCAATGTTGACCCCATGGTTGAAGCTACCTGACACTGTCTAGGCTCACAAATGAAGAATAGCCACTTGCGGGAGGTACCAACTGCGTGCTGACATTCAAGGAACTGTACCCCAGCTAAAGTTAATGCATTCAGTTTTTTATAGGTCTACAATTCTGCTGCTGGAATGAGAGTCAGAATTAGTGTAAACAACAGGTCGCTGAAGTAGCACACTGTCAATATTAAAGGGGCTTCAGAGAGATCACAAGAATGGCTGATGTGTGGAATAGTGAATATGGGGTTTCTGTTGTAGTTGTAGTTGGGACTGGGAATATTGATGGGATGGAACACAGGAAGCTTTACTCTTCATCTAATTTGTGCTTTCCTGATCTCATTGAAGGAGGCAGTTTAGATGGAGCATTATTTTGCATTTAGCTGGGTTGTACCTGAACTTGGGAGTGCCTGATGGAGAACTGCAGAGGGATTTTTAATCTGAATCTGCCCCAGGGCAGAGGCAGCTTTATTTTTCATTCAAATGTACTGTACCTGACCTCGGAGTACTTGATGCTAACACTGACTGCTCAGGGTGGAAGCTGTTTCATTGCTCAGCATGGTCTACCTTGACATGGATAAACAGATAGTATATATTATATATATAAAAAAATTTTTAATTGTTAAAATTTGCCCAGTCCTGTATTTAGACAGGAATTATTGTTCACCGTCAAGCTTCATGCAGAAACATATTTATCTACACCGTACTTGCAATTACATCACAACAATATCTTGGGTTTCTGGAAATATATATATATTTATATTATATATTATATCCAATGATATTGGGCATTTGGCTCAAGGAAGCTCTTTTTTAAAATTTAAGATGAAATTATTGAGCTCTCTAATGGCTCAGTGACTTTATCTGGCAAGTAACAGCCATACAAACCTGGAATGGTCCCAGTTTCATTGCTGATCTATGCTGCGTTGTCTGGGCGATGTTAGAAAGAAGAAAGACTGACTTGCATTTATATAGCGTCTTTTACGACCACCGGAGGTCTCAAAGCACGTTCAGCCAATAAAGTACTTTTGGAGTGTAGTCACAGTTGTAATATGAGAAACGCGGCAACCAATTTGCACACAGCAAGCTCCCACAAACAGCAATGTGATAATGACCAGATAATCTGTGAGATGTTGATTGAGGGATAAATATTGGTGGGACACTGGGGATAACTCCCCTGCTCCTCTGCAAAGCAGTGCCATGGGATCTTTGTCGTTCACCTGAGAGAGCAGACGGGGCTTCGGTTTAATGTCTCATCCAAAAGACGGCACCTCCAACTGTGCCAGCCTAGATTTATGTGCTCAAGTCCCTGGGACTTGAACTCACAACCTTCTGACTCAGAGGCGAGTGTGTTACCCAGTGAGCCATAGCTTGCTAAAATAGACATTCATGCCCTTGGGTTAGGGAAGGGAAAAGTTCATGTGTCATGTGATGGATACAAGACTGGGCATGGCTGTGATGACTCATACCCTGCCCCCCTTAGCCAAGCAGTCACTGTTGCCGCTCAGACATTAATAACTTGGAGAACAACAAGCAACCGGTGGAAAGGGAGAGAGAGAAAAATGAACTTTAAAAAAAAAAGTGGGCAACAAAAATTTGCTAAATATCTTTACAGTTTATACATGAGCAATTCTGTTCTATCCAGGAGGTGAACAAGAACATCCCAGATAATTCATTTTCCTGTCAAATGGGACATGCTTCTCAACCCGTTGCTCCCCGATGACATACCACAACATCGGGACTCCCCAAACACCGTAACAATTTTAGCTATAATCTCCATTTTAAAAAAAATGACATTTTTATAAATAGCAGGACTGACTGCCATAAATATCATGTTTGTTCTGTTTTTACTGCTCTGAACTGTATTCTACAACAACAACTTGTATTTATATAGCACCTTTAACATAGTAAACTGTCCCAAGGTGCTTCACAGGAATGTCGTCAAAACAACATTTGACACCAAGACACACCAGGAGATATTAGGGCAGAGGACCACAAGCTTGGTCAAAGAGGTAGGTTTTAAGGGTTTCTTAAAGGAGGAAAGAGAGGCGGAGAGGTTTAGCGATGGAATTCCAGAGTATAGGGCCCTGGCAGCTGAAGGCACAGCCACCAGTGGTTGAGCGATTAAAATCGGAGATGCTCGAGGCCAGAATTAGAGGAGCGCAGATATCTCGGAGGGAGGGGGGGTAGGGTGTTGTGGGGCTGGAGGAGATTACAGAGATGGGGAGGGGCGAGACCATGGAGGGATTTGAAAATAAGGATGAGAACTTTAAAATCGAGCCGTTGCTTATTTGGGAGCCAATGTAGGTCAGAGAGCACAGGGATGATGGATGAGCGGGACTTGATGTGAGTTAGAACACGGACAGCCGAGTTTTGAATGACCTCAATTTACATAGGGTAGAACATGGAAGGCCAGCTAGGAGTGCGTTGGAATAGGCAACTCTAGAGGTGACAAAAGCATGAGTGAGGATTTTGCAAATTCTGGCAGAACCAGCAGAATGTAGGGCGAAGCCTACCAGGGTGCAAAACTGCGACAGCCTTCAACTGAGGGTTAATTGTACATTTAATGCCAAAACGGACATCACTCGTGTCAAAATAATTTCTCATGACCATCAGCTTGGAGATATAAAAGATGGAATATCTTTCCCCGCAATTCCTTTTATGAAGGTATTTGAGTTTTGTGCAGCACATGTCGATAACAGGAATATGCGGTGTCTACTTGTATCACTGATGTATGTCTTATAGCCCTAGATTGTGGCTCTACAAGGACAGGAACCCATCGGTAAGGAAATGTCAATATCTTTGTGATAGATGTAGTGAGGGAGAAATTTGGTTCCAGCTTTGTGCCCCTCCTCTCCCACGCACAGAGCACAGAGTTTACATCACTGAAGGAGGCGATTCAGCCTAGCATGTCTGTGCTGCCTCTTTGGTAGACCAATCACAAAGCTAATCGCACTATTCTGCTCTCTTCCCGTAGCCCTGTATTTTCCTCTGCTACAAATATTTATTCAGTTTTGGTGCAATGGCCTCTGCCTCAAGCATTCCCTGCAGCAAAGCATTGCATACTCCAGCAAATCTCTACAGGAATTTCTCCTAACCTCTCTCACTCTCTTACGGGCAATTTTAAAGTGACGGTACCTTGTCGCTCACTCCCCGGCCAGAGAAAATATTCCTTCCCTATTCACTCCATCAAAATCCTTCATAATTTAAAAAAAAAACTCTCTCAAATCTCCTTTCAGCCTTCTAGCACCTGTGGAAATAATCCCAGAATTTCAAATCTTTTATAGTTCTACTGTATGCTGTTTATGGCTTTAATGACCCTTCCAAAATGGGCCGTCTGAAACTACATACATTGTTTTAGCTGCAGCCTAACCAATGTTTTGTACAAATTTATATATATTTTTTTAACTCTTTTATTCTATGCAGCTATTTATAAAACCCAAAGTACTGTTGGCTTTTTTTTTTGAGAGCTTTATCTCCGTGCAATCGCACTTTCAGAGAAAGATGTATTTGCATCCTTGGATCTCTCAATCTGTGTCCTTCAGCATCTTTGCATTGTTGTCACTGGAAGAAGATCTAGCTCTAAGCCCGTGTGGTGGCTGGTGTGCAACGGTCCTCACACAGGCATCTTCCACCCTTCAACATGTAGTTTGGACCTGGAATATCAGATCCTTCGTTTAAACACCTGTGAACTCATCCCTTTTTGGCGTGGAAGCAAGTCATCCTTGATACGACGGACTGCCTATGATGATAATGATGATTGACTGTGTACTCTCATTGTTTTTTTTCCTGCCAGATATTACCATGCATGTATCTTTGTTAAATTGCATCTGCCACCTGTCTGCCAATGTCACTAATCTGTCTGTTTTCTGAAGTCTTTTATAGTTCTCCTTGCTGTGTGTCAAATCCCCTACTTTTGTGTTTTCAACTAATTTTAAGAGTGTGCCTCTCATGCTCAAGTTCAAATCATCTTTATATACCAATAACAAAAATGGGCCCACCACTGGCACTACCAACTCTTCTCCAATTCAAGACCTATTATACCAACTCTTTGATTTCTATCCATGCGGCTATACTTCTTGTACCATATGACACCCCCCAACCCCCACCCCCCGTCCCCTCGAGATATCCAAGTGCCATGGGATGTTTTACTATGTTAAAGGTGCTATATAAATACAAGTTGTTTTCAGAGACACCTTACTGAACATCTATACATTGCATCCACTGCATTCGCTTCATGTATTCAATTAATTCCTTCTTCAAAAAGCTCTTAAATTTTTCAAGCATGACTTCCGTCCTTGACTAACCCTTGCTTTTGTATATGCTCACTAATTTTATCTCAATTTATGGATTCTGAGAGTTTGCCCACAACTGACATTGGGCTAACTGTCTATTTTTAGAGTGGTGTCGATTCTGAGGGACTGCCTATGATGATGATGATGTCTATAGTTTCATCCCTTTTTGAACAAAGGTGTGCATTGACTACTTTCCAATCCAATGACACAATTTGTATATTTAAGGAATGAGAAATTGTGGGCAGAGCCTCTGCCTCTATGACCTCTTTCAACAGTCTTGGGTGTATGCCATCAGGGCCCAGTGACTTATTCGCTTTGAGTTCTGCACTGTCATGGTCCTACAAGGATTGGCACAGTGAGCAAGTGATCTGTTCACAGGGCTGTGGCCATGAAGCTGTGTGCGTACGTCCATTAGGAAGCATGCTGGAGGATGGGTTTGATCATTCTTGGCAGAAGTGTCTTGCTGCCCTCCTGTCTTCCGAAAGGGATGAGATCAGGAACTATATATGTAGACTCAACTAACTCTGCATCACGTTTGCACATCAACATGCTAGGGGCTGAGCCATTGCAGCCTTCTTGCCTGCTGCATAACCAAAGGGAAGGGAACGATTCTGAGAAAAACCCCTGGGACTGACCCCTGCAACCACTGTCAATTGGAGGATAAAGTGAAACACATTTTTTTGAAGATTGGTTGAAATTCTCACTTGCGTAAAACAAGCAGCAACTTGATTTATATCACTGCATTAATGTAGAAATTATCTTAAGGAGCTTTCACATAGAGAGGAAATTGACAAAATAGTTAAAGAAAAAGATGGCGAGCCAAGGTACGAGAGTTAGGAGGGGTGTCTGTAAAGTCGAAAAGATGAGTTTTGAAAAGGTTCTTACAGTAGACAGAAATTAAAGGGATTTCTAGAGAGTATGGCACTGAAGGGTGGGGCGAAGTGAGGGGGCACACACAAAAGACCAGAGTTGGCAGAACAGAACTTGTGGGGTATCATAGAATGGTTACAGCACGGAAGAAGGCCATTCGGCCCATCAAACCCATGTCAGCTCTCTGCAAGAGCATCTCGGCTAGTCCCACTCCCCTGTCATTTCCCCGTAGCCCTGCAATTTTTAAAACATTTCAGGTACTTATCTAATTCCCTTTTGAAAGCCGTGATTGAGTTTGCCTCCATCACCCTTTCAAGCACTGCATTCCAGATCCTAACCCACTCGCTGCATAAAAAAAGTTTTTTCTTGTGTCGCCTTTGGTTCTTTTGCCAATCACCTTTTAATCTGTGCCCTCTGGTTCTCGACGCTTCTGCCACTGGGAACAGTTTCTCTCTATCCATATCTGTCCATATCCCTCATTATTTTGAACATCTCTATCAACTCGATGTAATGCTAAAGGAGGTTGCAGAGACAAGGGATAGCAGGGCCATGGAGGAATTTTACTTTGATTTTGCTGTTGGTTGCATGAGACCCTTGCATTGATAGCCAGTGGTACTACTGTGACGTCCAGCTTAATATAAAAATAGCTTAACACTGGAGTAAGTCCTGGTGGTTACAGATCTGTCAGTGCTGGTGATAGTGGTGGGAGCAGTTTGTGATGATTAATATCATACATTGGCATAAGTAAGCTTTTCCCTTTTGCTTAATGATATTGATACAGTTTTTAAAAAGCCCAGTGACAACAACTTCCCAATCTCTCCATGCCAGCACTTTTTGTTCCTGTAATCAATAAAGAATAACAGAAAACCGAAGCACTTTATTCCTCAGTGGTTTGTTTATCTCTGTGTCGTGCTCTCTTTCTTTCCAACTCTCCAGTTATTGGAGGGTTTGATTGCAGCCGGTTAAATCAGATAACCAAATGATATATAATCGGTAAATAAGTGATGAGAATTAATTTGAAGGCCAGAACTTTATACAAATAATTGGTACACTTGGTGGTCCAGGCCCTGCCCTCCAAAATACATTCAATTAAGAAGGGTATGCTAACACAGTGAATAATGAATTTGGAGCTGTATGCAGTTGTAACTTCCATGCCATGACCTCAGCCACAATACTCTGCTGAGTGGAGGGGCCAGCTGTTATCCGCAGGAAAAGATGGTAAAATCACCCAAGAGTAATGGTTAATAGGTGATGGTAGTGGTGGTGAGGGGTCATTTTTGTGCTATGAGAGAATAAAATCAGAAGAAGAGTCATTCCGGGAGTAGATTGGCGAGGGTCAAGCAATTCCCCAGAGGGAGGGGAGAGGAGCTGCTATATATCTGCAAATAGCCAAATACAGAGATCAGCACTGACAGACTAGGTTTTGCCTGCCTCCTTGGTAGCGGAGGGCTTGTGGCACGGGGGCAACAGAAGAAAAGTAGAAAGACTGAAAAGTAAATATTTCCCAAAATATATATTTTTAAAGGAGGTACCAGATATCAGGACAATTACTGTATTATTGAAAGAAAAAACTCTGCAGCATCCTCCCTCTCCACTCGACCACAATTTGTTACTCATTTGTCTTTCAGAAACTAATTAAAGAAATCGTATGCCTCCGTCAGTAGTAATACATATGGGAATTCATGCAATTTCTTGGGAGTCAACATGTTGCTGTTTAATGGAACAATTGGGAGATTTTTAATTTTTAATTTTTTTTAATTTTCAGCATACGCAGTGTAATGCAGAAATATCTGGAGGAAAGAGATGAGCTGACCTTTGAGAAGATCTTCAACCAGAAAATTGGTGAGTGGAAAAAAAAAAATGTACATGTTTCAGTGATAATGATTGTGTGCTGCAGGGGGTTGATTTTCTGAGTTCTGCTTTTAATAGTGTCCTACAAACAGCAGATATGTCATCAACAAGGGTGTGAAATTCAACCCGTTGAATGCTGGCTGACCCTGTTCACACTTTTTGTTCACTTGATCATTTTTCTTATCTTTTTCTTCACTTCTCTCCTGAAGTTGTGACTTTTGCTGGGGTACGGCTTCACATGTGCCCGCAGCCATCTGGTACATAACCCAAGTAGTCATTCTTCATGTGCAGCTTAGAAAAACGATAAAAATAAAAAAGCCGTGCAGGGCCTCACATTGGAGCCTGTCCTACACACACATACTTTTCAGCAGGAGTCACCAGATGATTGACCAGGTATGGAAACCATTGTTTCTTTCTATCCTCGTCACTAGCCTGGGAGTACCGAGACCAAGTGTGGTTTCCCCCGACCATATTCAGCTAGTTCAGGATAGATCTGGGATTGAACCAGGGACCTCCCTGGCCATAATGGCTCAGGGTACTCGTGAACTTAACTAGCTAAGCCAACGTGTGAGCACAAACCTGTATTTAATCAGCACACGTCTGAATAATGATATTCTGTCACGTTTTAAATGTTGAGTGTTGTCAAACAAGATGAGAATAAAGAGCTTTTTGAACAGGGTGTTTATTGACCAATGTGCTGGAGCCCTGATGCAATCAAATAAATTTATCGAAGAAATAAGTGCACCAGCAGGATTGAAATGGCAGAAATAAATGGTCCTAAATGGACCAATCGGAAGTATCTTCAGTGGTATTCTCATGTTTCCTGTCCTGCCCAACCAAGGCTGCTGCTTTGCTGCCGCCTGAATGCTGGATCATTATTTCTAACCTGCTGATTTCTCATTCCCAAACTGGTGGGTCAACCCTCAGCCTGATCGTGTGCTCAACCTGGCAGCTAATTTTCAGACTTGGATTAGTTCTGCAGTTTCCATTACTGATGCTAACACTTGTTCACTCCCATTCATTCTGTTACCCTGCTGAATGTCACCAACGTCCTACCAAAGGCCATCACCACAATTAATGTAAATAACTCAATTCTATACTCAAAAAATTAATCAAATTAAGCTTCCGCAACTCCAGGGCTATGGATGATTGTTGAGATGCTATGAACTCAACTCCAATGATGCACAGAATGTTTTAATACTTACTCAGTTGATTTTTACTCAAACGCTTCATGGAGACTTTGTTTTCCCATCTCACATGTCAGCGTCCTTTTGTCAGAGAGTACTGCTTAGAGCATCAGAAGCTAACAATAGACCTGGAAACATTAATTGGAGAGAGAATTGATTATTCTCCAAACTGTATTATTCTTCCTGCAGGGCACTCGGGTAGTTTATTCTGTGCCTCAATTGTTTAGAACAAACGCAAGAATGGGACAGAAAAAGGTTATTGAACCATGATATAACACCTGGTCGACCATCAACTTTACCAGGCCATACATCTGTCATACAACAGACCCATCTACTCTTAAATCCTGCAGTATACATTCTAGACCTTTGATTTCAGAGTCTTGACAGCTAATGATGAAATGCATCCCAGGGTATTAAAAGAGATGGCGGAAGTTATAGCAGATGCATTCGTTATAATCTACCAAAATTCTCTGGACTCTGGGGAGGTACCAGCGGATTGGAAAGCAGCTAATGTAACGCCTCTGTTTAAAAAAGGGGGCAGGCAAAAGGCAGGTAACTATAGGCCGGTTAGTTTAACATCTGTAGTGGGGAAAATGCTTGAAACTATCATTAAGGAAGAAATAGCGGGACATCTAGATAGGAATAGTGCAATCAAGCAAACGCAGCATGGATTCATGAAAGGGAAATCATGTTTAACTAACTTACTGGAATTCTTTGAGGATATAACGAGCATGGTGAATAGAGGTGTACCGATGGATGTGGTGTATTTAGATTTCCAAAAGGCATTCGATAGGGTGCCACACAAAAGGTTACTGTAGAAGATAAAGGTACGCGGAGTCAGAGGAAATGTATTAGCATGGATAGAGAATTGGCTAGCGAACAGAAAGCAGAGAGTCGGGATAAATGAGTCCTTTTCCGGTTGGAAATCAGTGGTTAGTGGTGTGCCACAGGGATCAGTGCTGGGACCACAACTGTTTACAATATACATAGATGACCTAGAAGAGGGGACAGAGTGTAGTGCAACAAAATTTTCAGATGACACTAAGATTAGTGGGAAAGCGGGTTGTGTAGAGGACTCAGAGAGGCTGCAAGGAGATTTGGATAGGTTAAGCGAATGGGCTAAGGTTTGGCAGATGGAATACAATGTCGGAAAGTGTGAGGTCATCCACCTTGGGAAAAAAAAACAGTAAAAGGGAATATTATTTGAATGGGGAGAAATTACAACATACTGTGGTGCAGAGGGACCTGGGGCATGAATCCCAAAAGGTTAGTTTGCAGGTGCAGCAGGTAATCAGGAAGGCGAATGGAATGTTGGCCTTCATTGAGAGAGGGATGGAGTACAAAAGCAGGGAGGTCTTGCTGCAACTGTATAAGGTATTGGTAAGGCCGCACCTGGAGTACTGCGTGCAGTTTTGGTCACCTTACTTAAGGAAGGATATACTAGCTTTGGAAGGGGTACAGAGACGATTCACGAGGCTGATTCCAGAAATGAGGGGGTTACCTTATGATGATAGATTGAGTAGACTGGGTGTTTACTCGTTGGAGTTCAGAAGGATGAGGGGTGATCTTATAGAAACATTTAAAATCATGAAAGGGATAGACAAGATAGAGGCAGAGAGGTTGTTTCCACTGGTAGGGGAGACTAGAACTAGAGGGCACAGCCTCAAAATACGGAGGAGCCAATTTAAAACCGAGTTGAGAAAGAATTTCTTCTCCCAGAGGGTTGTGAATCTGTGGAATTCTCTACCCAAGGAAGCAGTTGAGGCTAGCTCATTGAATGTTTTCAAGTCAAAGATAGATAGATTTTTAACCAATAAGGGAATTAAGGGTTACGGGGAGAGGGCGGGTAAGTGGAGCTGAGTCCACGACCAGATCAGCCATGATCTTACTGAATGGCGGATTAGGCTCAAGGGGCTAGATGGCCTACTCCTGTTCCTAATTCTTATGTTCTTATGTTCTAAGAAACCACAGTGATGGATCTCCAATCCTGTTCCTCGCCAGACATTCATTCCGTTTTTCTTTTAAAGGTGTTGGTTGTCGTACCATTAATACGGGAGTTCAATCTATATATCTCTTCTTCTGGCATTTTTGTGTTCACCAGTATTTAGCTGTTTGAAGAATATTGTTTGAGTAAAGGGTGCAATAAAAGAGACATCCCAGTATATTATTATTTTTAGTTCTACAAGGGTTCAATTCTGTACAGTGAAAATCTGTAAATTTGGAGAGTGTAGCAGCAAAGGACCTTGAGTTTGTGTTTGATAGAGACTATTTAACAGTCATTTCAGTGGATACATATACAAACGGCTACATTAAAGAATGAATGATAAGGGCTGAAAATATGTTTTTGGACCGTTTAATATCCCTGATCTTCATATCGAATCCTGTCTGTAAAAGTTGCTTCATTATACTTCTCCATAATTTAGGAAACTGCTCATGTGCATTGGAATTTTACACAATATCAATGAGAAGGGGAATGGTTCATTGCAATTCTAAACAGTGTGAGTGTTTGGCAAAGAAATTGTTCCTTTGGAATTTTTATGAAGGGATTGAATGAGAAGAGGCTTAATCTGTGAGAATGTTAAATAAACGAAGTGAATATAAAAGGTGTTTAGTCCTTCGGAATTTTATACAACTAACACTCAAACGCTTCACTGCCCTGACTCTGGCATCTTGTGCCTTTTGCCCTCCCTTCGTCTTCTGCTCCCCCCCGCCCCCCCCCCCCCCCCCCCCCCCCCCCACCACCTTGTTGGTGGCCATACCTTCAACTGCCTAGGTCCCACGCCATGGAATTCTCTCCTAAAACCCCTCTATCTCTCCATCACTCTCCTCCTCTTAAAACCATCCTTAAAACCAACCTCTTTGATCAAGTCACCTTTCTTTGGCTCGCTGTCCATTTTTTTTAATTACGCCTCTGTGGAGCGACTTCGGGCAATTTTCTATGTTAAAGGCACTATATAAATGAAATTTGTTGTTGAGTGAATGGGGAGTGGTTTCATCCATTTTATATAAAGGGAGTAAATAGTTTGTTTAATCCTTTGGAATTCTGTATGGCAGGAGTGAATGAGAAGTCGGTTCTTTGGAATGCTGTACATTGGAAGGGTTTGGTCTAATGGAATTTTCTGTGTTTGGATCATATATGCTCCATGAAGTTAACTATACTGTTAACTACACTGAATATGTATATTAGAAATGCTAAAAACTTTAAAGATAAACATAAGAATTGTAGATTGTGTGTAGATATAGTCTTGGGTAGCTTGTTAAAAACAACTCAGTGGATCTAAAAAAAGAAATCTCTGTAAAGCGAGCCTTGAAAAACAAGTTTTGCTGATTTTAGATCTTCAGCCCCCTCCTCCCCCATTGCACCTGTGAACGAGGCCCTCGATAAATAATGCAGCTGATGCAGCTCCACAGGTTCTCCACCATCCATTGTCTCTGTGAGGAGAAATCCGCAGAATGGAGTAAACAGCAGCGTTGCTGCTAGAAATCACTAATGAGATAACAGCTTGCAAAGCTTTACTGTAAGCAGTAATGTGACCGACAGGACAGGAAAGTCTGGAGAAAGATAAACTAGCCTCTCTGTGATCGCAAGAAGTGTTTCAGTGGAAATATTTAAAGTTTAACAATGAGATTTTTGCTGAGGTGCACAGCCTAATAATTCAGATACATTTGCCAAATTGAGCATTTACTGTTTTGCATTGCATTTCTAGAAATGGTGACTGCATTCTGGGTAGTTGCAAGATACAAAATCATTAGACCTCTTTCAATTCACTGAGCAGAAATGTTGATTTTCTGAAATTACTTAGTATTTCCTCTGCCCCATTTTACTGTCCTAAGTCAGGTTACTAAATAATTGTTTCAAGTTTCAAATCATCATTCACCCTCCTATGTTATGTTGTGCAATGTTTTGGTTCTTACTATTTATCTGATGGTGTCTGTTAATTTTTAATGAAAGTGTATCAGAAATTGGTGCTCAGAACAGTGCAGGACTGTTCAGACATGCGAATGAAGGAGGTAACCCATTCGCTTGTCTGAGCTGCTGGGGAGCACTGATGATCTACAGAGTGAGCAGCATGTTGCAAGTAATGCAGCTGCTGCGGGAGCTAACTTGATGAGCTGTCCTTTCTTTGCATAGTCCAGAGAACCATAAAAGCCCCCTCAGTATTGTGATCTGGTCTGAGTTGCAATGTTCACTGTGTGATAAACACACACACGGAGAAGTTGCTTGTGTTTCTGTACATTTAAAGCCATTTTGTTAAATCCGTATCGACCTCCTTTTGTTGTCCCCACCATCACAGAAGCCAGTTTTCAGCCAATTTGATACACTCCAAGTGATATCAAGAAACGGCTGAACACACTGGACTAAGCAAAGGCTTTGGGCCCTGACTATATCCCAGGTGTCATGCTGAAGACTTGTGCTCCAGAACTAGCTGCGCTTCTCGCCAAGCTGTTCCAGTACAGCTACAACACTGGCATCTACCTGACAATATGGAAAAATGCCCAGGTATGTCCTGTCCACAAAAAGGACAAATCCAATTAGGCCAATTACCGCCTCATCAGTCTACTCTCAATCATCAGCAAAGTGATGGAAGGTGTCATCAACAGTGCTATCAAGCGGCACTTACTCACCAATAATCTGCACACTGATGCTCAGTTTGAGTTCCGCCAGGACCACTCTGCTCCAGACCTCATGACAGCCTTGGTCCAAACATGGACAAAAGAGCTGAATTCCAGGTGAGGTGAGATTGACTGCCCTTGGCATAAGGCAATATTGGATCGAGTGAGGCATCATTTGTCATGTTTGACAAATTTGCTAGAATTCTTTTGAGGATGGAACGAACAGGGTGGATAAAGGAGAACTAGGGGATGTGGTTTATTTGGACTTCCAGAAGGCTTTTGACAAGGTGCCACGTAAAAGGTTATTGCACAAGATAAAAGTTCACAGGGTTGGGGGTAATATATTAGCATGGATAGAGGATTGGCTAATGAACAGAGAACAGAGAGTCGTGATAAATGGTTCATTCTCGGGTTGGCAATCAATAACAAGTGGGATGCTGCAGGGATCAGTGCTAGGACCCCAACTATTTACAATCTATATTAACGACTTGGAAGAAGGGACTGAGTGTAACGTAGCCAAGTTTGCTGACGATACAAAGATGGGAGGAAAAGCATTGTGTGAGGAGGATACAAAAAATATGCAAAAGGACATAGACAGGCTAAGTGAGTGGGTAAAAATTTGGCAGATGGAGTATAATGTTGGAAAGTGTGAGGTCATGCACTTCGGCAGAAAAAAATCAAAGAGCAAGTTATTATTTAAATGGAGAAAGATTGCAAAGTGCTACAATACAGCGGGACCTGGGGGTACTTGTGCATGAAACACAAAAGGTTAGTATGCAGGTACAGCAGGTGATCAGGAAAGCCAATGGAATCTTGGCCTTTATTGCAAAGGGGATGGAGTATAAAAGCAGGGAAGTCTTGCTACAGCTATACAAGGTATTAGTGAGGCCACATCTGGAATACTGTGTGCAGTTTTGGTTTCCATATTTACGAAAGGATATACTTGCTTTGGAGGCAGTTCAGAGAAGGTTCACTAGGTTGATTCCGGAGATGAGGGGGTTGACTTATGAGGAAAGGTTGAGTAGTTTGGGCCTCTACTCATTGGAATTCAGAAGAATGAGAGGTGATCTTATCGAAACGTATAAGATTATGAGGAGGCTTGACAAGGTTGGTGCAGAGAGCTTGTTTCCACTGATAGGGGAGACTAGAACTAGGGGGGCATAATCTTAGAATAAGGGGCCGTCCATTTAAAACTGAGATGAAGAGAAATTTCTTCTGAGGGTTGTGGATCTGTGGAATTTGCTGCCTCAGAGAGCTGTGGAAGCTGGGACATTGAATAAATTTAAGACAGAAATAGACAGTTTCTTAAACAATAAGGGGTTATGGAGAGAGGGCAGGAAAGTGGACCTGAGTCCATGATTGGATCAGCCATGATCGTATTAAATGGTGGAGCAGGCTCAAGGAGCTGTATGGCCTACCCTGCTCCTATTTCTTATGTTTATGTTCTTATCAAGGAGCCTTAGTAAAATTGAAGTCAATAGGAATTAGGTGGAAAACTCTCCACTGGCTGGAGTTATATTTGGCACAAAGGAAGATGGTTGTGATTGTTGGAGGTCAATCATCTCAACCCCAGGATATCGCTGCAGGAGTTCCTCAGGGCAGTGTCCTAGGCCCAACCATCTTCAAATGCTTCATCAAGGATTCGGCTAATAAGTGGCAAGTAACATTCGTGCCACACAAGTGCCAGGCAATGACCATCTCCAACAAGCGAGAGACTAACCATCTCTCCTTGATATTCAATGGCAGTAACATCACCGAATCCCCCACCATCAACATCTTGGGGTCACCATTGACGAAAACCTAACTAGACCAGCCACACACATACTGTGGTAACAGGAACAGGTCAGAGGCTGGGTATTCTGTGGCGGATGTCTCACCTCCTGACTCCCCAAAGCCTTTCCACCATCTACAAGGCACAAGTTAGGAGTGTGATGGAATACTCTCTACTTGTCTGGATGAGTGCAGCTCAAACAAAACTCAAGAAGCTCGACACCACCCAGGACAAAGCAGCCCGCTTGATTGGCACCCAAACCACCACTTTAAACATTCACTCCCTCCACCACTGGCGCACCGTGGCTGCAGTGTGTACCATCTACAAGATGCACTGCAGCAACTCACCAAGGCTTTTTCGGCAGCACCTCCCAATCCTGCAACCTCTACCATCTAGAAGGACAAGGGCAACAGGCGCATGAGAACACCATCACCTGCAAGTTCCCCTCCAAGTTGCACAACATCTTGACTTGGAAGTATATCACCGTTCCCTCATTGTTACTGGGTCAACATCCTGGAACTCCCAAACAGCACTGTGGGAGTACCTTCACCACGAGGACTGCAGTGGCTCAAGAAGGCGGTTCACCACCACCTGCTCAACAGCAATTAGGGATGGGCAATAAATGCTACCCCTACCAGTGATGCCCACATCCAACGAATAAAAAAGAGTATGAATCTACAGTCAATCTGTACATCAGCACTACAGTATCCTCCTGAAAAGCTTCAGTAGCTGTCTTGGCTTCAGTTTAATAGTTCCTTGCTCTCTTTATGTTGATAAATGTTACTGCATAGTGGGTTTGCTGATGCACACTTTTTAAGAGACAAAGTTGTTCTCTTGGTCCTATCTTGTGTAAGAGTCTCTTGATTGACCTAGACATGATGATGTCATTGTGTTAGCCTTTACTATGATTCAGCTCTCATTTCTTTACTAAGTGCTTGGAAAAGATTCTGCTGCAATGGACAGCGTTTCTGCTGCTGCTATAAAAAGACAATTTTTGCAAGTTATGCACAGGCTTAATAAAAACATAAATCAAAGCTAGACAAGGGACCTAATTCCTGTATGATCTTATGTTCAAAGGGGACATTATTGGGGAGGGGAGGATAGCAAATGCAGCTTAATGGAAACTGATGAATCTGTTTAGGAAAAACAACTTTTCCTCCCC
Source organism: Pristiophorus japonicus (assembly GCF_044704955.1). NCBI lineage: Eukaryota > Metazoa > Chordata > Chondrichthyes > Pristiophoridae > Pristiophorus > Pristiophorus japonicus. Next base: position 216,846,016 of record NC_091984.1, on the reverse strand, counting down.
ACAGAACAGATGCAGATCACAGATCTGAAAAGTAAGACTTAATGGTTAGTAAGAGTGCCAGAAACAAGCAGGATTCATTTAAAATTGTGTTGGCGGACAATTTCAACATCTGACTACTTTAGCAATCCAGTTTCAATTTTCCAGCCTAAAATTAAAACCCTAAAGTCATGTAATATGTGAGTATGCATGAGCATATAGAATTGAGCTTCTGACTGATGGGTATGTATTCTGTCAGTAAGGATTGAGGTGTCAGCACAGCTGGTAATTGTAACAGTCAGCTTCTGCTTTATAATGTTTTAATATTTTTTAGCGCCTTCCCAGTTCCAAGGAATCCAGGCTACCTGTTTAAAAACATCCATCCTTACAAATGGCTGGTTTCCCACACCTGTTGGAAGTTCCATGTGGGAGAGGCTGTCGCTAGCTGTGCTATTCACTGAATAACCCAGTAAAACTGCATCAACATCTTTAATCTTGTCAGCATTGCATGTACAAATAATGGAAGGCATTCCACCAACAGGGAGCTGTGCAGGCTGCAGAGTGGGCTCCACAAAAGGAGCTGGACTGAACAGTGTTACGGTGTGGGAAGGGCATAAGGTCTGAACTGTGTTACACAAGGAGTCATGTTGACTAAATAGTGAGTTGTAGAGGGGTATCTGTACACCAGGAATTGGACCTAGATGAGCTGAACAATGTGTTACGTGGGAGGTTATATCATAGAATTTACCGCACAGAAGGAGGCCATTCGGCCCATCGTATCTGTGTTGGAAATATGTACAAAAAAGTATATAAAAAGCTATATGTATGGATTGAATAAGGCATTACATAGGGCGGTTGTATAGATTTAACGGGTAGCTGTAGAAACTGAGAATTACATTACACGGGGAGCCAGATAGATTGATTAATATGCAGTTAGTTGTGTTAATGTAATGTACAGTAAGGTTGACGCATGACATTTTACAAGTAAGATTTTCTGGTCTTCAGTAAAACTCAACATAAAATGGGAGACTGTATGTATGGGCTGATGTCACTTCCTGTGCAGCAAATATTTTTGTCTTTTTAATTCAGCACCTACTCCATCCGTAGCCCTGTTTATCTAATGTTCATCTGCAGCCTTCAGTAAATGATGCAAGTTATGATTTATTCATTTTAAGGAGAACTGGAGCAGCTGGCTTATGGATTCTTCACAACATGAAAGCCATAAAAATGTTACAAATGGAGAATTGGTTGTTTTAAACCACCTCTAGGAAATGCATAATTTGAGACGTTCTTGCTGATGAAGCTGATTTCTGTTGCATTGCGCAATGGAAAGACTCGCGCCATATTGCCTGGCAATAATGCAGCAGAGGCTGCTCACCGTGTAAGTTTATTCACCCAAATTGAAGGTGTTCAGTAGACTCCTAAAAAATCTACTGGAAATAAAATTCAAACTGGGCTGAAAATTCCCTGGGGCTAATTTTCACTTTGGCCGATAGTGTAAAAATACCGATTTCCCACCAGCTGCCCGCTACACATCTCCCGATTTTCATTTCCGTTGAAGTCAATGGAACCTGTTTTTGCAGTTAATGTACAGTCTACTTTAGTACAGACTCAGTCCCATCAATTTAGCCTCCTGAGGGGAAGTTCTGATCCCGAAAAATGATCAAACTAAACTCGAGTATTCATCGACTCTCACGTCTCCATCATTTTAGCTCTGACCTGCTATCTTCCGACTTTCTTGCCCTGGCCCACAAGATGGAAACCATTTTGTGCTGTGGAGTACACTGTTTCTGCCCTGGGCCTTTTAATTCAAAATAATTATTGTAATAAGTGGTACTTCCCTAAGTTCAGTGTAGAAATTGATGGTTTTAAAAATAATAATGATGTTTGAACGTTACTTATCATCCATCTTGAGCTGTCTGCCCCACTGATGATACCTGGAGCAGAGGGCAGGCAGCTAACTTGCCAATGGGGCAGTGGAGCCAAGCGCCTGCTACTGGGGCTGTTAAATTAAATGCCTGCTAAAGATGCTGTGAACCGGTTGCTGGAAGATGCACAAGAACACTCCTGGGTTCATGCTTTTTTCCATTTAACCTTTCTTTTTAATTGCCCAGCCTACAGGGGAAGATGCTCAGCTTCCAGCTCCCACTACTGTGTTGCCTGTGGGGATACTGTAATTAGACTTGGGCTTGCATTGTATCCATAGTCAGAGTGCAGTGCCTCTTCTATAGAGTCAACAACAACCTGCACAAATGAGCCTTTTTATATTGCACCATTTTATCCCCAGCAGTGTAATATAAATCATATTGCATCTTTCATACACTGTAGTGCTTACGAACTGAAATTTTGAAGGCGTTTCTTGGATCGCTATTGCCTTCTTCCAGGACAAGCTGCTATGCGGCAGACACTCTATTTGCTACTGCGCAGTCTTTTCCCAAACAACTGGTGAACAAATAAAAATCAGACTTGGATTTATAAAGCACCTTGTGTCTCGTGAAAATTTTGAAGTGCTAAATATATAGTGGATCACTTTGAAGTGCACGGACTGTTATTATGTACATAGCAACAGGAGTAGGCCATTCAGCCCCTCGAGCCTGTTCCACCATTCAGTGAGATCATGGCTGATCTATATCCTAATTCCATACACCTGCCTTGGCTCGATATCCCTTAATACCCTTGGCTAGCAAAAATCTATCCGATGTAAAATTATTAATTGAGCTAGCGTCTATTGCTTTTTGTGGGAAAGAGTTCCACACGTACCACCCTTTGTGTGAAGAATTGTTTCCTTCCTTCTCTCCTGAATGGCCTGGCTCTTATTTTAAGGTTATGTCCCTTTGTCCTCGACTCCTCCACCAGCGGAAACAGTTTCTCTCTCTCTTCCCTGTCAACTCCTTTCAAAATCACCCCTGAACTTTCTATATTCCAGGGAATACATGCGTAGTTTATGTAATATCTCCTCCTAACCTAACCCTTGGCATGCTGGCTATTGCGACAGCCATTTTGCAGCAACAATGTTCCACTAAGAGTAATGAGATGAATGAACAGTTAATCTGTTTATATTTGTTGCCATTGGTTAAAGGAGGAATGTTGGCCAGGATACTGGGAGAACTCCCTGCTCCATGGGATCTTTAGTATCCACCTGAACCACTGGAGCAGGCAGTTGGGCCTTCCGTTTAACAAAAAGAATCTGTTGAGAAATACTTCTGCAGTGATCTGCAGTTTCATCACCGCCCAAGCATAGTGCATTTGAAAATAAAGTTAGGTAACAGTCTCTTGGAGTTGCTGGTGGTGGTGGAAGGGGGAGAGAGTTATCAGTGCAGTGTGCTTTTAGGTCAGCTGTTGCCTGTCGCTCAAAGCACATTAGCCAGGAGTGAGCATTTGATGAGTATGATGAATGAGCAAGATAAGTCTACACAAAACATAAAGAACGGTGACCGTTGATTAGAGGAGGAAACGGGGTTATGTTGTACATATGCGCAAATGGTGTCTCACTTGAACTAAGAAAGGAAGCTAGTTGGCCTGGAGGCCTTACTTCACGATTCACAAGGGCAGTTGTGTGGTGCATTAATTACTAACCACAGACTTCTCCCCACCTTCACAATAGCAGTCTATTTAAATTTGACAGTACTGGTGTCAGATTTTCATTGGGCAGATAGTAAGGAAAATCTGTACTGGATTACCCTGGAAGGGACTGCATAACATTGTGTACTGACTGAATGACGATAAGCTAATTGGTACCTAGCGATAAAGGACCAGGGAGCTTGCCACAAAACATCCTGCAGAACAGTTACTTTGAAACCATTTTGTTTAATGTGGACTTTGCATTTGAGCCTATGATTCTATAAGATGAGTTCTGAATCCTGTCGGATTTCTACTGTCTCTTAATAGATTGGACAAGGTAAATGGAGATAAGTAGGACTGTTGGGACTCTTGCAGAAGTCTAATAGATGAATTATAAAACTAGACTTGTTAATTTATCATAAATTATTCTGATTTAAAGAACTATATATCCTAGGATTGTTGCTATGTTATGGGATTCTATTGGATAAGCTGTAAATATAATGGGATTGCTGCTGTGTTTCACCCAGTTCCATAAGATACCTCGTCAATCATCAAGGTTTTTATCAGTCCTCGAGAATCCTGTAGTATTAGAATTGAATCATTTTTATTTCTTACTATTTTTGATATTTTCTGAAGTGAAGATTGGCTTTTTATGTGTTGTTTTCCTCTCTTGTTGAATTCCTGACCCGCCTTTTATTCACTTTATTTTATTCTATTTGTTTAGAATAAGATCATAAGAAAGTGTGGAACAAATAAAGCCCATTCAATCCAGCAAGCCAGCGTCTTCCACAGACCAGGAACAATCTACTTGATTGTGGACTCCACCTGACCTATTTAATTTCCTGAAAGTTCTGCTTAAATATTCCCTGATACCCAAAGATAAAACAACAGGAATATTCATCCATGTTCACATTTCTATCTTTCAGCCCTTGCCGACTGCCCTTCACAGAAAGACTCCATTCACATTTGGCCAGGCTCAATAGCCCACTAATATCCACACATTACAAAACCATGTGATGTGTTTCTTATGTGGATTGATTTGCGAATAGAGATTTTATTCTAATATAAAGGGAAATCTTTTGAGGAATTGAGATTTTATACATAAGCATATTTTATGTACATCTTTGCATGGCAGTACATCCTGGTGTATATTTATAAACATAATGTTGGTAAAAGGGATAAAGCTGCAGACGCAGCTATCACTTGGGTCAGTAACACCCTCAAATATCCTTTTTTTTTTAAATCCTTCACTGGTGGGTGAGGCAGAGTTTCTGTAGAAATTCTGTAGAATACAGGAAGTACTGAGCCTAGCAGGAAGTAATGGGGGAAGGGGGGGCCTGCGGAGAGGAAAGACGCCAGTTGCAGCACTGTACGCCCGACTATTAGCCGTTGGAGCCTCATTAGCATTTCTGTATTGTGTCCAAAATAACGATAGTAGATGAGGGCATACAGCATGTCAAGACGTGTTCTGTTCCTTGTAATGCGTTGCCTATCTTACAACATGTTCTGTCAGGCATCACAGATATATGATGCATGGAATCTTTATAATTCTCTTTTAAATTTTCCATTCCCTCTTTCCTGCACCTCCCAGAATATGATGTTGTGTCAGTCTGTGCCGTGACAGGTCGGCCTTTTTAAAACATTTATTCTGGCACCTACAAGTTCCTATCCTGCTGAAACCAATCGTAAGTGAAACCTGCTCTACCGAAACTAGCTCTAAGCGACTTTTACACTGATAGGGTGCCATTGTTGGGAGGCAGCAGTTTCTCCCGCTGTCATATAAAAAGAATTCACTCTCAGATCCAATTCTTCATGGGTCCTGAGAGTGTCCATCAGAGGCACGGAGCTATCGTAATATGGGCCTCTTTCTATTTGCTTTCAAACATATCGATGACGTACAGGTGGGGTAAATAGAGGAGAACATTGCTCGGGGTCAGCGGGTCTCTGATTCACATTGCCCTCCTGGAGCTCCAGTGCCAATGGTAAAAAGTCTCCTGAGTAAGCCTCTGAAACAGAGGGCTGCATTCCCTCTCTGCTGCAACTTGCATACAAAACGATCTGACTTAGTGACAACTCACCTAGAATATTAATGATGGTCACTTTTCATGGGTGATTTAGACCAATGGATGCAGGAATATATGTCACCTGTAAGATTGCAAAATGTCCATTTTTGAGTCGGAATTCTGTAGATTTTCAAGATGTTAAATTGCATGCTCATGTCCCATCCCTGGTAGGTTTGATCAACAACAACAACAACATGCATTTGTATAGCACTTGTAAAATAGTAAAACATCCGAGATGCCACACAGGAGCATCTTGAGACCAAAAAAAAATCACAGAGCCAAAGAAATAGACATTAAGACAGGTGGCCGTACGCTTGGTCAAAGACGTAGGTTTTAAGGAGTGTCTCAAAGGAGGAGAGAGGATGTTGGCAAAAGGAGTTAACCCAAGTTTTCAACCCCAATGTTTAGAGGATTCAATCATGAGTTTGCTATGCACTCCCTCTGTACTGCACTGACTTGTCAACCAGATTTATGTGCTCAAGCCTCTGAAGTGAGGCTTGAACCCATGCCCTTCTGACAGAGGTCACCGTGCTACCACTGAGTCAAGGCTGGCACTTAAAGTCAAAGTCTCCTCAGCTCCGCATTACAATTGTCCCTCAATTGCAGAACAGAAAACAACAGCCCCTGTTGGAATGTGTCCGCGTGTTGGGTGAGGACAAGATTGGGTTCAGTTGCGATGCCCTTCACAGTTGGATAGTTGGTCAGTACTCATTGTCAAAGCTTACATGTGAAGAATGAGTATTTAGATGAGGTATACTCTGACACCTGCTATTGTGGAAATGGACCACAGTATGAAGGTTAGCGCCTTCAGAAGAGAGGATGTGAGAAAATCCTAAAGAAATTGGAAAACGGTCAACATTTTCAAGGCTGAGATGGTTATTTGGGGAGCCATACGCAGGAAACCATGTTTTATCACAATACATTGGAACATCAACATATCACCACGTGACCCCCTAATTAAGATCATTTTCATATCAAATATATGAGTTTAATCCATTCAGTTCCTATTATCTGCTTGTTTTGAAGGGTGAGATGTTTCCAACTATTTTTTTCCCCTAACCCCTTTGGTTATTTCTGTCTGGTTAACTCAATGTGTGTGAGAGTATGAGCAAGCAACTTGCTCCCTGCCCTCTGCCAGTCACGCTCTCAAAATGGCCGAAGAGCTTTCTATGTGGAAGTGCCTGGCCTCGGCTCACCATAGTAACGTGGTCAAGATCCGGAACATTGTGGTGGATTACGGGCGCTTCCTGCAATCTGTGGTATAGCACAGCGAGCAAATTCTCATCAGTTCATTTTGCCTGCCCTGGGACCATTTTCATTCGCAAGTACTAGACTTTCAGCCAGTTAGTGTATTCTGTGCTCTTTTTTAGCTATTGAACAGCAATTTTCCAAATAAATACATTTTGATTTTCAGCATGGTTTTTGTCTGCACTTAAGTGTTCACCCGCTCAGTATGTAATAGTTAAAGAATCAGTTACCATTCATCAGGAGTAAGAATATAATGCGCAGTGAGCTAATGCTTCAACCCAGGAGAAGAATCCATCGTAGTCCACTCTAGCAGATGCCTGACTTGTGTTTTTTAAGGGTGGACGTTTGCTCGGTACTGTGGACGAAGGAACGGAAGAAAATTCTACAATGAAAATGCACCGTCAGGTCAACACCCTGATTGAATATAGCAGCTGTGTTGCACCATAGGACTTTTAAGGCAAAGAGGAAGGAAGGCTTTCCGTGCAGTTCCCATTTTAGCTTTAAAACTTGCTGCAGTCTCCTTGACTCAAAAGTGTGTTGTGTAAGCAGCTGCATCAATAATACACCACCCACACAGACTCTTGGCTGCCCTAGTTTTGCCATTGTTTCGCGGGGACCGCATACCCCTCTGTGCATTACGGGAACAGATTTCACGTACCTCAAATCGAGAATCAAATGGTTTATTATTGTCACTTGAACTGCCCTTTCCTTCCCCCACCCCCGGAAGAGCAATCAGATCACTGCCTTAAAGTGTAGTGGAAATCTGAAACTAACTCTCCCAAAAAGCTGTTGATGCGAGATCAATTGAAAATGTTCAAACTGAGATTGATACATTTTTGTTAAGGTGGTTAGATGGAGTTAAGATACAGATCAGCCATGATCTAATTGAATAGTGGAACAGGCTCAATGGGTTGAATGGCCTACTCATGTTCGTATGTTCCTAAAATCACAGAGTTTAATTGTGACCATTCTCTTGCATTCCCGAAGGTGTAAACTAAAGCTGTGGTATAGTTCAACAGATACCGGTAGTCCTACTTATTCTTCACCTGTGAGCCTAGACAGTGAATGCCATCAGATTATTTGAGGGCTGTGAAGAGGGCAACTGGATTGGACGTCACCATAATCCAGGTCGCTGATTGGAGCGTGGGCAGGTATAGCAGGAGCAGTGAGGTTGGGGCGCAGGAGCGACTAGTGATGTGATCAGGGCTCAGGAGAGGTGTGAGTTTGGGGCCCAGAAGAGGCGATGGCCCAGGGGAATCACGGGCCAGCCCACACTGCGATATGTGTCCGTGCAGCAGAGCTGGTCTCCAGTTGTCCTGGTTAATCCTTGCCACTGGGCCAAGACCTTGCTCTGTCAAGCCCGTGTGGTGGCTGGTGTGCAATGGCCACCACACGTTTAAAAAAAATCCACACAGTCATCTTCCACCCTTCAACATGTAGTTCGAGACCTGGAATATTAGGTCCTTCATTGAAACACCTGTGAACTCATTCCTTTTTGGCGTGGAAGCAGGTCATCCTCGATACGAGGGACCGCCTATGATGATGATGATGATTTGAGGGGTCATCAAAGGTGAGTTTGATCCTGTCCTCTCCCAGTGTCCACACATGCATACATACCAGCAGGGGTCAGTGACGAACAATTGCCATTTGGAAATACAGCATATGTCTCTTCTTCTTGGGTAGTCCCCCAGAGTCGAGGATGACTTGCTTCCACACTAAAATGAGTTCGAAGGTGACTGGTGAGACCAATGCGGGATCTACAGCCTCTGTCACAGGTGGGGCAGATGGTTGTTGGAGGGACGGGTGGGTGAGGTGCTTGGTTTGTCGTGCGCTCCTTCTGCTGTTTGTACTTGGCTTCCGCATTCTCCCGGCAAAGAGACTCGAAGTACTTGGCGCCTTCTCGGATGCTTCTCCTCCAGTAAGAGCGGTCTTGGGCCAGGGATTCCTGAGAGTCGGTGGGGATGTAACATTTTTTTCAAGGAGGCTTTGAGGGTGTACTTGAAGTGTTTTCTTTGCCCTCCTGGGACTCGCCTGCCGTGATTTAGCTCGGAATAGAGTGCTTGTTTCGGGAGTCTGGTATCGGGCATGCGGACGATATAGCCCGCCCATCGGAGCTGATTAAGCATGGTCAGTGCTTCGATGCTGGGATGTTGGCCTGAGAGGCGATGCCACAGAATATGTAACACCTTTAGGACTATTGTATTTTAGATGAAGGACCTAAAGCTATTGTTAAATATTGAATTTGTAAAGTAGATAGTTTAGTAATTGTCAGGTTATTTTTGACAATGAATCCAGGAAATATTCACTAACCTTCTTTACACCTATTTGTGAAGTACCTTGGGATGTTCTGTACATTAGAGAGACTATATATAGTATGGTACTTGTACATGAAACAGCAGCTCCAATAATCATGGTCTCTTATCAAGCTCCTGCTGTAGAACCTGTCTGCAAGTTAGCTTCCCAATCTCTCTTAGTTTGCACCCCTCCCACCTTGTTTATGTTGGCCCTTTGCGCTATGCAGTGTTACCTAACTGAGAAGATGTGCTAGTGACCTGTCCACTGGACTGTCCTAATGCCACTTTAAATGGGCCCACTGGGTAGTAGTTTAGAGTTACCTTGCCCTGTGAAGTATTCCCTTCATGTTTCAATGGAATGTGCTTGCAAAAGTCCCAGCTGAGATGAGGAATTACAGAAGAGAAACTATGTTCGATCATGCACAGCGCTTAGATGCTATGTTTTTATGATTTCTGCAGTTTAATTTTTACTTGTTTAGTATGCTTGTGTCACTTGAAGGTGTATGGTCACTGGGCACAAGAGCTTGCAAGTTTATTAATGTGGTAATTGATAATATGAGGAACCACCAGAATCTTGAGGTACTGATATCCCTGTGAAAAGTTTAAGGTAAACAACATGAGATCTGAATCTTCAGAGATTATCTCTGAGGGTTGAAAACTAAACATCGCAGTCTAGAAAACAGCCAATTTATACCAATTAGTGGGCACCACCCAGAACCTGGGAATTTTTACATTTGACTCCCCCAGGAGGAGTAGGGTTTGGACAGGCTTAAAACGTGGAGTTCAGCACATGGCAAACTCATAACGGGTTTCAAGGAAGCAAACTCGCGGGGCAATGGAATGCTTGACTTTAATGCTCTTAATGTCTCCCATGGAACCTAAGTACCTCTGCTGTTCATTTATATGCAGTTTTTCTCCCCTTTTATTCCTCTCGTACTCCCTTCTTCTCCTAAAGGCAGTGATCCGTTCGAGGATACAGTTGCACATGTGTAATGTCGTGTCCAAGTAGCTTTAGTCAGCAGTGAACTAAACAGTGAGGGCTAAAAATTTGTTATAGCCCAGTTTGAGGCGGTGACACCGCCTGGTTGCTAACTTTAGCGGCGGATGATGTTTACTGCCTCCAACCGGGATATCCATTTTTAGCGCGTCAAGAGGGTAGTGGAGCACTAAGGGCAGTGTACCACACCCTTCTTAGGGCGCCAACCCTGATTCCACAGGCGCTGAAGTTCTGCTGCAAGGAAACCGGCATCCTCGCGCCTAAAGGGGAGATCAGCTGGACGACCTGAAAAGTTAAAGAAAAGCTAAGGCAGCTAAACAATAGTGTCCAGCATCTAAGAGAGATGCACTAATAAGAAAAAAAATCATTTTAACTGCCCACCTGCTCCCCCTCGGACATATCGCCCCAGCAGCTTTTCAGTGACGCCTGCTTTACCTGTCGGAAGTAGTGGCAGAAGCTATTGCAGGCGAAAGCAGTCAAGTTCGTGACGGGGGCGTTGCACACGCTTGACATCACCAAGTAGTTGGCGCTGGAGTGCGCAGCGCTAACTGTTGGTGCCGCCGTTAAACCTCCACTGAAGTTTGCGGGAGGCGCTGACAGTGCGGCGTCAGGCAGTAGTTGCCACCCATTAGCATGCCGCTCGAGCAGTAAGCGCCACCCATTAGCGCCCGAGAGGGGCGCCGATGGGTCGCTAAGCAAATGAATTTCTAGCCTTGTGTGTTAACAGACTATTGTGCCGTGGAGGGTAGTGCAGCTGGGCCCAGTGTCTGCACACATGCACTTTCCAGCAGGAGTCACTTCAGTGATTTGGAGTGGGAACCATTGAGCTTTTGAGCTGAATCTTGAATTTGTCTAAGCTTTTTATGTCACCTTGAAACATGCAAAGTCTACAACAGGTAACCAGGCACATACAAACAGACAAAGCCATCATACAAACAAATCCTTTCGGGTCTCATTGAGATGACTTAGTGTGTAAAGGCCCTGCCTGATGTGGTATTAAGCTATATATACCAGAAGGTCACAGCTCTGATTCCTGGTCAGTGTCTCAGAGATCCTAGTCTGGGAAAGGGGATTAAATTAGTTGGGGTCCTGCTCCTGATTGCAGTCCAGTGAGCCCTGCTGGAAAGTGTGTGCGTATGATTGGTAGCTGAGAATAGAGCCAGGCTTGTTGGAACATAGAAAGCTGCATTGTGGTACCTTTAGCAGATGAGGGGAGAAAATCGGAGAATGAATGAATGAATGTGGCTTTCATGCAGAATAAAAAGTATATGTGGGAGAGGCCTGACTGGGAAATATTTGCTGGATCCCGACTTCATTCTTATAGTTGAGTGAAACATTATTTTTTTTCCATTCCTTCAGTGATAAATCTGATAGAGTGCACTGTTTTGTTTGCGACACTTCCTTGCCAGGTCCTGCTGCAACATGTCATTGCAACACGCGCTGTGTTCAAACAGTTCCCATACCTTGGGTCGAAACACCATACAGCTGGTTTAGGTCAAAACAAGTTTGCTCTGTTTAAAGCTCATCCTGTGGGAATTTGCTGCATGAAAAAAATTAGAAAACAGAACTAGAATGGGGCAGTGAGGAACTTGAAAAGAAGCCTGAAGAAAATAAAATAGCGCACGTGGTGCTTGCAAGCATTGTTCTGAAGATCGCTTTCCGTTAACCTGAGAAGCCTGTGTAGGCCATTGATTTTTCTGAGTTGGTTTGTGGAGGAAGGGGGCATAGTTGGTTAAAAAACACTGTTTTCAAAGTTATTGGGTTGCCATTAAATTACCAACACTCTGCCCACCATCATGTTGGAGACCAGTCAGGGCCACTCTTTCAGAAGTGTTTGTGAGAGGGATTCAAACATTGGTTTTCACTCTGGATGGAACCTATCCTTGTTGTTGGAAAACATGGAAGATGTCTATTCATCTTTTCTACTTGTCTTGCATTTCCCTCCTGGGTTTCCCCCAACAATGGATGATGCACGTTTTTGCATTGTGCTCAGTTAACTGATCTCGACCAGGGCTGCAGTTCCGGTGCTACAATGTTCTCCTTCACCTCGAATCAGGGAGGAGACTATCGACCAAGATTACCTCTCCTGATGACTATCCAGCCGCCTCCTCTGGAAAGTACATATGTGGATGTCGAATGAGGAAAGGATCAGGCTTGGCTGTAATAGCTTACTGACATTTACTGTTGTACATGAAGGGGCTTGGGTGAAGCATTGGAGATGACTTGGATAAGTTTTCTTCAATACTTTCTAGAGAGGAGGAGGGGAGAAAAATTGGCAAAAAAATTTACTGAAAACATGTAACTGGGTGTAAGAAGCAGCAAATTTGAAAAAAAAAGAGAAAAATGTAAAGTAATAACGAGCAAAGAAGATGAAGCAAAAGAATAAGACTGAATTTCAACTTTTGTGTCGATGAAAGCACACGAGAGAAAAGGAAGAGAAACAGATCAGGGTTGCCTATTGTGTGGCATCTTGTCAAAAGCTTTTCAAAATCCAAGTATACTGTATCGATCTTGCTATCTTTATCCACCAACCTAGTAACCTCCTCAAAAGATTCAGCCAGCTTGGTGACACATGACCTTTTCCAGAAGCACCATCGAGAGTCTCTAATAGCCTTTTTCTGTCCAGGTGGTCAAACAGAGTATCTCTAATGATCCCTTCAGGCAACGAAAAGTAGAGCTAATTTCCTGCTTGTTACCCTTCGGAAAACTGGTACAACACTAGCCTCTCTCGGTCCCTGAGAACAATCCCAGACGCTCGTGATTGGTTAAGTATATAAGCAAGATGGTTATAAAATCAACCTTTGGTCACCTGAATGTGGTCATTATTGATTTCTTTATTAGGTCCTGAAATATGGCTCTGACCTTTTCCTCATCTCCCCTAAATTTAAATTACTTACATCATTTATAAGCAAACTGTAAACAGAGGCAAACTCTCATAAGATTTTATTCCCCTCCAACCCCAAGCTTAGTACTAAAAGGGGGCCTGATACAACCTCCTGGGAAGGATAAATGTTTGATGATATAAATAGATATGTAAGGACAATAAAGATATAATAATGGGTGAACTCAGTCAACCCAACAGGTGTCAGCCTTGGCTCAGTGGTAGAACTCTTATCTTTGAGTCAAAAGGTCATAGGTTCAAACCCTACTTTAAATACTTGGGCACACAATCTATGCTGATACTTTAGGTCATAACTGAGGGAGGTGGCATCTTTTGGATGCGATGTTAAACCGAGGCCCTGTTGCCCTCTTGGGTGGATATAAAAGATCCCGTGGCACTATTCGAAGGAAAGCCGGGGAGTTCTCCTGGTGTCCTGGCTAGTGTTTCACTAAAACGGAATGTGCCAAAAATTCCAGCCACGCCGGGTCCGTACGAAGTGCGCATGGACCCGGCGAGGCCTTGCAAAAGCCGTTTTTTGGGGTGAGATGCGCGTGCGCTGAAAACCGGCTTTTCCGGTCTCTCCACGTTCCCGGGAGAAGGACATTCACGCGGGAGAGATTGGGCTATTTGCCCAACTTCTGCCCAGCGAATGCCCTTCAAACTTTTATGACTGTTAAAGCAGGCGCATGGCTTACTTTTGCCAGAGCAAGAGTTTTAACATGTAAAAATTACATTTAATCATTCATTTTTATGTTAAAATACCTGTCCATTAAGATAAGTTTATTTTTAACCCTATTAAAATATATATTTTTTTAAATTCCAAAAATATATATTTTTTTCTAAAACATTTAATTATATTTAATTTCAATGAATTTTAAATATGTAAGGTTTTTTTTATTTATTCTGTGTTTCTTGTTTTAGGAGGGTTTTCTCATTGATAGTAATGGGATTGCGCACAACAGAGATCCCATTTTTATCAATGAGAATACTACCTAGTGATTGGTGGTCCAGGCCCACGTGACTCCAACATTTCCGTACGTACAGGGAAGTCCTCTTCCCGTATGCTGCGCATCGAATGAAGGCCTCCGACTGGAATTGAAGGTGCCTCCTTGACCACCGGGTATTTTCGTTAAAAATATTTCTGGCCGGAAGCATTCGTCCGACCGCAATTTTCCCCTCCTGTTACCTAGTCATTTATCAGTTTGTGGGACTTTCCTGTATGTAAATTGGCTGTTACATGTCCCGACATGACAACAGTGACTGCACTTCAATGGTATTCCCTTTGCACTATATGTTTTCAAACTATGGTCTGCGGGTCTTTGGGTGTTTACAGAGTCTATATTTGTTGACTTACTGACAGGTTATTTCTATTGTTGTAACTGACTGTCTTTCAAGATAGGGCAGTACCTGGGAATGTGTCAGTGTTCCTAGGGGTATACTTTCACTTTCATTTTCGGCGGTTTTCTCGGCGGTACAGCTGTTTTTTGGTGAGAAACCACCCGGCGCAAGTTTCCCCCTTATTTTTTTAAAGACTTCTGCCCATATTTCGAGTAGACCGCCGGGGAACAACCGCCTACGTGCACCTCCGAGAAAACCGCCAGGATCTAAGTTTGGCCTCAATGGGGGCCCATACACACCGCCGAGGAAACCACCCATGGAAAGCTGCCTGAAACAGGACGGGAGGTGAGTACTCAGCAAAGGAAGGCAAGTTGGAGGTTTTTTATTATTTTTAAAATTCTAAAATGGCGATTACCTTAAAAACTGTCTTGAGAATGTTTTATAACTTTTTTTTTTAAGTGAAAAAATATTTTTAACGTTTTACCCCCTCCCTAGGCTCAACCGCAGTGTCCGACTAAATTTTAAATAATTGCCGTCCATTCCGGTAAGAATCGCCCGTTTTCCCTAGTTTCAGCTTTAACTGCCGAGAATCCTGGTGCAAGATCCATTTTCTCGCCGGGCGGTATTTCTTACCTTTTATTATGGAAATTTTCGCAAGCGTTAGTTGCCGAACTTTAGTGGTGTTTCTGGGTGGCAATCGGACGATGAGGGGCTTTAGGGAAAGTCTTGCCCTAGAGTCTTACACACACTTAAGTTTGAAAACCACTGTTTTAGAGAAACCCGCCCACCAGAAGTGTGCTATCAAGACACATGGGGCTAGACTTTCCCTAAAGCCCCCCACCGCCCGATTGCCACCCAGAAAGACCGCTAAGATTCTGCGAATAACGCTGGTGAAAATTTCCATAAAAAAGGTAAAAAAAATACCGCCCGGTGAGAAAATGGATCTTACACCAAGATTCTCGGCAGTTAAAGGCGACTTTTACCAGAATGGATGGCAAGTACTTAAAATTTAGCCCGAGGCTGCGGTTGGACCTAGGGAGGGGGGAATACTCAAAAAAAAATATTTTTTCAATTAAACAAAAAATAAATAGTTATAAAACATTCTCAAGACACTTTTTTTAAAGTAATTGCCGTTGTAGACTTTTTAAAAATAATTATAAAAAAACCTTCAACTTGCCTTTCTTTGCTGGGTACTCACCTACTATCCTGTTTCCGGCAGCTTTTCGTGGGCAGTTTCCTCGGCGGTGCGTATGGGTCCTCTTTCAGGCAAAACTTAGATTGTGGCGGTTTTCTCGGCGGTGCATGCAGATGCATGTGGGCGGCTTGCTCCCCAGTGGTATTTTCAACATATCGGCGGAGCTCTTTAAAAAAAAAAATAAAGAGGAAACTTTTGCCGGGCCGTTTTTCACCAAAAAGCAGTTTTCCGCCAAGAAAACGGCCGAAAATGAAGGTGAAAGTCTAGCCCTATATATAGACTCCCCTACTTAATATATAATAGTGTATGTAGTTCCTTTTGTTATAAAACAGTGTATCCCTTGACTTATCATGAATATCATTGGCGATCCATGGGAAAAAGAATGAGGGGCTTGAAGGAACAAAGTTGGTTGCAATGAGGTTTTACTATGTAAATTCCCATAAAAGGCAAATAAAATCTAATATTGAAAACTACTGCTGTATTGTGTACGGCGATGCGTCCTCACCATCCGTACAACTGACTCTGAAATGATCTCCCAAGCTGCTTCACAATTTGCTTTATTAGCTTGAGATTTGAACACAAATTCAGCAAGCGGATTTCCAAACCGACAAAGGTTGGATAATCTCTTCCAGTTATGACTGTAATCCCAGCTGGATCACATCAGTCAGTGAATCATAGTATTATTGTTATCTAAGAGCACCAAACAGACTGCTACCGAGAGTCGAATCTCTGGAGCACTGTGGTTCCTGCAGGGGTATTTCTGTGCTGTGCAAACATGAACACCTCAGTGTCAAGTGACATTACTGTCGTCTTCAAGTGGGGGAAACACCGTACAATTGATTCACTGGGTACCTAAACCGATAAAGCTGGTAACAAGGACAGAATTCAAGAAAGAAAGAAAGACTTAGATTTATATAGCACCTTTCACGACCACTAGATGTCTCGAAGCGCTTTACAGCCAATTAAGTATTTTGGAGTGTAATCACTGTTGTAATGTAGGAAACATAGCAGCCAATTTTCACAAAAGCAAGCTCCCACAAACAGCAATGAATTATAGACTACTTTATGCTGTGGACCCATGCTCACTAGAGATTAGATTAAAACTATCAGAATTTCAGCGTAGATTGTTGGTGGAGACAAGATTTCCATCCCATTAGTCTGCATTGCATTTAAGGCCAGATCCCAGAGATGAAAAGACAACAACTAGACTAATTATAATCTGGATTTTGCTGTAATAAAAATGAAGAGAGTATCCGAGCTGGCCGTTATTACAAGGTGAACTTGATAGCAACATCTGGCGTCCTCACATGCGCAGTTAAACACAGACATCCAGAAGTTGCTTCAGAGATACCTTGCAATTCCATAGAGTGCGCTGTTGCAGTCCTCATCGATAAACTCACTGTAATGGCATAAAGTTGGGAGTACTTGCCCACTAGTTCTGCACTAAAAATGGCTGAAATAGTTGGGGTTGGTACATTCAGGAATAAGTGAGTTTTTAAACAATGTAATAAGTGATAATTACTGCTGCACAATCTCTGGCCCTGAAAAATTAAGTTTAAAAGTGTCGAGTTTCATTCCCTCAGAAGAAAATTAATGCTGCAGATTAAACAAAATGTATATTTTTAGTTTTTCTGTTTTCTCTTTTATGTCTGTCCCTTGATCCCATCTGCCTGTCCTAATCTTTCTTTATGTAGCTTCCTGAACAATGATTTAAATGTAATTTATACTTCCTGTTTTTTTTATTTCCTGGTTTGCAGTCTGCGTGCTTCAGTTAGGATACTTCTGATTGGTTGAAGAGCCTCACTGTTGATTCACCTGCTCACAGATCCCCTGTAGAGGGTGCTGTGCTGGATCAGGCGCCCGATTAGTGGAAATCCCCGCTGACAAGTCTCTGGGCAACTGTACGTGAGGTGAACGGCGAAAGCCGTTCCTTTGCTGCTGAGAGCAAAATCCGGGCCAATATTGTTCTGTACCTGTGCATGTCTTGTATCTATCATGTTGTTTGTTTTTCAAATGCTCCACGTTAGCATGTCTTGTATCTATCATGTTTTGTTTTTCAAATGCTCCACGTTATCACAATGCAAGAGTCTTTTATTGAGGTTTAGTCAGGAACAGCCCAGAAAAGTCTTATCTGAAAATGAAGTTGTTTGAATACCATCACAATGACAGCTGTCAGAGATTTCCCACTGCATTAGACTCTATGGGGCTAATTTTAACCTAACCCATCCAGCGGGAAATTGATGGGATGGGATCGGCTGTCCGTTTTACATTGACTTCAGTGGAAAGTAAAATCAGTTGGGGTACAAATAGAGTGACCGATCCACTCCTGACAGTTTCCCGGCAGGTGGTGAAGTTAAAGTTACACCCTATAAATCTGGAATACAATATTTCTATTAAAGCTATAATTTTTTTTTAAACTCTAAGGGGGTGATTTCCCCCAGACACTTCAGACACAAATGAGTCTTTTAGGTGGTCAAGATGGGGTCTTGAGCTGCAACGCTGATTTAGGCCGCCTTAGTGCACGATGCCATCTTGGTAAAGGAGTTGAAACGCGTGTGAGGAATGGTCACCCGAAGGATCGTTAATGATCTGATTGACAATTAATTGCCTGCTAGCGTAATTAAAAAGGCTGCACGGCATTTTGGTGGCTAATGCTTCAATTATTGACCTGTCACTAACAGTGACCAGCTGAACAGGATTAAACAAGTCGTTGCTGAGGACTTTGTTGCTGGAGGTTTGAAGAGAACTTTTGAGACACATTGGGAGACTTTCTGGGACACTTTTGTCAAAACTTCACCAACACACAATCAACATTTATTCTCGCAATTCTCCGAGGACTTCACCTAAAGAGAGTAGATGCTTTATTACTCTACCTTATTGGATACTTCATAGGAGCCACCAGGAGAAAGGGAGTGGTTAGCCATGGGCATCTTGCTAGGAGTCCACCTTGGTCTGGAGGAGCACATGAAGCCAGGCAGAGCAGCACCAGCGACTGCAGGAGAGAGGGACAGGAGGATGAGCTGGGCTCTCCACCTCCCACCATACCCCCCCCCTTCCCTTTTTTTTTTTGCAGGTACAGGACTTGCCTCCTCTTCTGGACCTCCTCCACTAAGACCTCCTGGGCGCCCCCTCCCTCGGCCCCATAGCCATCCTGAAACGTTGTGTTATGCGTCAGCCAGTGCACTCCACACCTTCAGTGGAAGTGGGTGCGTGGAGGCTACATATATCCCTCCACAAAAATTGCTTCTAATCAGCGCTTGAGTGCTAAACCTGCAGGTGTCTGCCTGTTTTAGTGCCTCCAGGCATGTTTAAATCATGGTGATTATCAATTAGCCCTCACAATGCATCCTCAAACCAGACTTTCAAACCGGCCTGTTGTATTAGTACAGTTCCTACTTAGCACCTGTTTTCACCCTTACACCAAAATAACCCCCTAAGAATTTGCAGTGACCAGTGTGATTTTGATGGATAGGGAGATCTGCCATATTTCAAATCATTTATTAATATCTATAAATCATCTATATAATAGATGAAACATCTTGCATTTGTGTGCATTTCCTATCTACACAATCTTACTTCCTATTGTCAACTTTTCATATTATAAATTCCTATGTCCATATTTATAATGGAGACTGCTAATGTAAACTTGTCACACTGATTACACTCTCCTGTCAGTCGTGATGCTGTAGCATCTCAGTCGTGCATCTCCCAGCTCTTCATCCAGTACTGCAGAGTAACTCCTGTACTCCAACCAACTCGACTTCTCTGCTTCCCAAATTGCCGTACTTTTTGCTGCAAAATAAGGACAGAATATATAACTTTAAAATGGGCACTAAATTAGGTCTGCACACCCCTGGTCCAATTATGCCTAGCCCTCTAATCCCATTTCACCTTAAGACTAGTACACTTGGGCTTGACTCCCCATGTGAAACATTACTGGTAGCTATATAAATAATGATTTTGAATTTCTTTTTTCGATGTTAATTACACTCAGGCGGTTTTGCAAGATTAGGGCCCTACAATATTGTGCTATTGTTCAGTAATTGAGAGAGGCTTTACAGCCTTTCAGGTGTTCGAAACTGTTAAATCTGATCATGAGTTAATCATTTGTGGTGACTGACACCATCATCATAGGCAGTCCCTCAAAATCGAGATATGTGCTTCCACTCTAAAAGTGAGTTCTCAGGTGGCTTACAATCCAATGTGGGAATTACAGTCTCTAACAGGTGGGGCAGGCAGTGGTTGAAGGAAAGGGTAAGTGGGGAGCCTGGTTTGCCACACGTTCCTTCCGCTGTCTGTGCTTGGTTTCTGCATGCTCTCGGCGACGATACTCGAGGTGCTCAGCGCCCTCCCGGATGCTCTTCCTTCACTTTGGGCGGGCTTGGGCCAGGGACTCCCAGGTGCTGGTGGGGATGTTACACTTTATCAAGGAGGCTTTGACGGTTTCCTCTGCCCACCTACAAGAGAAATGCAGGGAACAGCACCAACCCTTGTGCATGACCTTCTTTAACCTCACAAAAGCCTTTGACACTGTCAACCGTGAAGGACTATGGAGCGTCCTCCTCCATTTCGACTGCCCCCAAAAGTTTGTCACCATCCTCCGCCTGCTCCACAACGACATGCAATTGACACCAAGGGGTGTGAGTCTCTTCCAGTCGGCAATCTGTGTTTTTGATCTGGTGATCGCTAGTTTTATTTAATTTATGAAAGAAAACTTTTGAATTTGTTTGTGTCAGTTTTGTCTTCAAAGCGTAATGCCCTGCTCAAGGCTCTTAGTAGCTCGCCAGGCAGTTGACTAAGCTGGGGTGGGTAAAAAAATTACAAGTGAATACCTGAACTAATGAGACTTGTATTTGCAAATCGATTCAGTGAGTCAGGTTATTGCGTATAAATAAGTGAAATCTGCTTTGTTTATCTTTTGCAACTGTTTAATTTTTACTTTTAACTAACCTGATTCATAGGTAAAAGCCACTTGGTCTGATAGTGATATTTCCTCCATTATCTGAAAAGTAGGAGGATACAAGGGGGTTTGTGTCATTCCAATGAGCAAATTACAGTAACAAAGATGTTCTCTTTGATTTTGGATAATGCTACATTTCCAGATATTGTGTGTATAAGGTTGCATTTTGGTTTGTGGGAAGCAAGTGCTTGCTTGTGGGAGCGACCCTTGTTGCTGAATATACCAGTCATCAAGATCCACGTGCAGCCCTGGACAACGTGGACCACTTTCCATACCATGGGAGCCTATTATCAGCAAGGGCAGACATCGATGACGAGGTTCAACACCGCCTCCAGTGCGTCAGCGTAGCCTTCGGCCGCTTGGGGAAAAGTGTGTTCGAAGATCAGGCCCTCATATCTGGTACCAAGTTCATGGTCTACAGAGCTGTAGTGATGCCCGTTCTCCTGTATGGCTCAAAGACGTGGATCATATACAGTAGTCAGCTCAAATCGCTGGCGAAATACCATCAACGATGTCTCCGCAAGATCCTGCAAATCCCCTGGGAGGACAGACGCACCAACGTTAACGTCCTCGATCAGGTCAACATCCCCAGCATCGAAGCACTGACCACACTCGACCAGCTCTGTTGGGCGGGCCACATTGTTCACATGCCTGACACAAGACTCCCAAAGCAAGCGCTCTACTCGGAAATTCTACACAGCAAGCGAGCCCAAGGTGGACAGAGGAAACGTTTCAAGGACACCCGCAAAGCCTCCTTGATAAAAATGCAACATCCCCACCGACACCTGGAAGTCCCTGGCCAAAGAAGTAGGTGGAGAAGGTGCATCCGGGAGGGCGCTGAGCACCTCGCGTCTAGTTGCCGAGAGCTTGCAGAAAACGAGCACAAGCAGCGGAAGGAGCGCGCAGCAAAGCAGTCCCACCCACCCTTTCCTTCAACGACTGTCTGTCCCACCTGTGACAGAGACTGTGGTTCCTGTATTGGACTGTTCAGTCACCTAAAAACTCACTGAGTGGAAGCAAGTCTTCCTCAATTTCGAGGGACTGCCTATGATGATGATGAATATAAGAGAAATAGCTTGAAGATTAGCTGCACCACTGCGCCATTTCTCAGTCCACTATATAGCAATCTGACAAAGTGACTGCATCATTTTAACTGTGTTCCCTTTAAAACAATCAGATTGTGCAATTTCCCCTTTCTTCAATCTTCTCAAATACTTGCTGAGGTAACATTTCACAGGTGCCTGTTGCTCTCTGGTAATTCATCCAAGTTGCCATTTATGAACCTGCACAGTGATGCCGGCAAGATGGAATCTGATTTTATTTTCATCTGATATCCACGCATGTGCCCTTTGCTGTCCAGTAACTCCAACTGGAATCAGCTGTTGGAATCTAGGGTCATTTTTTTCCCCCCTTCAGAGCACAAGTGTGTTGAAGGCAGCTGTCGATAACCCTACTGCTGCCTGAACTGAGATGAGCATGCTCAGCATGGACCAGGGGTTAAACCTGGAACCTTACCGGTCTCTAGGGCTCCATTTCACATTGCACGATACATTATAAAGAAAAGGAAGAACTCAGCCGTGGTTCAGTTGATATTAATCACGCCTCTGAGTCAGGAGGTTATAGATTTGAGTTCCACTCCAGAGACTCGAGCACAAAAATCTAGGCTGACGCTGCAGGGCAGTACTGCGGGAGTGCTGCACTGTTGGAGGTGCTGTCTTTCGGATGAGATGTTAAACCGAGGCCCCGTCTGCTCCCTCAGGTGGACGTAAAAGATCCCGTGGCACTATTTTGAAGAGCATGGGAGTTATCCCCAGTGTCCTGGCCAATATTTAACCCTCAATCAACATCACTACAAAACAGATTATCTGGTCATTATAACATTGTGTGGGCTTGCTGTGCTCAAATTGGCTGCCGTGTTTTCTACATTACAACAGTGACTATACTTCAAAAAATACTTAATTGGCTCTAAAGTGCTTTGGGACGTCCTGTGGTTGTGCGGCAAACCAGTCCCACCCACCCTTTCCCTCAACAACTATCTGTCCCACCTGTGACAGGGACTGTGGTTCTCGTATTGGACTGTTCAGCCACTTAAGGACTCATTTTTAGAGTGGAAGCAAGTCTTCCTCGATTCTGAGGGACTGCCTATGATGATGATGATGGTCGTGAAAGGCACCATAAAAATGCATGTCTTTCTTTCTCTGATATTGATCACTGTTAAGTTTTCATTTGGCTCCTGTCATGCAGCAAAGCATTGGAAGTCCAAACAGTTCAGAATAGAACTATCACATCAGGCAATGAAACAGTTAGTGATATTAAATAGAAGCCCACCAATTACCAGCACCAACCTTATTTAAGCAGTTTGACTGATGTGCTGTTGCTGGAGATAATTGTCTTTGACCATTGCGGTTGAGCTGTGGAAAGGCGGGTGTAGGCGTGCCCGACGGGTCAGTTGTATCCATTAGACTAGGGCCAGCTAATATCGAGGGAAGGGCTAGCTGCACATTCTTTCAGTTGTATTGTAGAAGCCAGACTGAAGGGTAATATAAGCTGGCATTTTATATCTTGGATTGCTCATACTCCTAAAGGGATTTAGATAACGTTAGGCACAGAAGAATAAAAAACCTGCCTAGAGGGGGAAGCAAAATGTTTAATAGAAAAAAACAACTTGTCTTAAACTGAAGGCTATTACCAGACTGCTGACCAGTAAAGCTTCAGTATTAAGTCTAGTTGAGTTAGGTAGATATCAGAATGTATTTTGTGAAGAAGAATGAATACAATTCATGATCAAATCAAGAGATTAGACAACAGTTTGCCAATTATAGTGCTCCAATGGAGTTCAACTAACTCAGAGTTTGAATCTTGGGCCCTCCCGGCCTGTACTTTCAAGTATTCATTCAATAAGCTCACTATTGTTCAGGTATGCGTTTAGACAGTGAGTTAGTGGACTACCACAGTCAAGCCCAATCCTGTTCTCATCCAATATCCAAATATGCACACATTCCAGCAGGAGTCCTGGGACACCAATCCAATAGAAGTTTATTTTGGTCAGCCAGATGGCTATGACTTGCATGGGAACCCATCACCTATGCTTTGAGAGTCTCCAAAGCAAGTTATGGAGATATTCACACGTGAGTTTCAGTTTGCCTAATAGCGCTGACTGCATTATTGAGCCCAAGAAGTGCACAGCTGAGAATGTGAAAAGCAGTAGAAAGGGCCCAAGATTTCACATGATAAAAATCGGGCGCCCCTCCGAGCTGGGCGCCCGTTTTTCACGCTTAAAACGGCGCCTAAAAAAAAAATCGCGATTCTGGAGCGTTCTGCAGCTCCTTGTCTGCCTGGCGCGGCACCCAGGGGGGCGGAGCCTACACTCGCGCCGATTTTGTAAGTGGGAGGGAGCAGGTACTATTTAAATTAATTTTTTTTCCTGCCGGCAACGCTGTGTGCGCGCGTTGGAGCGTTCACGCATGCGCAGTGCGAAAAAAACATTGGCACTCGGCCATTTTTGTAGTTCTTTGTAACTGTTTAATTTTTGAACATTTTTTAAATAATAGCACATTGCCATCAGCACATCAGTACTTGCAGCCTTCTCACTGTCTCCCCCCCTCCCCCCCCGCGCGGGAAGAATGGGCGCCTCCTACCCCCCCCCGCAGGAAGAACGGGCGCCTCCTACCCTACCCCCCGTGGGAAGAACGGACGTCTCGCCCCCCCCCCCCCCAGCGCGGGAAAGAACAGGCGCCTCCTCTCCTCTCTTTCTCCCCCCCCCCCCCCCCCCCTCCCACCACCACGGACAGAACGGGCGCCTCAGGCTGACTGCAGAATTCTCCGTGCCTGAAGCATTTTCACACAGGTAGGAAGATGGTTTATTTAATCTTTTCTTTGCTTATAAATGTTTATTCAGGTTGGATTTATTTGTATAAGTATAAATAAGGATTTATTATAGAATTTAATGACTTCCCCTCCCCCCCCCCCCCCCCCCCCCCCCCCCCCCTCCCCACCTCGTTCTGGGCGCCTAATTTGTAACCTGCGCCTGATTTTTTAATGTGTAGAACAGGTTTTTTCAGTTCTACAAAAATCTTCACTTGCTCCATTCTACTTTAGTTTGGAGTACGTTTTCACTGTGGAAACTTTCAAATCAGGCGTCAGTGGCCGGACACGCCCCCTTTTGAAGAAAAAATTCTGTTCCAAAGTAGAACTGTTCTACCTGACTAGAACTGCAGAAAAAAAAAATGTGGAGAATTGCGATTTCTAAGATAGTCCGTCCTCCACCAGTTGCTCCTAAAAATCAGGCGCAAATCATGTGGAAACTTGGGCCCATAGATACAAGTTCATTATTTTTCTTTCTAGAGCTGGCTTAGCACAGCCTAGAAATCAAACCAAGGACCTTCTGTTCTGCATGGTTTAGAATTATACTGCAAGTGTCTTTGTTCACCATCCAAAAAAACCTATATAAAAGATTCCAAAGTATGAGACGCCACCAAGGTTTAAAGTGTAAACCGGATGCCGGAGGGATGGAAGTATGTTTTTTTTGCTGGGAGGTGTCCTTTTGTGAGAACATTAGCCTCGCTCTCACATTTTCTTTCCTCCCTGTTCACCCTCTTTTGGGCCAGGCATGTTCCTCACATCCTGCAGGGCCATCCTCTTGTCATAAGCCTTCACTTTGGTTTGGAAAGCACGGAGCAATTTTTCCACCCTTCCCCCATCTTCCCAGGAGAGCTCAGCAGCCGCAGTGCAGCTTGAACAAAAACAGCGTGCTCCAGGAGCCAAAGGAGTTTAAAGCAAATTAAATAAACCGTGGGAGTCAGTGTGAGGCTGACTGGCTGCCCATGCAGTCACCTTCAGCTCAGCGCGCTCCATTATGTTCAGCTCCTGAGGGCCTGTACTAAGGCGGTACAGTTAGATTTTATGTTCTATCTGTATAGTAACCACATACTGCCGGGGGCTGCGCATAATCACTGCATCCTGAACTGTTTCATAATATTAAGAGGTTGTACACAGATAATTTAAGACAAAATGTCTTGCCCATCTCTCATAAATAACTATACTTAATTATAACAGCCTGTTGTTTTCTTTCTGGACAGTATTTTTTAACATTCTTGTTTTAATGGTAGTTTCTGATTATATGAGAAGTGCTGGCTGGAGGAGTTTGAGTGATGGGAGCTGAATTAACATCAAATAAAGTAATTTACTCAGGGTGCCTCGGTGAACATGTCATTCACGTTCTGTATGTGCTAATTAAGCTCCGACACACCATTAGGATCAGTAACTTCTCCCTGCTGATTCTTTTGACTCACTGTTTCAAAGAACACGGAAATAGAAAAAAGAACAAGAATATGCAACTGTTCAACATTTAAAATGGATCCTTAGAGAGAGAGAGACCTCTCTTTAAAGAGGGTCCTGATGCTAAGAATTAATCTTTAAATGGCATGATGATCTGACATTCCTGTTTGTGAAGTAATTTCCAAAATACAATTTTTTTTCCCCCCCCTAAGTTTTTGTGTTTGTTAAGGTGAGGGTTGTTCATTCCTGGAAAACGGACTCCCTATTTCAGGCACCCAGTATCAGCAGCAAACACACCAAGGCAGATGTGGTAAAGCACAGCCAGATGCAAAATAAAGCTTCCTCTTCCCATTCCCCCAACCCCAACCCAAACCCAGAAGAGGATTTTTCCTTCACCAGTGTGATGATTTATTCCATTTCCCACACCAGACATTTCGTGCCCAATTAAGGATGCTTTTGTGTTGTGGACTTCTGTCCAGTAGGAACTAGATTAAATACTGCCCAAGCTAATTTTGCATACAATTCTTAGAGCCAGCAGACTTTCATTCCATCAGTCTGGCCTGAATTTGAACCCAAATCCTAACCTGCTACGCTGCCATTCCTCAAGAGATTGTTGTATTTCAATTATCCATGATAATTGAAATGACTATAAATCTCCTGAAATCTGTGCAAAACACTGGGGGTGAAACTGGAATTGGTCAGTAGTGCAAAAGAGGCAATAGCAAATCTGAAGTCAATGGAAAAGAAAACTGGACAGGGTGCAAAACAGGCTGCCGATTCACTGAAACCCGCTTTGCACTATCATCCACGACCCATTTAACCTCCACTATTTTTGAGGTGGTTTTGTTTTTCATGGCAGAGAGGGTGACTGGAAACCTTGTTCCCAGGCCTCTGTCACAGGCCTCTCAGTGCTGCAATGTTCCCAGGCCTCTGACAGTGCTACTCTTGCGTTGTCAACGCGGATGCATGGGATAGTAACCCATGTGGGCTAGTGATTGATGACAGAGTGAGATCAGAAACTCATTGTAGGGCGATTTTGAGGCATTCAAACGGTGCAAATACTGTCCGTAATTTCAACAGGGTAATCAGCATGGTATTAATCTGTTGTTACCCTTTATTACAAGCACTCTTCTGGAAAGGAGAAACTTCACAATGTTAAATTTCTTATCATTTGAAGTAATTTGTTTTAAACATAGAAAATAGGTGCAGGAGTAGGCCATTCGTCCCTTTGAGCCCGCACCATCATTCAATATGATCATGGCTGATCATGCAACTTAAGTACCCCATTCCTGCTTTCTCTCCATTCCCCTTAATTCCTTTAGCCGTAAGGGCCACATCTAACTCCCTTTTGAATATATCTAATGAACTGGCCTCAACAACTTTCAGTGGAAGAGAATTCCACAAGTTCACAATTCTCTGAGTGAAGAAGTTTCTCCTCATCTCGGAACTAAATGGCTTACCCCTTATCCTTAGACTGTGACCCCTGGCTCTGGACTTCCCCAACATCGGGAACATTCTTCCTGCATCTAACCTGTCCAATCCCGTCAGAATTTTATATGTTTCCATGAGATCCCTCTCGTTCTTCTAAATTCCAGCGAATATAAGCCTAGTCGATCCAGTCTTTCTTGATATGTCAGTCCTGCCATCCTGGGAATCAGTCTGGTGAACCCTCGCTGCACTCCCTTAATAGCAAGAATGTCCTTCCTCAGATTAAGAGACCAAAACTGTACACAATATTCAAGGTGTGGCCTCACCAAGGCCCTGTACAATTGCAGTAAGACCTCCCTGCTCCTACACTCAAATCCTCTCGCTATGAAGGCCAACATGCCATTTGCCTTCTTCACCGCCTGCTGTACCTGCATACCAACTTTCAATGACTGATGTACCATGACACCCAGGTCTTGTTGTACCTCCCCTTTTCCTAATCTGTCACCATTCAGATAATATTCTGCCTTCCTGTTTTTGCCACCAAAGTGGATAACCTCACATTTATCTACATTATACTGCATCTGCCATGCATTTGCCCACTCAGCTAATCTGCCCAAGTCACCCTGCAGCCTCTTAGCGTGAGCTGTGAGGAGGATGCTGCCACCCAGCTTAGCGTCATCTGAAAACTTGGAGATATTACATTAAATTCCTTCGTCTAAATCATTAATGTATATTGTAAATAGCTGGGGTTCCAGCACTGAACCTTGCGGTACCCCACTAGTCACTGCCTACCATTCTGAAAAAGACCCATTTATTCCTACTCTTTGCTTCCTGTCTGCCAACCAGTTCTCTATCCACGTCAATACATTACCCCCAATACCAATGCTTTAATTTTGCAACCTTATCTCTTGTGTGGGACCTTGTCAAAAGCCTTTTGAAAGTACAAATACACCACATCCACTGGTTCTCCCTTGTCCCACTCTACTAGTTACATCTTCAAAAAATTCTAGAAGATTTGTCAAGCATGATTTCCCTTTCATAAATCCATGCTGACTTGGACTGATCCTGTCACTGCTTTCCAAATGCGCTGCTATTACATCTGTAATAATTGATTCTAATATTTTCCCCACTACCGATGTCAGGCTGACCGGTCTATAATTCCCTGTTTTCCCGCTCCCTCCTTTTTTAAAAAGTGGGGTTACATTAGCTACCCTCCAATCCATAGGAACTGATCCAGAGTCTATAGAATGTTGGAAAATGACCACAATGGTATCGCACAAATCATTTTCAAGATCTTTGCCAGTGCTGTCTCTAGATTTACTTAGCATATTGGCACTGATAAGTTTCACTTAAGTCGATAAGCTTTAATGATGCATCATACTCTTAATTTATCAACTCAAATTGTTCCCAATGCTGTGGCCAGCAGTGACAGCATTGCATACTGCTGATACTTAATTTCTGTTCTACAGCTCAAAATTCTCTCCATTGTCACAACTCAAGTTTAGGGACACAAGCTGTAATTGTACTGATCTTTCACAGTTCAAGAGGATGCTGCATAAAAATGTCATATACTCACTGTTACGCTTTATTATAATCTGGAAAGGTTCCAGTTCAGGAGTATCTGAAATGGGACAAGAGTTGGGCTGTGATGAGGGAAGAGGAGAAAGTAAGATGTGCATGCTTACACCATCTGCAGCTTGTGGGTCAGAAGAGATTGTGGGATGAGGAAGGTGTGGGACGAGAGAAGGAGGATTAGGTATGCAGATACTTTCATCGTTGACTCTTCCAGCCCTGCCTGTGGCCATGACCTCAGCAATGTCCCTTCCCATGAGGCTAGCACTGTCTCCTTCATGGGCGTTCAAACATGCAGGCAAGCTTGTCCTCCTCCAGTTCTTCCCTGCTGACTCCTGTAATGCGCCACCTTCTCCTGCAATGTGTCAGTGAGTGTTCTGCAATATGTTTAGGTGATGTGGCTATCATGGTTGAATAGCTGCCAGTGTTTACGAGCTGTGAGTAGTGAGTGCGAGGCTTACAACAGTGTCAAGTGTGTGAGGGTGAGGTAAAGCACATGAATTGAAGGGTTGAGCACTGATCGAGATTGTTGGTAGGTGGGTGATGGGGGTGTAGAGATTTGAGCAATGGATGTGACTAGTGGTGCAGTTGATAAGATATGCTATTTGAAGAGGAACTCACTGACCTTAATAACTCATGTCAGATCTTTAAACTTCTTCTTGCACTACATCCATGTTCTTAGAGCAACATTCCTGACATTGACCTCTGTCGCTACTTCTTCCCATTGCCTCCTGAGCCGATGTCTGGAGGTCCCCCTCCCCCCGCGAATACAGGATGTCTCTCCTTTCCATCTCTTGCACCAAGACCTCCAGTGCATTGTCAGAAAACTTTGGTGCTCGCTCTCTCGCATGTAGAGCCATTTCTCCAGGTATCATAGCCCAGATTCACTTGTGAAAAAACTTCCACCACTTCTTGCAGCCACAGCGCACCTCTCCTTTAAGAGGTGCAGTCTGTCTTTCAGTAGTGCTGGCCACTCTCAATATCGGGCTCCCTGCTGATGTGTGTAGCCAATGAACGGCACAGATAGTGCTGGCTGCACACAGCAATCATTTAAAACAGTAGGCAGCATCAATTTAACATGCTGCTTGGAATGCAATGAACGGGTGCGGGTTAATCCATGATACCCCACACCCATTTTCGGGGCTAGTCCTATTTAACCTCCACAGTATTTTTACATTGGAGGAGTAAATGCTACCCAGAGATCCGATCCATGACCACCTGTGGTTTTTCTTCCATTGATTTTTTTTTTCTTCTGTTCTTCCCTCCTGTGCCAAAGATAATGAGTTTTGCTGGGTACAGTACCATTGGAATGAGTAGCCTTCAGTATCGTGTATGTTTGTAAATCTAGACTGAATAGCAGCAGACTAATTAGATGTGGCGGACACTGGTACCAAGCTGAACCCTGTCCTCACATGACATCTGTACAAATACATTTATTGATAGAGGATCACTAATAGCCGCCAGGAGCACCATCCGAGCTGATATGTTCCCCTCTGTAGCCGAGAGGCGTTAAGATTGCAACCGCAATTACTGCCCCAGCTGAAATGATCTAACGCCACATAGATTGGTTACTGAACCTGAGATGTTCTGAGTCGAGGGCAGGATTAGGGCTCTAGAATTAACCTCCGTACCTCTGGTGTAGGATTCCTGCTCCTGATTGCTATCCAGTGACTCTGCTGGAAAGTGTGTGTGTGTGTGTGTATGATGGGTGAGAACAGGATAAATCTTTATGCCCCATGGTTAAATAGCCAGCCAGTGTTCACTGTCAAGACTCACACACGAAGAATGGCTACTTGGGCGAGATACAGGAGGCCAGACTCTGGAATCCAATTATAGCAACAGTCAGCACCTTTGGGAGAGGAGGGGGAAAAAAAGATTCCGTTGTGAACATTGTGTTGGGTCTTCATGTACATAGTTCTTCCCCATTCTCCATTCCAAAATCCACTGTGTGGAGTTTCTCGTGCAAGATTCTTTTGCAAGACAGTCCGATTTAATGACTAGTGAACTGAAGTGTGACCTCCCAGAATGGAACTAATTGGAGAGGAAACATTATGAAATGTATCAGACTGGCACATAGCTGCTATTGCCTCTCTCATTGTTCAACTAATTCGTTGTGTCAGGTTCCCTTCAATTCCACTTATTACACAACTGTCTATATTCAAGCCACAAAGAAATGACCTTCATTGCCAATTGATTATCTGCCCAGAGTTATTACAGTTGCATTGATTGCAACGATAAGCTATAGAGTGGCTACTCAAAAAAGGAAAAGCACTCGAGGTGAAGCAAGTAGGAATTGTACAGAGATAAATTTACTGTAATACAGAGAGATGCTCCAACATGAGACAATCGGCCCAGGTGGATAGGTCAGAAGGTAGTTGCCATTGGCTGTGCCCAGATGATAATCCTACCATTGCCACTTAATCGTGTAAATTGAGTAGATTGGGCCAGTACTCTCTGGTGTTTAGAAGCATCAGAGGTGATCTCATTGAAACATACAAGATTGTGAGGAGGATTGACAGGGTAGATGCTGAGAGGTTGTTTCCCCTGGCTGGTGAGACTAGAACTTGGGGGACATAGACTCGGAATAAGGAGGCGGCCATTTAAGACTGAGATGAGAAGGAATTTCTTCACTCGGAGGGTTGTGAATGTTTGGAATTCTCTACCCCAAGGAGCCGTGGATGCTGAGTGTTTGAGCATATTCAAGGCTGAGATAGGTTGGTTTCTGGACTCTCGGGGAATCAAGACAAACGGGGATAGGACGGGAAAGTGGAGTTGAGGTCGAAGATCAGCCATGATCCTTTTGAATGGTGGAGCAGGCTCGAGGGGCCATTTGGCCTATTCCTGCTCCTAATTCTTCTGCTCCTATGTAAAGGAGGCTAACTTGAGACCTCCAACAGGACCCTGGAACTGCTGTTGGACGCAAAGTAAAATGTGGACTCCTCTACTGGCCTCTAACAGAGCCAAAAGGGACTGGTGAGGATGCACTTCAAACAGAAGTGGGCAGAACGGTGTTCCTTGATTATGAATCTTCACTTGAGCACTGTTGTTCCAGCGTCCAAGCCTACAGTTTTAAAAAAAACTTTTGATACCGTCTTGCCACTAATAGCCATAATTGTCACAGTACAGTATGTACTGATACCCTGTTTGGATAAATTGCTATCTGTTTAGTTTTTAGTTGGGTTGTTGGAAAACTTCTAATGTGTCTGGTACACTACTCAACACATTCATGTGAAATTACTTTTTACATTGATTTAACACAGTTGTGAACTCATTTAATGCAGTTGTCAGCATTAAAATAGCAGATAAATGCATTAGTCAGTATGCTACCAGAGAAAATGAAACTCAGGCACAAATCACTAAACGCTCATGCACAGTTATAAAAAGTAATCAAAAAGGCTAATGGAATCTTGGCCTTTATCTCAAGGGGACTGTAATACAAAGGGGAGGAAGTTGTGCGTCAGTTGCACAGAGCATTGGTCAGACCCCATCTGGAGTATTGCGTTACGTTTTTTGCATCAAACCTCAGGAAGGATACATTCGCCTTAGAGTGGGTGCAGCAAAGATTCACCCCAATGATACCAGGGTTAAAAGGGTTAAATTATGTGGGCAAATTTCATAAACTTGTATTGCATTCCCTTGAGTTGAAATGGTTGAGGGGTGATCTAATCGAGGTGTTGAAAATGGTGAAGGGATTTGATTGATAGATAGAGAAACTATTTCATCTGTTTGGGGAATCCAGAACAGGAGGGCATAGCCTTAAAATTAGAGCTAGGTCTTCTCGGTGTGAAATCAGAAAGCACTTTTCCACACAGAGTAGTGGAAAGATGGAACTCTCTTCCACCAAAATGCTGAGTCAATTGAAATTTTCAAGGATGAGATCAACAGATTATTGTTGGATAAGGATATCAAGGTATACGGAGAAAATGGGGTTGAGGTACAGATCAGCCATAATCTAATTGAATGGCAAAACGGGCCCGATAGGCTCAACGGTCTACTCCTGTTCCTATGCTCCAATTTTAAAAATAGAAAACTCTCTTTTCCAGCTTATCTATCTGTCCTAATGATGTGGAGGCTTTACATTTTAAGATTTGATTGAATTTTCATCAACAGCAAAACACATGTCAGAACTACATCACAGCTCAGCCTAATTCTGACCTCACCTGCCACATGTGTATTTTCCATTACAGGTCACTGGATGACGATCAAGAGCTGGAAACCCAGCTGACTTGTTTTCTGTCACTAGTCCAGAGACACTGAGCCCAATTGTAGCACTCCTACTGCTGCTGAGACTGAGAATTGAACTTGGGACTTCTGGTCTTTATGCCATCCACTATGCCAGGCAGTGTCTTAGGCCACTGAGGGAGACAACAGCCATTTAAAAAATCTATTACAGGTTGAACCTCCCATATCCAGAACCCTTGGGACCTGGCCTGTTCTGGATAAGGGATTTATCCGGACGAGAGGTGGTCAAGTTAAATTGGATGGTACAGGTACTGAGCATGGAGATATTGGGGCTGGTTGGCTTGGGCGTGTGGCAGAGAGATATCATGGGGGGGAGGGGTGGATCGCAGGGTCAGGCAGCGAGGAAGGACTTCAATTTGTTCATGTTGGAGTTCTGCGCATGCGCCACCCGGTGGCCAGGAATGGTTCTGGACGAGGGATGGTTCCGGATAAGGGAACGCTGGATAAGGGAGGTTCCACCTGTACTTGTTTATGCAGTCAGTGAATGCATTTTCAACTTGAGCCAAGAGTTTTACAGTGACAGTTGTAGCCTGGAAAACAGATTTGTATTGCAGAATGGCTCAGGATGGTGATTAAAGTCCAATGGTCAATGTAACGCTGCTTTAAAATTGCCCAAAGCCAGGTGGATTGGTTTGATGCCTTTTCCATTTTGACTGTGTGGGAGGCAATTAACAGAGAATTGTGCTAGGCATTAAAGCTTCATGATTTGAGGCAGTGTCAAGAAAGCCACACCATCGCTTGTGATTATCCAGCGACACCGAACAAAAACTAATTTTCTCAGCCTCCATTTATAAAAAAGGAATGACAGAAAAAATTATTTTAAAGTAAATCTCACATTGGTAAAATTGCACATGTCTTAATAGCAGCAAGGAGAGTTGATGAGCCCATCGATCTAGTCAAGGTCAGTGCACACAGTTTTCTGCAGTGGACTTGTAGGTCAAGGTGCCAACTGTAAGTCAAACAGACCAGGAAGGTCAAACTTTCAAACCTCAATCTGTGCTGACTCAGCTGATCTCACCCAGGGTGTCTGTAAGGATGTAAGAATTGATCGCCATGTTCCTGGATGTCAGGGAGGAACAAGCAGCCAGGGTTTCTGCTGCTGATTGCAATCCAGTGACACTTGCTGGAAAGTGTGGATGTGTGCACAATCGGGCGAGGACAATGTCGGGCACGGCAGTAATAGTCCTGCTATATTTGAAGAGCCTGCTGTCGATCACTACTTACAAATGAAGAATAGGTCATTGGATGAGATATCAGCGGGTTGCTAGTGCCAGTGGAATCAGCCTTTCTGGTTGAGATACAGAGAACATAATTGAGAGGGAAAGAAAATATGTACTAACAATGGGAGCTCTCGCACTTACTCTTCCTCCCTCTCTTTAACAGCAAGCGGTGATTCCATTCCTTGTGAATT
Organism: Pristiophorus japonicus; assembly: GCF_044704955.1. Lineage (NCBI taxonomy): Eukaryota > Metazoa > Chordata > Chondrichthyes > Pristiophoridae > Pristiophorus > Pristiophorus japonicus. The sequence goes on along the minus strand of NC_091984.1, from coordinate 216,811,573 downwards.
ATCACAGGGTGGGGAGGCAGAAACAATTAAAATTCATATTTGATAATTTGCCTTTAATACTTAGTTGCTTAAAACATCTTGACTTGAGTTCCAGCATAATATGTTGTAAACAACAATTAAAACATACTGGGGGTAATTTTCCAAATACTCACAGGCAGCAGGGATCCCTTCCTGTCAATGCGTATCAGAAAATCAAGAACCTGCTCCTCGTGATTATTATCCATTGAAAGCAGTAGACAGATAAGACAAATATGTCCACAACTTTTTGATTTGCACTGGTGACTAACAGATTCCTTGTCATAAAATTATCCTGATTGTGTGGTCATTCTGTCCATTGTTAGATCAAGACAGATGACCAAATCTCCAATTAGCAGGTGACACTCCAGTCAGACATGGGGACGATCACAACTGTTCCCAATTTTAAGACTGCCAAATGAATCAAGTGCATTATTGTTGATCTGCACTATGGCTACTAGTACATTTAGTAAATGCTTTTTACCAAGCGTGCTAAAGATATCTAATGTCCAAACCAATATTGCAGCTATCTTTCCTGCACTATGACCATTGGACACCACTTTAGCGTCTTGTTCATCAGCCAGTCCACAATCTCCTCTGGTTTAACAGCAGAAGGGCATTTGTTAATTCGCATCTCGATTCCGGTTAATCAATAGTTTCAGAATGGGGAAAGGTCGGAGTTGTTATAGATTCTTCTGTATTGACAAATGTCAGGCATGGCTTTTGAGAACTGAAGGGTCCCAGTCTATTGCTTTAGGTAATAGTGCTGGTCAAGACTGCTTTGCATAGAACTTGGTCTGCTATACCCATTAGAAGTGATAATATTATGTCAAAAATGTAAAATAATATCCATGATGTGTTTTGCAGTTGGTAATGATGTAATCATATTTTGTGCTCATTTGTATTGCTCGAGGTTCATTTGTCTACCTTGTGAGAACTCAGACCAATGCTTGACCGTTGTCTCATGACCAGCTGGTGATTACCCTCCTTAGGAAGAGATAAGTGTTTTTTTGGGGGGTGGAATTGAATTGGCTTAAAGTATCCCAGGACACTACTTCAAAGAAGAGTAGGGGAGTTATCTCTAGTGACCTGACTACTATCCAAAAAGAGTTTCAGGATGACACAGCTGGTGATGGGAGATTGCAACCAAAGCAGTCCTCTATGGCAGACTCAATAATCTGATATTTGAGCCAAAGAGGGCTGCAATACTTTAGGGACCTGTTGATGGATCAGAACCTAGCTTAATAATGGAACAAGAGAGCAGAGCTGTCACTGGGGTTGGGATACCCATTTGGCTGCCTACAGTCCTTCAAACTAATGTCCCAATGGATAGGATGTTCCTGGCTGGGTAAGCAGCAAGAAGCTTACCAGTGCTGCGAAATTACATACGCGTTTTCACTGGTTAATTTCCAGCAGTAACCCTACACACATTTGGGATTTCTTAACCTTTGCTTCTTGCCAATTGGCACCATTATTCTCTGAGCTTAACTAAGTGGAGTGTGTTCAAATGGCATCACAGTGCTCTCTTCTACATCAGGCAAACAGCAACTTAGAATTTTGAATTGGAGACTCTTAAGTATGATGGGTTTGACTGGAAAAAATACTAATTCTCTGTGTCGTAATGACATGTATTCTGTAAGGCATATTAAAAATCTTGGGTCTGCCTGCAGTTCCTGTCAACATTTTTCATTATAAAATTGTTATGTCCACATTTATAATGAAAACTGCTAAATTATTTGTCAGGCTGTAATTACGGCCTCCTGCCAGTGGATGTGCTGCAATGCTACAATTGGCAGAAGGTGTAATTACAACGTGACCAGTTTACATAGACAGTTTCCATTATGAATGTGGACATAACAATTTATAATGGAAATATAAAAATGAAGACAGAATTGTATGACTCAAAAATGGGGAGAGAATTACAACTGTGCACTGGGTCTAATTATCCTCTCTCTCTGATCCTGCTTTACCTGAAGACTACACTGGGTGTCGACTTCATGTGTGCAATGCCACAGGAGATTGACTGTTAATCTATTATAAATCTTGGTCCTGAAATTTCACAGGGACTATCCCAGTTTCCCTCAGTAACTTTGGCAGGTAGCAATATGAATACATTTTGATCGACACAATTACCTCAGTGGAAAGAAGGGATTTCAGTAGGGGTGATCGTGCAATGGAAACACTTTGGATAGGGTTAAGTAACAGCAAAGGTTGCATGCCTCTGGTAGTTGTCCACAGCTCTCCTCGTAGCAGTGATGCAATGTATAAATGCGGAGATCGGGGAAGCATGCAGCAAAAACAATGTGGATATAATGGAAGTTTTTAATGTTCACATAGATTGGGAGAAGTAGAAGAGCCCAACTAGTGAAGGCAACAATTTCTTTGAATGTATTCGGGACAGTTTTCCAGAACCGTGTGCTTTAGAACTGACAAGGAAACAGGCCATACTGGATTTAGTGATGAGTAATGACCCAGAATTAGTTAATAATCTGACTGTAAACTGGGGCAAACTGTTAATGGGTAAACCTACAGACAAACAATGGAAAGTATTTAGTATGAGATAAAATCAGTATATACTCAATTAAGGCAAAAACTCATGGACATACTTGTTAAATGAATACTTTGTATCCATTTTCACAGTAGAGGAAGCTGACAAATGACTAGTGGAAAAAGAGAACCTAAAAATAAGTCCGAGAGGAACTTAGTGAATTTAATACAAGTTTAAAAAAATGGTAATGGAATTAATGGAACTTTAGATACACAAATCCCCAGAACTGGATGGTTTCCACTGCAGGGTATTAAAAGAAATAGGTGAAGAAATTGCAAATGCATTAGTCATAATCTTCCAAAGCTCTCTAGATTTAGGAATTATGCCTTTGGATTGGAAAATTGCAAAAGCCACTCCATTATTTAAGAAGGGAGGGAGAAAGAAACCAGGTAGGTTCAACATCCGATGTGGGACAGTTCCTAGAATCGATCATCAGAGAGACAGCATTGATTTGTAGGGCATATCTAACTAATGTGGTTGAGATTTTTGAGTTGGTCACTAGTATGGTGGGTAGGGGAGTGTTTATGGTTGTTATCTACATGGACTTCCAGAAGGCTTTGATGAGGCTCCGCACAAGAGATTATTAGCAAAAAATAAGAGTGTACTGAATTGGACATGAGTTGGTAATTGGTTGGGAGGTAGCGATAAAGGGAATGTTCTCTGTTGGCAGGATGCAACAAACGGTGTTCCCCAAGGATCTGTTCTGGAGCCTCTCTTTTTTACCGTATATATTAATAAATCATCAAGGAATATAGAGCTGTATATCCAAGTTTACAGCTGACACTAAGTTAGGAGGCACAGAAAGTTACGTGGATGGGAGGAGGAAGTTACAAAGGGACATAAATCTGGCCAATGGAGTTCAATGTTGGGAGGAGTGAGGTCTTCCACTTTGGGTTCAAGGAAGGCCAATTGTAATATTTTCTTCATGGTGAGAGACTCGGAGCTGTGCCAAGAGCAAAGGGATTTAGATGTCCGTGTACAGAACTCATCAACAGCTTCGTGCACAGCGACACAAAGTGATCAAAAAGTATAATGGAATGTTGGCCTTTATCTCAAACAGGTTGGAATTCAAAAGTGAAGAAGTGAAGCTTCAGTTGTACAGAGCATTGGTCATAACCCATCTGGGGTACTGCATCCAGTTTTGGAACCAAATCTCAGGAAAGATATATGACCTAGGGAGGGGTACAGCACAGATTTAGCAGAATTATAAGAGGATTTAAAAGGCTAAATTAATGATGCCAGGTAGCATAAATTGGCTTGTGAATGCAAAAGGTCGAGGGGAGATCTAATGGAGGTCTTCAAACGTAAAGAAAGGTTTGTTAGGGTAGACACAAAGAGGGTAATTTTAAACATTTCCAATCCAGCCCCAACCCACCCACTTCCAGGTTTAACGGAGACGGGGAAAGGGCCTGGCAGCCAACCTCCTCCCAGGAAACGGGTTGACCATTTAAATATTATAATGAGGCTGGGAGCCTCGTTTTACAGAACCCGGCCAGGTTTTAAGGGCTTTGGGAAACTCGGCAGCTCAAAGGAGGCGAGGACAGCTTTCGGGAAAAGGTAAGTGCCTTTATAGCACTGCTTGTGGGTCAGGGGAAGCAGGAGTGCTTCCTCCTGGCCCCCCCAAGTTTCACTGCTTCCCTGGCATCACATCCCACCATCCCATCCAGACACCAAGCAAACCCCTGGGAGCCAAGCCCAACAATCAGGCTGGCTTCTGGGCAGGGATCCAGCCCCCCCCCCCTCCCCCCCCCACTCAGCTCGTCAAACCTGACCCTGTCACTATTGGGACCAAAGAAAATCTTTCCTCTGGTGGGGGAATCCATAACAAGAGAGCATAATCTTAAAATTATAGGCCGACCATTTAGAAGTGAAATCAGCCAAGACTTTTTCACACAAAGGATAGTGGAAATTGGAAACTCTCCCCACTAAAACTCTGTGGATGCTGAGTCACTTGAAATTTTCAACACTGAGACTGTTGGATTTTCAAGGGATATGGAGCAACACCAAATAAATTAAGTTGTGGTACAGATTAGCCATGATCTAATTGAATGGCAGAACAGGCTTGAGGGGTTGAATGGCCTACTCCTGTACTTCTGTACCTAGTCCAGTAGAAACCGCACAAAAACAGCGTAAATGTCTGAAAATAGGCATTAACTCTGTTTGTATTTACGCCTGCTTGTCTGACATCCAGTGTTGGATAAGCCGCAATTTCCTCCACTTAAAAATGGAGAAGACCAAAGTCATCATTTTTGGCTCCAACCACAAACTTCGTACTCTTGCACGGAGCCTATCCCTCTTGCTGTCCACAAAGGGCACAGAATATACGCTGGGTGGGGGAATTCAATGTCCATCACCAAGAGTGGCTTGGTAGCACCACTACCGACTGAGCTGGCCGAGTCCTGAAGGACATAGCTGCCAGACTGGGCCTGAAGCAGGTGGTGAGAGAACCAACATGAGAAAAAAACCGACTTGATCTTGTCCTCACCAATCTATCTGTCGCAGATGCATCTGTCCATAATAGGATTGGTAGCAATGATCACCGTACAGTACTTGTGCAGACGAAGTCCTGTCTTCCTCCATCATGTTATGTAGCACTACTATCGTGCTAAATGGGATCAATTCAGAACAGATCTAGTAGCTCAAAATGGAGCATCCATATGAGGCACTGTGGGCCATCAGCAGCAGCAGAATTGTATTCCATCACAATCTGTAACCTCATGGCCTGGCATATCCCTCACTCTAGATTTACCATCAAGCCAGGGGACAAACCCTGATTCAATGAGGAGTGGAGAAGAGCATGCCAGGAGCAGCAACGGGCATAACTAAAAATGAGCCCTTAAAGGGGAGGCCATGTGTGCGCCGGGCCGCTATTTTTTTTTGTCGGCCGAGTTTTCCATCTGCCCGACAATGGCGGCCCTCATCTTGACTCGGCCACCATCATGCAGCCCAGCATGCCTCTTTGCTTGCCAGGCCATAGGTTGTCCATGATGAGCCAGTGGTGGTCCGCAGTGGCCCTCCCCTTTAAATCAAAGCATAGGAAGTGATTCAAAGTATAGAATTACATAGAAATTACAACATGGAAACAGACTGTTCTATATAACCAATTCGTATTGGTCTTCAGACTCCACATAAGCACTGGTCCTAATCCCATGTGTCAACCCTGTTCCCATATCCCTTTATTTCCCTTTTCTTCAACTGGCGATCTAACTTTCTAACTTCGTAAATGTTGAAATTATCTCTGTTTCAATCATTGACTGACATTTTGCAGCCTCACAATCCTCTGTGTGTCTTAGTATTGCATGCAAATTTGGACACCACTTCCTCTTGTCCTACATCCAAATCATTGATGTATACAATGATCATAACAGTCCCTTTACAGAACTGTATGGGACACTGCTATCTACTTCCAACCACTCTGAGAAACTACCCATGACTCCTACTCAATGTTTCCTTCCTACGAACCATTTTATAATCAAATTTGCTACTCTTCTCATTTTCCATTTTCTTAAATTTTCTCCAATAGTCTCCTGTGGGGCTACTCGCCAAACGCTCTCTGAAAGTCCATGTACACTACATCCACAGCATTTACCCCGTGCACCATATCTGTCACCACCTCAATTCAAACATAATTTTCCTTTGATATTTGTTGGCTGCTTCTAATTATTTTCTCTTCATCTAGGTATTTAGTCATTTCATCTTGAAATCCAAAATTTTTCCCACCACAGATGTTAAACTAACCAGCCTGTAATTATATGTATTAGCTCTCTCCCTTTTTGAAAATGGGTATTATGTTGGCCACACTCCTCTCCTCCGGCATCTCAATAGAACACTGAAATATAAGGAGCGATCTTAACCTTTTCAAGTTGGTTGGGGACAAGAAATTAGGGATGCATGCAATAAGGGTACAGCAGTTATCATGGCCGACTTTAATCTACCTATAGATTGGGCTAACTAAACTGGTAGCAATACGGTGGAGGAGGATTTCCTGGAGTGTATTCGGGATGGTTTTCTAGACCAATATGTCGAGGAACCAACTAGAGGGCTGGCCATCCTAGACTGGGTGATGTGTAATGAGAAACAACGAATTAGCAATCTTGTTGTGCGAGGCCCCTTGGGAAAGAGTGACGATAATATGGTAGAATTCTTTATTAAGATGGAGAGTGACACAGTTAATTCAGAGACTAGCATCCTGAACTTAGGGAAAGGTAACTTCGATGGTATGAGACGTGAATTGGTTAGAATAGACTGGCGAATGATACTTAAAGGGTTGATGGTGGATAGGCAATGGCAAACATTTAAAGATCACATGGATGAACTTCAACAATTGTACATCCCTGTCTGAAGTAAAAATAAAACTGGGAAGGTGGCTCAACCGTGGCTAACAAGGGAAATTAAAGATAGTGTTAAATCCAAGGACGAGGCATATAAATTGGCCAGAAAATGCAGCAAACCTGGGAGAAATTTAGAATTCAGCAGAGGAGGACAAAGAGTATAATTAGGAGGGGGAAAATAGAGTATGAGAGGAAGCTTGCTGGGAACATAAAAACTGACTGCAAAAGCTTCTATAGATATGTGAAGAGAAAAAGATTAGTGAAGACAAACGTCAGACAGAATCAGGTGAATTTATAATGGGGAACAAAGAAATGGCAGAACAATTGAACAAATACTTTGGTTCTGTCTTCACGAAGGAAGACGCCAATAACCTTCCGGAAAGACTAGGGGACAGAGGGTCTAGTGAGAATGAGGAACTGAAGGAAATCCTTATTAGACAGGAAATTGTGTTAGGGAAATTGATGGGATTGAAGGCTGCTAAATCCCCAGGGCCTGCATCCCAGAGTACTTAAAGAAGTGGCCCTAGAAATAGTGGATGCATTGGTGATCATTTTCCAGCAGTCTATCGACTCTGGATCAGTTCCGATGGACTGGAGGATAGCTAATGTAACACCACTTTTTAAGAAAGGAATGAGAGAGAAAACAGCGGTTAGCCTGACATCAGTAGTGGGGAAAATGTTGGAATCAATTATTAAAGATGAAATAGCAGCGCATTTGGAAAGCAGTGACAGGATCGGTCCAAGTCAGCATGGATTTATGAAAGGGAAATCATGCTTGACAAATAATCTAGAATTTTTTGAGGATGTAACTAGTAGAGTGGACAGGGGAGAACCAGTGGATGTGGTGTATTTGGACTTTCAAAAGGCTCTTGACAAGGTCCCACACAAGAGATTGGTGTGCAAAATTAATGCATATGGTATTGGGGGTAATATACTGACGTGGATGGAGAACTGGTTGGCAGTCAGGAAGCAGAGAGTCGGGATAAACTGATCCTTTTCAGAATAGCAGGCAGTGACTAGTGGGGTGCCGCAGGGCTCACTGCTGGGACCCCAGCTATTTACAATATACATTAATGATTTAGATGAAGGAATTGAGTGTAATATCTCCAAATTTGCAGATGATACTAAGCTGGGTGGCGGTGTGAGCTGCGAGGAGGATGCTAAGAGGCATCAGGATGACTTGGACAGGTTAGGTGAGTGGGCAAATGCATGGCAGATGCAGTATAATGTGGATAAATGTGAGGTTATCCACTTTGGTGGCAAAAACACGAGGGCAGAATATTATCTGAATGATGGCAGATAAGGAAAAGGGGAAGTGCAACGAGACCTGGGTGTCGTGGTATATCAGTCGTTGAAAGTTGGCATGCAGGTACAGCAGGCGGTGAAGAAGCCAAATGGCATGTTGACCTTTATAGGATGGGGATTTGAGTATAGAAGCAGGGAGGTCTTACTGCAATTGTACAGGGCCATGGTGAGACCTCACCTGGAATATTGTGTTCAGTTTTGGTCTCCTAATCTGAGGAAGGACATTCTTGCTATTGAGGGAGTGCAGCGAAGGTTCACCAGACTGATTCACGGGATGGCAGGACTGACATAGAAGGAGAGACTGGATCGACTGGGCCTGTATTCACTGGAGTTTAGAAGGATGAGAGAGGATCTCATAGAAACATATAAAATACTGACGGAACTGGACAGGTTAGATGCAGGAAGAATGTTCCTGATGTTGGGGAAGTCCAGAACCAGGAGACACAGTCTAAGGATAAGGGGTAAGCCATTTAGGACCAAGATGAGGAGAAACTTCTTCACTCAGAGAGTGGTTAACCTGTGGAATTCTCTACCACAGAGAGTTGTTGATGCCACTTCGTTGGATATATTCAAGAGGGTGTTAGATATGGCCCTTACGGCTAAAGGGATCAAGGCGTATGGAGAGAAAGCAGGAAAGGGGTACTGAGGTGATGATCAACCATGATATTATTGAATGGTGGTGCAGGCTCGAAGGGCCGAATGGCCTACTCCTGCACCTATTTTCTATGTTTCTATGAAACTGCATGGGTGGGCAGTTAAAATTACTCGTGGGACTCATCCGCTGTTGTCCCACCTTGGGCTACCATTTTAACCAAAACTTCTGAGCGGGCAAGAGGAACACCTGCTGCAGGCTTTCTTTTTTACATGCAGATCGGGCCCCGATGATGTCATTTTATGTCAGGCAATTTTAACAGTGGGCTTGAGTGGGAAGTGATTGTGAATTTCCTGCCAGGCCCACCTAACGGGAAGAAGAGTCCGGGTCAGAAGAGGCCCGAAAAGGGAAATCGGTTTACTTCTTTTTAACCTTCCTTGTGGGGCCTGGAGGAACAGGAATGCCTTCCAGGCCACAGAAGGAAAGTTTAGGCCTCCAGTGCCTGGTCCCCTGCCCCCAATCAATTTATCCAAGCGCTGGGAACCATTCCTTTGGTCCTTGGTGATGGCCTCCTGCCAGCCGTCATTGCATTTCTACCCGACGTCCACTGGTTTTGGGACTATTATGATCATTGTCAGGTGGGAAACTGACCTGGCACATGAGTTAAAATCTCCTGGGCCTCACGCTGACGAGGTCACGATAGTTTTCTGACCACCCGATTCCTGGCCCAAGTTAAAATCAGCAACGATAATTTCTCGGGCCTCTGCTCTCCTTACTGGATCCTTGGATGTATCTCTTTGGGTTCTGGCACCTAAGCTTAACTAACTTATCTGATACTTTCCTTTTATTTATTATATCTCTCATCTCACTTTTAACATATTCAGGATTTACCTCCTCCTCAGTATTCTTCTCTTTTGTTAACACGAGTGCAAAGTACTTGTTACGTATTCCTGCCAATTTCTGTTTATGCTCCACTAAATCATTATCCACTCACTCCTCTCAGGCATCCCATCTCACACTTAACAATTCTCCTTTTACTGATATATTTGTAGAGTACTTTACAATTCCTTTTTAATATTTTTTGAGCTTCTCTCCCTGTGCTTCCTCGCTGCTTTCCTTATCTCTCTCTTAACTTCTTTCCTTATGTTTTTGTCTTCTCTCTCTCACTGTTTTTTTGTCATACCTATAGGCCGATATGCCCTCTTCTTCAATTTTAGTTTTGTTTCTAATCTTTTTATTTATCTATGGCATCCTGAAACTTGAAATAGTCTGCTTTTTAATCGTATAGATTTGTTCTGCACCTTTGCAATCTCTTTTTAAAAAAAAATACCATTGTTGATCTGCATTCCTTTTGTGCCTTTGTTTCTCTTTCCACCTCATCTCCGCTACTTTGTTGTTCATTGTTTCAAAATCTGCCCCATTCCACTCTGCAATCCTTGTTTTGTACTAACCATTTCTATTTCCATAAACCGCATCATATTATGGTCACTACTCATCTATCTGATCTATTTTGTTACTCATAACTAGACCTAACAACACCTAGCCCTTTGTAGGCATACGGACATACTGCTTGAGAAAGGAGTCATGCGTACATTTTAGAATTCCATTCTCCTTTCTCCATTAAGTCTGTTCCTGACGCAATCAATGAGTGGCTAATTACAATCTCGGAATTTTGTTATTCCAACTGCTCTCCCTATCTGTCCATGGATTTCCTCTTCTGTTTCCCTCCCACAATTAGAACGCCTACAGTACAACCTGATTCATGTAACAATCTTTTTATCTTTTTGATCTCTAACCACATGGGGCCCAAGTTTCCACATGATTTGCGCCTGATTTTTAGGAGCAACTGGTGGAGAACGGACTATCTTAGAAATCGCAATTCTCCACATTTTTTTTTCTGCAGTTCTAGTCAGTTGGAACAGTTTCACTTTGGAACAGAATTTTTTCTTCAAAAGGGGGCGTGTCCGGCCACTGATGCCTGATTTCAAAGTTTCCACAGTGAAAACGTACTCCGAACTAACTTAGAATGGAGCAAGTGAAGATTTTTGTAGAACTGAAAAAACTTTGTCTACACATTTAAAAAATCAGGCGCAGGTTACAAATTAGGCATCCAGAACGAGGTGGAGGGGGCGGGAAGGGAAGTCATTAAATTCTATAATAAATCCTTATTTATACTTCTACAAATATTATACAAATAAATCCAACCTGAATAAAAATTTATAAGCAAAGAAAAGATTAAATAAACCATCTTCCTACCTGTGTGAAAGTGCTTCAGCCAGGGAGAATGCTGCAGGAAGCCTCACAAGTTGAGGCAGCCGTTCGCTCCCGTGCGGGGGGTGGGGGGGTGGGGGAGGCAACCGTTCATTCCCGCGGGGGGGGGGGGGGGGGGAAGGAGGAAGCCGTTCGTTCCCGCGGGGGGGGGGGAGGAGGAGGAAGCCGTTCCCGACGGCGGGCGGGGGGATGGAGGGAGTGCGGGCCCGACCGACCGAACGCAGCGGGGGGGGGGAGTGGAGGAAGCCGTTCCAGACGGTGAGCGGGGGGGGAAGGAGACAGTGAGAAGGCTGCAGGAAGCCCCACAAGTTCAGCAGCCATTTCCCGATGGCAGGAGGGGGAGGCCGTCGGGAAACGGCTGCCTCAACATTCTGAGGCTTCCTGCAGCCTTCTCACTGCTGCAAGAAGCCTCAGTGCTGATGTGCTGATGGCAATGTGTTTTTATTAAAAAATGTTCAAAAATTAAACAGCTACAAAGAACTACAAAAATGGCCGAGTGCCAATGTTTCCTTCACACTGCGCGTGCGCGAACGCTCCAACGCGCACGCGCAGGGTTGCCGGCAGGAAAAAAACTAATTTAAATGGTACCCTCCCACTTACAAAATCGGTGCGAGTGTAGGCTCCGCCCCCCTGGGCGCCGCGCCAAGCAGACATGGAGCTGCAGGGCGCTCCAGAATCGCGCGTTTTTTTTCCGGCGCCGTTTTCGGCGTGAAAAACGGGCACCCAGCTCGGAGGGGCGCCTGTTTTTTATCGTGTGGAAACTTGGGGCCATGGTGTCCAAAGTTATGAGGGGTTTTGGCAGAGTAGACGGGGAGAAACTTTCCACTGGCAGGAGGGTCGGTAACCAGACAGCACAGATTTAAGATAATTGGCAAAAGAAACAGAGGGGAGATGAGAATTTTTTTTTTAACCCTGTGAGTTTTGAAGATCTGGAATGCACTGCCTGACAGGGTGATGGAAGCAGATTCAATAGTAACTTTCTAAAGGGAATTGGATATATTCTTGAATAAACAAAAGTTGCAGGGCTATGGGAAATAGGGGAGTGGGACTAATTGAAGAGCTCTTTCATGATAGGCCAAATGGCATCCTTCTGTGCTGTAAGATTCTGTGATTCTATCTTTTTTGCATTGCATACACTTTAACTTTTTGTTTTTAAACACAAGCTTTTCTCATAATTTTTTTTGTCTAAACTAATGCTATTTTCCTTTATGTCACTGTTTCCCCTGCTTATGACTGCTGGATTTGATTTCCTCTTTTACTGCCTTTACTCCTTCTGCATGCTGTCCCTTTTGCTAACTACTTTTTTTATTTATATATTATTTGCATCTTTGTTTACCTTCTCTACTTGTTCTTTCTGATTATATTTATTTTCCCTGCCCCCTTACTTCCTTATTTAAATGACTCCACTTTCATATTTGCATATTTTGCAATACATTAGCTCACTTCCTGTTCAGGTATATCCCATCCATTCAGAATAGCTCCCTTCTTCCCCAGAACTTGTACCAGTGTCCCGTACATTGGAACCCTTCTTCCTGACACCACCCTTTAGCCACTTGATGAGCTCCCTAATCTTGCTATCCTTCTCTATTCTAGCACTTGGCTGGGGAAGTAATCGAGAGATTACCACCCTTGAAGTACTGCTCCTAAGCCTGCTTGGGGCAATTGAATTGAAAGAGGGTTCTCAGAAAATACAGAATGAGCTGGTACAATGCTTTCAGCTCACCGGCAATAAACAAATGAGACCTGACCCTCAAAATGGCATCATAAAATGGTTACAGCACAGAAGGAGCCAATTGAGCTCGTGCCAGCTCTCTGCAAGAGCACCTCAGCTAACCCCACTCCTCTGCCCTTTCATCGTAGCCCTGCAAATTTTTTTCTTTGAGGTACTTATCCTACTCCCTTTTGAAAGCAGTGATTGAGTCTGCCTCTGCCACCCTTTCTGGCAGTATATTCCAGACCCTAACCGCTCGTTGCTTAAAAAAGTTATTTCTTGTGTCACCTTTGGTTCTTTTGCCAATCACCTTAAATCTATGTCCTCTGGTTCTCAACCCTCTGCCAATGAGAACAGTTTCTCTCTATCTACTCTGTCCACACCCCTCATGATTTTGAATACCTCTATCAAATCTCCTCTCAATCTTCTCTGCTCGAAGGAGAACAGCCCCAGCTTCTCCACCTAACTGAAGTCCCTCATCCATGGAATCATTCTCGTAAATCTTTTCTGCACCCTCTATAAAGGCCTTCACATCCTTCCTAAAGTGCGGTGCCTAGAATTGTACACAATACTCCAGTTGAGGCCGAACCAGTGTTTTATACAGCTTCATAATCATTTCCATGCTTTTACACATGGCTTGGGCTTCTTGGCACAGACATTGAATGGGTGGTGCAAGCACACCTCCCATCACCTGCCCAAAGTCCACGCAAAGTGTTAATGACCTCTCTGACCTTGTATAGCAAGTTCATCAAGCATGTAAAACAGTTACTTTAAATCAAATTACCAGAGGATCACAGGTTTTAATTAGTTAAAGCAAACTTAAGATAGCAAGATGTTTTTCTTCACAAAGAGCGGTCAGTACTTGGAATGGACTCTTGGGTAGAGTAGTGGACTCTGAGAGGAATCATTTAAGAACCAAATGAATGCTGCAGGAAGAGCGCTTCTGGGTCATTCTGGATGGATGAGTTAAGGTGGCCAAATGATCGTCCTCATCTGTAATTATGTGATCTTGTGATCTGCTTAGTTTACTTTTAAAGGACTCGGTCTGAGTTTGCTCTGCTGTTACTTTGTAAAGTACATGATAACCAAGCACAAATCCGGCTGAGGAGGTAAAATGTTGTAACATACCAGACAAAAATGCAAATTATTTCTTAACTGTGCATTTGAGTGCATTAAGCAGAGGTTAGGATTAAGAGAGGAATCTGGTCAAACATTTTCCATACAAAGAGAGGTTAATAGTCATCGCCATACCAGTAGTGAAGAAAGCACAGGCAGGGGCTTGAGTCTTTTCTCTGCTCCAGACTCCGGTTTTATTTTATTCTGTGGCTGTGCGGTATCCTCCGCAGTTCAAGCCAAGCCTCACTTTCTTGGAGTGAGGTTACTGTTTTTGGCTGATGCAGTGTCCCTTTTCTCCCTACTTCCAAAATAAGCACCTGTCCATATATTTATGTGGGCTATAATCCATTTCATTTCTTCTGCTTATAAAATCAGACTTTTAGCAACATGCCAAAGTTGGTGGCTGAGCTACCTGATGTTAAAGACATGTTATTTGTTCTACTCTTTCATGAAAGCTAAGAACCTTTGGGAATATGTAGAACCTAAAAGGCCTGTTGACTTTCCACAGATCAGTCTCACCTACCAATGTCCCCCTGGCACCCCACCCATCCCTCAATTCCACCTCTTTACTGAAGCATAACCAACCATTTATTGAACCCATTTATAGTGTCTGCTTCAATGGCTGCCTTTGATACCTTGCTGTACAATTCTATATTGCTTTGTGCGGAAAAGGTTTCACATGGTTCCCCCTCTTATTCCTAACTTCCTCATTTTGATCTCTGCCCCTGTTATTTGAGCCCTGATCATCCAGTGAACATAGAAGGAGGTTGATACAATAAAAAGAGAAAGACTGGCAATTTTCGAATACACAAAGAAACAAATTATATTTTCAGTGGAAATGTGAGTCTGCCAAAAAATAAAATGAAAATTGAGAGTTGTGGATAATGTGAGTGTTTTGTAAGAGCTGTTTGGAGAATGGGAATTCTGTAATAATAATCGTTCCTTAATAACTTTAAATCACTGCAATTATATATTACGTAGAAAAAAAGTGAATTCTTATTGAACCTTGTAACATAAAACCACAGACTAATGATGGGGTTATTGTAAGTAAGTTCATGGTTTCCCTGCTTCTCCCTCCTTTTTCTCATTTTTAGAATAGTCGTTATGAGCCACATAAGATGGTAAGAAACAAATAACAACCAAGCTGGTGAAAGCAGAGGATACTGGGACCAAATGCAGAATACACTACTGATGAAGCATCAAACCACATTCTGAACAATCAGTGTGCTTGAGACAGTGACTCATACATTTATTTTAGAGTACAAATAAATGCCTGATACACTCTGGAATAACATGGATTTTCAAACCTTTAGCTCTTCACAGGTTGTGATAACAGTTACAGTTTGAGTTTATGCAGCTCGTGAATCAATTAACAGGCAAGGGAAGGAATAAGCACACTTTGATGACCTATCCTTCATGATAAAGTGTTATGAAGGGGGACTCGAGGCTGTTGTATGTACCTGTTTCCTCACAACCAATTTTTTCATCCCTCCTCTGCTCCTCCTTGAGTAGGCTAACGCAGTACAAGAATGAAATTTGTCAGGGTTGACGGTCCTCCCTTCCTCTCACTCCAGTATGTCATGCGGTGCACTTTATGCACATGTCTGACCTCTTCACTGCTGAACCAGCTGTTTTTGTGTTTTCAGCTGATTTTAAATGGACTGGTTGTGTGTCAGATATGACAACCACCTTGGAATCCTGCTCATTCCAAATCGGGGTCGGGAAGTTGTGCGCACGACGTTTTGGTCTACTGCAGTGTAATTCCTAAATGATATTTTAGGTCTGCTGGCTGTTAGTCAACTAAAGACTAGATAGATATACATGCCTGAGGTTTTAGGAAGTTGCTGGCTGCCCCTTAGCAGATCTTCACAACCTCTAACGCCCATTTTCCAAGGGCGTTTTTCACTCCAGTTGCCCAGCAGAAACCTGGAAAATTATGCAGGAAGCATTATTGTTCACTCCTGCATCATTTACATGCCCCCCACCCCACACCACAGCTCCAAGAAATTCACGTCCTGTGAAAACGGGACAGAAGAATAGCAATATGGATCTGTGCTCCTATTTCCTGCCACTAGCATCTAGGGAACTGGTGTAACTGGAACATTAAAGGCTTGAAAACGAGTCTTATGATCTTCTGGTCTTCATGCTACATTACAACATCGGTACTTTTACCCACTAGGCCATTGGGGCGATTGCTGTATTCTTACCATGGACATCAGTGATGTTGCAGGCAGATAGTGTAAGAGATAAAAGAAGATCATATTCAATTCCATCGCCTGGGCAGTAGCCTGGCAGACTGGATCGCCTGCCTGTTGTAGAACCCGGCTGATTTCTGTTCCATTAAAACCAATGATATCAATGTCTGTGGGATTCGACAATGGGCAAGCGATCCACTCTGCCAGATTACCACCAGGTGGTGACTTTGGAAATGAACCCCTGAAGCATTGGTTGCTCCCATCTTATCTTAAGGGTCAAGGTCAGAAGACCATGGAACTCAGCGGACCTTATTTTCTAATTTTCACAGCGGTTGCGTAGTAGAAAAAGTTTTAATTAAGGTGTATTTTGGTCCCTGCATTTCCTGTTACTTTTGCATCCAATTCAAAAGTAAAGATTTTAATCAGAATCCTCAGTGCTGTGTACTATTGTGTAAAAACCACAAAGCGCTATAAATATACAGCAGATCGGTCAGCACCTGAAAGAGAAAAGATAATGGCTAGAAATTAGCCAGCCTTGCACCCGTTTATTCGGCAATATTTCGTTCACCTAAATTGGCCAAAGTTTTGCGCCGGCGGTTTTGAAATACCGCTGAAAAGCGTACCGCTGTCGTGCAAGATGAAAAAAGCAATCGCTATAAATTGGCCATTCTACGTGGAAAAAAAACACCCGAGAAAAGCCCCAGAAACAGCAGTAAATATGAAGACCTGCAAAAAAGGCGAGTTAAAGTTTTTGTTTTTTAATTCTTTTTCAGCGATTCGCTAGATAAGTGTCTTGTGAATGTTTTGTGATTTTTTTTTTTTTGTTTTAAATTTTTTTTGTGTGTGTTTTTTCCCCTCTCTCAGGGCCTGTCTTTTTAGCCGTAATTGGCCTCGGACTAAAGTTGGCGAGGACCGCTGTTTTCACCGCGAATCCTCGTGCAACGCCAATTTTTACCGTCGGGCGCATTTTTTTGTCAATTTTAGGCCTTTAAAAAATACCGCTATCGCCAAAAGACCAATTTCTATCCCAGTGTGTTGGGTAAGGCTCTTCATTCAGAAATTGTCACTGAAAAATGTTTGGTGTGTTCTACTTACTAATAACCTGGCCAAGTTCCAACAAAATGGCTACGCTCAAAATGTTAGCCCATCTTTCTCTGTCAGGTGAGGTGCGCTTTCTGCTTTTAGATTTCCAGTAATCACAGCTTTTCTTATCCTTACTGTTTAATAATGCATTCCCAGCGCAGCTACCATCATGCTGCGTATCATGAGGCATAGGTGTGAACCAATTTTGTCAGGCTGTAAGGTAATTTCTATACATATTAATCGGATTGTGGAGTCCGCCTGTAGGTACTGAGACGATGGAAGAAAAGGGTTATTTTGATGGCAGTCCTATCTGTCCTTTCTCAACAACAACAACAATAGCAGCAACTTGTATTTATATAACTCCTTTAACGTAGTAAAACTTCCCAAGGCGCTTCACGGGATGTTGTCAAACAAAAGTTGACACCGAGCCACATAAGAAGATATTAGTTCAGGTCAAAGAGGTAGGTTTTAAGGAGCGTCTTCAAGGAGGTAGAGAAATGGAGAGGTTTAGGGAGGCATTTCCAGAACTTAGGGCTTCGGCAGCTGAAGGCAATGCCACCAATGGTGGTGCGATTAAAATCTGGAAAGCGCAAGTGGCCAGAATTGGAGGAGCGCAGCGATCTCTGAGTATTGTGGGGCTGGAGGAGATTACAGTCATAGAGAGGGGTGAGGCCATGGAGGGATTTGAAAACAAGGATGAGAATTTTAAAATCAAAGTGTTGCCGGACCGGGGGTCAAAGTAGGTCAGCGAGCGTAGGGATGTGACGGATGAAAAGGTGCGAGTTAGGATACGGACAGCAGAGTTTTGGATGAGCCCAAGTTTATGGAGGTGGAAATAGGAGGCCTGCCAGGAAAGCATTGGTCAAGTCGAGAGGTAACAAAAGTATGAATGAGGTTTTCAGCAACAGATGAGCTGAGGCAGGGGTGGAGACAGATGATGATGATATGGAAATGGAAGTAGGTGATTTTGACGATGAAGTGGATATGTGATCTATTCAAACTCCTTTTCTTCATTAATCTTTCTAACATTTGTCTAAAGGTCTTCTTCCCCCCCCCCCCCCCTCCCCCTTCATAGTGATCCCAATCTGGGAAAATGTTTAACTTTTCCTTCTAACTGCAGCCTACTGATGCATCTCATTGAGGTGGCTAGATAGCCATTTTATTTCAAATGGGTTCATGCCTCTGTTATGAGCTGAAGTACTTTCGACCTCAACCCCAGCATAACTAAGACCACCTATTTTCACCTCCGTAACATCGCCCGTCTCAGCCCCTGCCTCGGCTCATCTGCTACTGAAACCCTCATCCATGCCTTTGTTACCTCTAGACTTGACTATACCAACGCACTCTTGGCTGGCCTCCCACTACGTAAACTAGAAATAATCCAAAACTCGGGTGCCTATTTCCTAACTCGCACCAAGTCCCCCTCGCCCATCACTCGATGACCTACATTGGTTTCCGGTTAAGCAACACCTCGATTTCAAAATTCTCATCCTGATGTCAAATCACTCCATGGCCTCGGCCCTCCCTATCTCTGTAATCTCCTCCAGCCCCACAACCCCCGACATGTCTGCGTTCCTCTAATTCTGCCCTCTTAAGCATCCCTGATTATAATCACTCAACCATTGGTGGCTGTGCCTTCTGTTGCCTAGGCTCCAAGCTCTGGAAATCCCTGCCTAAACCTCTTTGTCTCGCTACCTCTCTTTCCTCCTTCAAGACACTCCTTAAAACCTACCTCTTTGACCAAGTTTTTGGTGACCTGCACTAATTTCTACTTGTGCGGCTTGGTGTCAAATTTTTTATCTCATAATACTCCTGTGAAGCGCCTTGGGACAGTTTTACCATGTTAAAAGTGCTATATAAATACAAGTTGTTAAAATAATGGAGAGAGGGATCTCATAGGCGTTTTCCATTATAAATGGAGCCATAGGAATTTATATTACAGGTTGAACCTCTCTTATCTGGCACCATCGGGACCTGGCCTGTGCCGGATAAGGGATTTTGCCGGACGAGGGGTGGTCATGTTAAATTGGATGGTACAGGTACTGAGCAAGGGGATGTCAGGGCTCGCTGGTTTGGAGCTAGGAGTGTGGCAAAGAGATCGTGGCGGGGTGAGGGAGGGGGGGGGGGGATCGGGGGATCGCGGGAGTCGGCAGCGAGGAAGGACTGCAATTTGTTCATGTCGGAGCGGTCAGGGGTGATGCCAGATAAAGGTATCCCGGATACGGGAGGTTCAACCTGTTCAAAACGTTGATGTAAAAAGTGTCAGAAATACAAATTTGGGAAGTGAAGTGTCACAGACAGTAAGTTTGTGCAGACTTCAGATTGATAGATGTTAACACTTGGAGTATCCCGCTCCCCAATGGAGGATCTATGAGATATGATTCATGCACCTCAAATGAACTGACCTGACTGTGAGTGAGTTTCATTCAGTACCAACAGTCGGATCAAAATCATATCCCACAGGTCTTAATAATGTACTGTGTTTATACCATGTATTAAAAATTAATTAGCAGGGTTAATTAGGTACAGAGGGAAATGAGTAGGTTTAATAGTGTGCTGTAATCCCATGTGGATTGTGGGCTGGTTGCATGTAGCTGGAGTGGGACACATACTTTGCAGGATAATCTTCAAATATATTTTACAAATAGACAAATGGATCCAGCAATTACAGTGTGAACAGTTAAATTATAGGAACTGGCAAATGGATGAAGCTCTCTGGGATGTAAGAAAAGAAATGCTTATATTTATATAGCACCTTTATTAAGTTATGGAATCACTCCAAAAGCGTTTTATGAAGGAAAACACTCCTCATTACTGCACATATACAAATTAAGTCTCTTGATTCTCCCTTCTGATTAAAATAATGGATGTGATTGTGAGTCTATCGAGCCTGTCATTTTGATTGAGAAACGAGGTCAGGGATATATTAGGCTGGAACCTAGACCACAATCTGACCCGTCCAGAGCATCAGCGATTCTGCTATGAGCAGAGCAAAGTGCGGGCCTAATGCTGTTTTCTGTTTATTATGCTGGGCTCACTGTCAAAACGTTATCTAGAAATCCAGGCCAGTGAAGATACTTTTGAAACTACAAGGAGCCAAGACTCATTTATGAGCGTAATCTTAGATGCAGAAACTCAAGAATCTATAGTAAGAAGGGCAGAGAAGTCCAGACAATGTAACAGCAGCCACAAGTGGGATTGTCAAATTAGGTGATGTTTTAGACAGAATAAAAATCTGAATGGAATGTTTCACAAATACAGTTCAACACAGTCATGATTCCCCTTGTGTCACTCGCTCTCTATCAAGCCTGTCGATCAGAAAGCCACTGCTCTGCATGTCTGGGACCCATGCCAATATCCAGTGGTTTTGTTGTTGTTTAGCTGGATGCTGGTCAGATATTGCAGATTTGTTCTGTGATCTGTGCAAATGAGACAGAATTGGCTGTGGCATCAACTCCCATCAAAGAGAAAATTAAGAAAGTAACATTTTTCGTTTTATTTGGCTGAACATTTAAAGTAACAGAACTCTATTATTGAAAGCGACAGTGCCCCATGTTAAATGCTTTCCATTACGACAGGTATATAAAAACTGAAACTTATTTTCCACCCTTCTCTTTATTCTCACCTTTCGTTCATGTTGCTTATCTTTCCCCAACATAGAGGACAGGTAGGTGCTCCCAGATCTTGTCACACGCTGTATGACTGTGATTACACCTGTAATTTCCCTTGCAACATGCTCTCGAATGCCGTGTTTTACACTGCATGTTTAAATAATGATGCACGGTGTGTCACACGCAGTTCCTAAAAAAATGATTTTTTTTTCTGTGAGCATTAATACTGATCAGTGTCGGGCTGGTGGAATGAAGACACTGTCTTGTGCTTTTCTTCATAAGAACATAAGAACATAAGAAATAGGAACTGGATTAGGCCATTTGGCCCCTCGAGCCTGCTCCACCATTTAATACGATCATGGCTGATCCGATCATGGACTCGGGTCCACTTCCCTGCCCGCTCCCCATAACCCCTTATTCCCTTATCGGTTAAGAAACTGTCTATTTCTGTCTTAAATTTATTCAATGTCCCAGCTTCCACAGCTCTCTGAGGCAGCGAATTCCACAGATTTTCAACCCTCAGAGAAGAAGTTCCTCCTCATCTCAGTTTTAAATGGGCGGCCCCTTATTCTAAGATTATGCTCCCTAGTTCTAGTCTCCCCTAGTGGAAACATCCCCTCTGCATCCACCTTGTCAAGTCCCCTCATAATCTTACACGTTTTGAGAAGCTTACCTCTCATTCTTCTGAATTCCAATGAGTAAAGGCCCAACCTACTCAACCTTTCTTCATAAGTCAACCCCCTCATCCCCGGAATCAACCAAGTGAATCTTCTCTCAACTGCCTCCAAAGCAAGTAAATCCTTTCTTAAATATGAAAACCAAAACAGTACGCAGTATTCTAGATGTGGCCTCACCAATACCCTGTATAACTGTAGCGAGGCTTCCCTGCTTTTATACTCCATCCCCTTTGTAATAAAGGCCAAGATTCCATTGGCCTTCCTGATCACTTGCTGTACCTGCATACTAACCTTTGTGTTTCATGCACTAGGACCCCCAGATCCCACTGCACTGCAGCACTTTGCAATTTTTCTCCATGTAAATAATAACTTGCTATTCGATTTTTTTTTTCTGCCAAAATGCATAACCTCACACTTTCCAACATTATACTCCATCTGCCACTTAGCCTGTCTGTCCTTTTGCAGA
This sequence comes from Pristiophorus japonicus, assembly GCF_044704955.1. Taxonomy (NCBI): domain Eukaryota; kingdom Metazoa; phylum Chordata; class Chondrichthyes; family Pristiophoridae; genus Pristiophorus; species Pristiophorus japonicus. The sequence goes on along the minus strand of NC_091984.1, from coordinate 216,789,652 downwards.
TTCTTTGTGTCCTCCTCACAGATTGCTTTTCCTCCCATCTTTGTATCGTCAGCAAACTTGATCCCTTCATCCAAGTCGTTAATATAGATTGTAAATAGTTGGGGTCCCAGCACTGATCCCTGCGGCACCCCACTAGTTACTGATTGCCAACCAGAGAATGAATCATTTATGTTTTTTGTTCGTTAGCCAATCCTCTATCCATGCTAATATATTACCCCCAACCCTGTGAACTTTTATCTTGTGCAGTAACCTTTTATGTTGCAGCTTGTCACATGGAAGTCCAAATACACCAATCCACTGGTTCCCCTTTATCCACCCTGTTCGTTACATCCACAGGGAATTCCAACAAATTTGTCAAACGTGACTTCCCCTTCACAAATCTCTGCTGACTCTGCCTGACCGAATTATGCTTTTGCAAATGTCCTGCTACTGCTTCTTTAATAATGGACTCCAACATTTTCCCAACCACAGATGTTAGGCTAACTGGTCTATGGTTTTTCTGCTTTTTGTCTGCCTCCTTTTTTAAATAGGGGCATTACATTTACAGTTTTCCAATCTGCTGGGACCTCCCCAGAATCCAGGGAATTTTGGTAAATTACAACCAATGCATCTACTATCCCTGCCGCTACTTCTCTTAAGACCCTAGGATGCAAGACATCAGGTCAAGGGGATTTATCCACCTTCATGGTTTACACCCATCACAGAGCCAGAAACCAGGTATAAAATGGAGCTTGGATAATTTAATATTAAAACTCATTTAGAAAGCTGTCGTCTGTGTCCTCACCTGCATTAGCTTCCATGTTTCCACAACCCCCATCCATGCATCATCATCTTCATAGGCAGTCCCTCGAAATCGAGGAAGACTTGCTTCCACTCTAAAAGTGAGTTCACAGGTGGCCGTCCGGTTCAATGCTGGAATTATAGTTCCTTAACAGGTCGGGCAGACAGTGGTTGAAGGAAAGGGTGGGTGGGGAGTCTGGTGTGCCACAAGCTTCTTCCACTGGCTGCGCTTGTTTTCTGCATGCTCTCGGTGACGAGACTTGAGGTGCTCGGCAGCCTCCCAGATGCTCTTCCTCCACCTAGTCTTGGGCCAGGGATTCCCAGGTGCTGGTGGGGATGTTACACTTTATCAAGGCTGTATGGGGGTGTCCTTGAAGCGTTTTCTCTGCCCACCTGGGGCTCACTTGCCATGTAGGAATTCCGCGTAGAGCACTTGCTTCGGGAGTCTCGTGTTGGGCATGCTGGCGATGTGGTCTGTCCAACGGAGCTAGTTGAGTGTGGTCAGCACTTCGATGCTGGGGATGTTGGCCTGGACGAGGATACTGATGTTGGTACATCTATCCTCCCGGTGGATTTGCAGGACCTTGCGGAGCCAGCTCTGGTGGTACTTCTCCAGCGCTTTGAGGTGTCTGGTATATATAGTCCACGTCTCTGAGCCATATAGGAGGTCAGGTATCACTACTGCCCTGAAGATCATAAGCTTGGTGCCAGATTTGAGGTCCTGGTCTTCAAACACTCTTCCTCAGGCGACCAAAGGCACACTGGAGGCGTTGTTGGACCTCGTCTAAGCTCTACTGGCTTCCCTTAAACCAGTGAACGCTTCAGTTTTAAAATTCTCATCCTTGTATTCAAATCCCTCCATGGCCTCGCCCATCCCTATCTCATTAATCTCCTCCAGCCCCACAAACCTTCAAGATCTCTGCGCTCCTCCAATTCTGGCTTATTGCGCATTGCCAATTTCAATCGCTCCACCATTGGCAGCCGTACTGTCAGCTGCCTAGGCCCTAAACTCTGGAATTCCCTCCCTAAACCTCTCTGCATCATTACTTCTCTCTCTCCTCCTTTAAGACACTCCTTAAAACCTACCTCTGTTCATCTGTCCTCATATCTCTGTATGTGGCTCAGTGACAACTATTTTTTGATACTCCTGTGAAGCACTTTGGAACGTTTTACGACATTAAAGGCGCTATATAAATGTAAGTTGTTGAATTAATTTCAACATCATTGTCCTCACTTTCAAGTTCCTCAATGTCCTCATCCCACCCTACCTCAGCAATTTCCTCACTGGGCCCAAGTTTGCCCCCAGGGTTGGAACAGGGCATGGCCGTGTGGTGCGACGACTTTTTAGAACAGAAACGGCGCCTATTATTTACCTTGGTATTCTCCCCTCTGTCTGGTCGATCCAGGCCCTTGGTGCAGCGCAGCAGAACGCATGGAGGGCGGAGATAGGTCCCGACGCTGAAAACAGTGCCGGGACCTCTGCACATGCGTGCTATCATTCATTATTGATGATGGCTCTTTATTTGTAAAAGTGAAGTGTTTAATTTTTGTAAACTTCCCTCCCCCCCACCCCCCATCTCTCGTTCTCTACGCTTGATTTATAAGTGTATGCAAGGTTTTTCTGAGCGTACAAAAATCTACACTTACTCCATTCTAAGTTAGTTTGGAGTAAGTTTTCGCTGCCTAAACTTGCAAAACAGGCATATGTGGCTGGACATGCCCCCTTTTGGGAAAAAAATCTGTTCTAAAATGGAACTATTCTAACTCACTCGAATTGAAGCAAACTAAATGCCGAGAATTGCAATTTCTAAGATGCTCCATTCTAAAATAGGAGCAACTCGGGCCAACACTTGAACCCTATATGCTTTGTGCATACCCTCTGCTCCTTTGGCACCGGTTTGCTCCTTGTTCCCTGCTCTGCCACTCCACTATCAAAAGCTGTTCTTCTAGATACTATGGGCCCAAGTTTCGGGCCGCGCCTAAAACGGCGCAACCTGGACCTGGACGCCTGTTTTTCGCGCCACAGTGCGCCTAAAAAAAAAACTCACCTATTCTCCGGCTCCCTGCAGGTCCTCTAGAGCTGGGCGCGGCGCAGCATGAGCTGTGGGGGGCGGAGCCAGGTCCCTGCGCTGAAAACCGTGCCGGGACCTCTGCAAATGCGCGCTACAGTGGGCGCACATGTGCAGTAGCTCCAGGCGCCCAAAACTGTGGGAGGGGCCCGAAGCACGCAGCCCCTAGCCCTGGCCGAATGGCCTCACTGGGGCTGCGTGGATAAGGCTCAACTCCCACCCGACCGGACCCGACCCGACTTGACTCCCGCTCCCTGGACCCGACCGGACCCCTGCTCTCCCCATCCCGGCGACGTGACCTCCATGCCCCCCCCACCCCCCCGACCTCCGCTCGCCCCCCAGTGACCTGACCTCCGCTCCCCACCCCCCTGGCGACCCGACCTCCGCTTCCGCCCCCCCCCAGCGACCCGACCTCCGTCCCCCCTCCGCGACTCTCTCTCCCCCCCCCGACCTCCGCGACTCTCTCTCTCTCTCTCTCTCTCTCTCTCTTTCCCCCCCCCACCCCCGGACCCAAGACCCGACACCCGACGCCACCTACCTGTAAATCCAGCCCAAAGTCTTGAGCCCAGCCATTCAGCCTCCTTCTCTCCCTCGCTCCCCTCCCCTCTCCTTCCCTCTCCTCTCCTTTCCTTCCTTCCCTCCCCTCTCCTTCCTTCCTTCCCTCCCTCCCCTCTCCTTCCTTCCTTCCCTCCCTCCCCTCCCCTTGCTTCCTTCCTCCCCTCCCCTCTCCTTCCTTCCCTCCCTCCCCTCTCCTACCTTCCCTCCTTGCTTCCTTCCCTCCCTCCCCTCTCCTTCCTTCCCACCCTCCCCTCCCTCCCCTTTCCTTCCTTCCCTCCCTCCCCTCTCCTTCCTTTCCTCTCTCCCCTCTCCTTCCTTCCCTCCCTCCCCTCTCCTTCCTTCCCTCCCTCCCCTCTCCCTCCTCCCCTCCCTCCCTCCCCTCCTCTCTCCTTCCCTCCCTCCATCCCTCCTCTCTCCTTCCCTCCCTCCCTCCTCCCTCCCTCCCTCCTCCCTCCCTCCTCCCTCCCTCCCTCCCTCCCTCCCTCCCTCCCTCCCTCCTCTCTCCCTCCTCTCTCCCTCCTCTCTCCCTCCTCTCTCCCTCCTCTCTCCCTCCTCTCTCCCTCCTCTCTCCCTCCTCTCTCCCTCCTCTCTCCCTCCTCTCTCCCCTCTCTCCTTCCCCTCCTTCCCTCCCCCCTCCTTCCCCCCCACCCCTCTTCTCCCCCTCCCCTCGCTGTCAGAAACACAGAGAGTGAGACACACAGACAGACAGAGAGATAGAGACATACTGGGGGGGCCGTCGCAGCACGCTGTTGGAGGACTCCCGGTGCTGCAGTCGGTAAGTAGAAAATGTTTTATTTATTGATTTTTAAAAATATTTTAAATTTTTTATTTTTTTTTGATTGATTTATTGATGTATTTATCATTTATTATTGATGATGGCTCTTTATTTGTAAAACTGAAGTGTTTAATGTTTGTAAACTTCCCTTTAAACCCCCCCCCCCCCATTCCCTATGCCTGTTTTGTAACCTACGCCTGATTTTCTAAGTGTAGACAAGGTTTTTCTGAGCGTACAAAAATCTACACTTACTCCATTCTAAGTTAGTTTGGAGTAAGTTTTCACTGCCTAAACTTTCAAAACGGGCGTAAGTGGCCGGACACGCCCCCTTTTGAAAATAAAAAATCTGTTCCAAACTGAAACTGTTCTAACTGACTAGAACTGGAGCAAACTAAATGCCGAGAATTGCAATTTCTAAGATACTCCATTCTAAACCAGTTGCTCCAAAAAAACAGGAGCAACTCAGGCCGAAACTTGGCCCCTATAACTGTGCTCTTTGGAATTTCCGCTCCACCCTCCCGGCCCCCACCCCTTCACCTTGCAACTTTCCTCCCCGCTTTCAAAAGGTTTCTAATAACTTCCCTTTAACCCTACCTCTGCCCCCCCACCCCCTCCCAAACAAACTTTCCATTATCTCTTTTTTTTTCCTCCTGCTTAATTGCCACTGTTTTCTGATCTCTTCTAAAGCATTGAGAGACACCTTTCTAAATGTGAGGAGTGCGACAGAAATTTAAGTTGTTATTGAAATTAATTTTTAAATCTCTTCAGAAGCATAATCCTGATAGTATTTGGAGAATTTCAGAAATACAAAAGAACAATTCCCAGTGAATAATGACAATGGGCTGCTGTCTTTGAACTACCGCGACTGATATCACTGAACTCAATCAATTCAGAAGCAGCAATGACATCACCCAAATTCTGTTGCTACGGTAACAGTTTAGGATATTTTAAACAGCTACCCACATACACAGTGAGCAATTGTATTGAATTAGTCCAGCATCACTCAAATGACTCTCGCTCATCAGGAGAATATACATGTTCTACAAGAGCAGTATTCCATCGAGGTATTGTTGCGTGAGATGCAGTACATGTAATACCATGACATAACACGGAGGTTAAAATTTGTTCAAGTGCAAATATCTTTCAATCAATCGTTGTCACTTTCTGGTGTAAGGATTTTTGATTTCAGCATGGTAGCATAACCTCCCAGTGCACACTTAATTAGCTCTTCAAAATAGGCGTTTCACACAACTGACTGCTTCAAAAGCTAAGTGGTCTAATTGCCACAGTTAACTTATTTTTTTGTCTGGGGACGTCACTTATAAAATGCAGAGGGATTATTTTGCAGCTTTTTTCTTGACCTCGCCTCCTCATTGGATTAATGGGTCAGAAACTCTAATTTCTAATGAGGAAAATTAGGACCCCTTAACGAAGAGCGAACACGAATGGTCACGGGCTGTACAGTTGGAAGTAAAGAGGTAATATAATCCTGCGTACTGTAGACTGTCAGTATTACCAGTAGTTTACAGGTAATCTACTGCACACGGGAATAAGAATATCAATTGTAAAGAGGCGATACACTCTCTCTGCACTCAGGCAGTGTTATTAGAGTAAAAGGATAATATGCTTGTTGTTTTCTATCAATGCACAGGAGAGCATTAACAGGCACAATGGGTGAAATGCTCCTTATTCTATAAGCTGGGCAGTGTTAGCAGGAATAAATGGGTGCTGTACCTATCTTCTACTGTGCATAAAAGCACCATCTTCTGTAGTAAAGGGGCAATGTACTCCTTAGTCTGCACATTGATGATGTGATAGTACCACAGACATTTCAGTCTAGAATGAAGCCATACTGATACACATCAGCACTATCTATTTCAATCATATTTGCCTGCTCTTTCCTCCTACCCTTGAATATTGTTTTCCTTCAAGTGCTTGCTTAATTCCCTCTTCAGAAGACACTTATCATAATGCCTTCCAAAGTCTGAGGTACTCTTTATTCAGGAAACAGGGCAGTATTATCAAGCGCAAGAGTGTATAATACTTCTTTTCCTTTAATATTAGTAGATCTCTCTTGATGTTTCCAGGAGGTAACCTGGGACTTGACATGCAGCTTACCACAGCCATATTGCAGCTTAAAAGTGATGGCAATTCAAGCATTTTCTTTAGCTTATTTTTCTCTCTTCGTTCCCGAAAACCATTTTTATTTTTCTCAGTTATATAAATAATTAGAAAATATTTCTCTCCCTTTCTTCCTATGGTGGAACTCTACTTTTTGCTGAAGCAGTTGTTGACCTAGCAATACCCAGGTTTTTATTTCACTGTTGAATCTCCGATGGCCAGTATCTGAACCATGGTCTGGATCTAGCTTGCTGACTGACTCTTGCCACCGTGTCTGAGGCACCTCATAAAGGGCCCGAGTTTCCACACGCGCCTAGAACGGCGCAGTCCTGACCTGGACGCCCGTTTTTCACGCCACAAAGTGCGCCTAAAAAAATCCTCGGTATTCTCCAAGTACTTGCAGGTCCTCTGGCCCTCGGCGCAGCCAGCACGAGCTGTGGGGGAGCGGAGCCAGGTCCCTGCGCTGAAAACAGTGCCGGGACCTCTGCACATGCGCGCTACAGTGGGCACGAAAGTGCAGTAGCTCCAGGCGCCGAACTGTGTGGGAGGGGCCCGAAGCACACAGCCCCTGGGGCTGCGTGAATAAGGCTCCTCCCATGGAGAGCTCCTGCTCCCCCCCCGACCAGACCTGACACTCGTTCCCCGCCCCCCCCCTGCCTCCGGACCAGACCCGACACCCGCTCCCCGCCACCCCCCCCCCCCCCGCCTCCGGACCAGACATGACACCCGCGCCCCCCCCGGACTGGACCCGACCCGACCCGCGCTCCTGTTCCCGCTTCCCGCCTCCCCGACTCGACCCGACCCGCGCTCCTGTTCCCGCTCCCCGCTCCCTGCCCCCCCGACTGGACCCAACCCGACCTGGTCCCCCCCCCCCCCCCCCCACTGGACCCGACCCGACTCCCGCTACGGACTGGATCCGACCTGACCTCCCTCCCTCTCCCCCCTCTCCCTCTCCCCCCCCCTCTCCCTCTCTCTCTCTCTCCCTCTCTCTTCCCCCCCCCCCCCGACCCGACCCGACCCGACCCAACCCAACGCCACCTACCTGTAAATCTGGTGCTGGGGACGGGCCGGCTGCCTTCGGTCCCGAAAGGCCTGCCTGAAGCACTTTCACACAGGTAGGAAGATGGTTTATTTAATCTTTTCTTTGCTTATAAATGTTTATTCAGGTTGGATTTATTTGTATAATATTTGTATAAGTATAAATAAGGATTTATTATAGAATTTAATGACTTCCCTTCCCCCCCCCCCCCCCCCCCACCTCGTTCTGGAAGCCTAATTTGTAACCTGCGCCTGATTTTTTAATGTGTAGACAAGGTTTTTTCAGTTCTACAAAAATCTTCACTTGCTTCATTCTACTTTAGTTTGAAGTACGTTTTCACTGTGGAAACTTTCAAATCAGGCGTCAGTGGCCGGACACGCCCCCTTTTGAAGAAAAAATTCTGTTCCAAAGTAGAACTGTTCTACCTGACTAGAACTGCAGAAAAAAAAATGTATAGAATTGCGATTTCTAAGATAGTCCGTTCTCCACCAGTTGCTCCTAAAAATCAGGCGCAAATCATGTGGAAACTTGGGCCCAAAGAATCCCCTGTGGCTCTAGCTCAATCAGGAGCCTGCCTTAATAATGCAGAACAAATCTTTGCAAGTAAAACCCATTTTTTAAATTTAGTGGCTTAAACTCTGTGCTGAAATATGACTTTTTTTAATTTTCCGATGCATTGTGTCCCACGGGTGTTTGTAATTAGTTTACCTTGTCCACTCCACTCACTACACATGCAATTTGTCCAATGCAGTTAGATAGCCCAGCACTTGGACTAGGTGAAAATTCCAGCTCAAGCCCACAGCTTCAGTCAGAAGGACAGGTCTGTGTGAGCGAAAACTGTTGCAGACATTTCTAACATTAAATGATGGTTACATTTATTGAATTTTTTTTAGAATTGTGTGATTTAAAAAAAAATGTTTTGGTTATGAATGTCATTTTCTCGTTCTGCACATTGACCTGAGTGAAGAAAGAAAATGGCGATTACGGCTGCAAAGAAATTATTTGAGCGATTGCTCGATTTTGTGGTACTTGCTGGTTATGAGTGGTAACTTTCAAAGAAATTGAAGGATCTAGTTGCTCGATTTGATGCTGATTACTTGTTTTCCATTGCTAGTTTTTGCTACGTCGATTTATTTTCATTTAGTAATTTGGATATTTGATTGGTTCAAATGCCACTTACCTAAATTAGCAATCACAATCTTTCACCTTATGGAAGTAACTCTGAATTATGACGCCTCGAAGGCCACATTTCCAAGTGTGATGCCTTTGGAATGTGTGACAGGATAGCCGACCAAGAATTTTAATGGTCCAGATTTGCAGAGACAGTGTTTTCAGGAGTACATGGGTATTATGTTCCTTATTCTGTACTACAGAAAGAAGTATATAATTAGGAGTGAAGGAGTAATATATCCCTTGCTCTGTATATAGAGACAGTGTCATCAGAAGTAAAGGTGTTCTGTACTCCTTATGTACCAGTAAATGGGCAATATTATCAGTGATAAAGAGGTAACGCACTCCTCTTTCAAAGAGCTGGTGCAGGCACGATGAGCCGAATGGCCTCCTTCAGTGCTGTAAGATTCTATGATGCTTATTCTGTGCACAAATAATGTTCTAGAAGTTGCAGAGAAGGAAGCCATTTTGCACAGGATGTTGCTTTCAAGTGTAACGGCCGCTATACTCCTTACTCTGCACTAATACACGGGGCGGTGTTATTTGGAATATAGCAACAATATTTGCCATATTCTGTACCGATAAATGGGAGCAACATACTTCTTGTTCTGAATTAAGCTCGGGGCAGACTTATTAGGAGTAAAGAAGATATACTTATTCTGGTTTCACAGAGGCCAGCATTATCGGGCAAAAAGGGCTGATGCTGTCCTTGTACTGTACAAGTGACAACATTTTAAGGAATGAAATGGTATGTCCATGCCATATCATGTGTTTCTATGTTTGTTGTATCACACTAGGACATTACCTGGTCAATGTTTCCCTAGAATTCTGGCATGATATAAAAGTATGGCTGGAATTCTCTTTTAAAAAGAATGGTGAATATCAATGGAATGAATATCAGGCGTGTTCTGCAACGAGCCCTCCACCAGATTACGGGCAGGTGGGTGGAGGTGAATATTACCCCTATTACAATTATAGAATCGTTGCAGCACAGTCGGCGGCCATTTGGCTTGTCGAGCCCATGCCGGCTCTCTGCAAGAGCACTTCAGCTAGTCCCAATCCCTGCCCTTTCCTCGTAGCTCTGCAATGTTTTTTCCTTTGCGTACTTATCTGGTTCCCTTGTGAAAGCCACGATTGAATCTGCCTCCACCACCTTTTCAGGCAGTTCATTCCAGATCATAACCACGCGCTGTGTAAAAAGGTTTTTCCTCATGTAGCCTTTGGGTCTTCTGCCAATCACCTTAAATTGACTCATCTGTGGCCTGATGCCTCTGTACACTGACCTGCATCTCCATTGGGCTGCAATCAAAATTACCTTTCAGGCTTTCTCAATTTCTATCTGATAATGGGGTTGAGACCGTCACGGGTTGTGATGGCTCTTGTCTTGGTCAATAACTAAAGGGTTTTGCAGGATCACTGACCCATGAAGAATATTTATTTTTAACTGGTTGATCTCTTGTAGCATTGCAAATGGGGAGCAAAGAACAAAAGTAGTCATTTAAATCAGGCAGAGTATTTTCACCCAAATGATAAAGTTTCTATGGAATAATTTGCCAGAATAGGCTATTGAAACAGATAATGTGGGATCAAGAGGGTTAACAGCCAGAGAAGAAATTCACCGATATGATCGAAGGCAAATAAGTAGAGTTGATCTATCAAAAAGGGACAGGCTTGTTGAGCCTAATGTTTCTGCTGCTAAAAATTCTTATGAATGGAAATGTGATTTAGACAGGGAGCTGTAGCAAGAATAGGATGGGGAATTTAAGTAAGTTTGACATTACATGGGGGAATATGAGTGGGGATAGGATCAGCAGCAAGAGTGGCAGGAGGACATGGAGCTGAGCTCTAATTGTTGCAAGATTGACAACAGGAGCTCGAGATGAAAAGGAAGTGCTGTACGGTTGTGGGTTCGAGCTTGTGCTTACACTTGAGAATTGACTTCTGGTAGCATGGACCACATGATAGAGAAGTCTGCTCTTTGAAAGTATATATACTTACCCGTAGAGCACCTCCATATGACCTTAGATTACATAGGTCTCTACTACAGTTCCTTGTACTTGCTGTAGCACTACAATTGCTGTAAATAAACCAATGTGACCGCTGAAGGGTGCCAAGAGCTGTGCTAAGTAAAGGCAAGCTCTCCCTTTTAGGATGTGTCAGAGAGGGTTAATCCCTTTTGGTATGTTTGGACATTCGTACATTGTGACACATTTCTTTGGTGCTGTGGTTTGGGCTTTGTACTAAATCCTTTCTAAGAAAAGGCAGGCATATTGGCGATTTGCTAACAAATTCCGACATGGGAGTGCTAGAATCTTTATTTAAAGTGTGAGTTCGTTCACGCTTTCCTTTCTCTTCTGCTTAGGATGATTCGTGGTTTTTACTTCGTCCCAGCTTAATACTGCATTTCCACATAAATCCATAGCCGAACCAACACTGTGAATTTAGTGTTCCCCAGTTTCCTTCCCTCTGCTGAAGGTGTTGACTCTTGTGGGTGTACCGTTTCATTGCAGCCTCTAGTGCCTCATTCTTCACATGAGTGCTGGTGGGGTAGTCATTTATAGAGAGCATCACCCTCGAACCCCATCATCTCACTTGACAAATATACACACATGCACATTTTAGCAGGGCTCACTGAGTGGAGATCTCACTGAATTTACTTCTCCCGAGCTCAGGCGATGAGGCCAATAATACTGCCCTGGTGCACGTCAGTTAACTTAATATTGATGGGTATAAATTTGGGACTTTCCTGATCCGTATGCATCTATCCGCTGAGCCACTGGTGGAACTGAGCCCCTCTTGTTAAAGTGATTGATTTTTCTCCCTCCCTTTCTCTTTTTATTGTTGCCCATTCTCTTGCTCCATGCAACGTTCCATAGCCCTTAATGTAGACAGGTACGTCTGGAATCCTGGGCTGCAATCGGTCGCATGGGCTGCAGGAGAGTGGCTCTGAGAGATGATGCACTTTTTGACTTTTCCCTTCCCCATGCCTCATGATGGATAAAGTTCATGACCTCTGCACATCTGTTCCCCACTCCAACTACACAGCTACCATAGTGAAATCGCCACTAAAGAATTTGTAGCTGGGGACACTTGCCACTCATGATATAATTCATTGTGCACTGCAGTTTTGTGTTTATGTGGAGAGCAATTTTTTGACAGTTGTATCTTTAGCATTGCCTTCGATGTACCAGATAACAATTGGGGCCGGGGGGGGGGGTCCGATCACATCTGGGGATCAGATTACAAGTAGGAACCAGATCACATGGAAGGACTGGATTTTACATTGATGCTGGATCACCCATGGTAACCAATCTTAAGTAGGAACCAGACCACGCACAAAGACCAAACCATCAGCAGAGACTGAATTGCGCACACAGACCATATTACATGCAAGGTCCAAATCACCTGAGGGCCTGTTAAGAGGTAGAGCGAATCGCCACTGGTTTTGGGGATTTCTATTCCCAAGGTTTGTTTGGTTCTCCCAATCATCCGCTGTAACTTCTGCAGAAGATCTCTGGAAACACTGGAGAAACGGCACAATCGCTGATGATGTTATTTCTCCAGGCTTTCTATGGATCCTCGAACGAACTTACGGTGGATGATCGAGAGAACCTCAACAGCAATAAATGACGAATGTAGCTATAGAAGAGCAGTAAAATCGAGCAGACTTTGGCCACAGTGGCAGAGGCAGGACTGTCACTGAGATTTCAGAAAAACATAAATGGTGGGTGTTTGAAATTTTCATACCACATCTACTTGAACTGTGAAAAACACTTAGCAGCATGATTATTAATCCTATCCTTCCAAACTAGTGTAGAGTCTGGAGAGATCCTTTTGAGCAATATTACAGTTAATTAGACTAATGTTGACAGCGGTGGGAGCTATTTAAAGTGATGATGCATCAAGTCCATCATGTAAAAAGTGCAATGTATAACACTAGAGCGTTTTGGCATAAATAGAATTTTTACTGCAGTGCATAGCTTTCATTGATTTTTAAGTAGGTCACACATGTCCTGTACTAGTCTTGGGGTTGTCACAGGCTCCAGTGGCTAAAAGTATAAATTTTTTTCTGTCTCGGTTAGATCTGCATGTGTAAAGATTATTTCAAATATAATCATTCTTTTTTGGGAGTAATGTGAGGACATTATTGGGCGAGCACTTAAATTATTGTGATTTTTTTGCCCAAACTGGATTTGCTTTGAAAGTAATCGGGCTAATTTTCCAAGTATGTGCTTGTGGCAAGGAATATTGTTAGTTGCCAGCGCATAGTATAGAATCACTGGCGTTCTAGGTTAATATTTCAAATATTGTGGTTGTTCTAAATACAGTTGGATGCTGTTGTGATTAAAAAAAATAAACCATTTTCTGTCTCAATTTTAGTTTGTTATCCGCTCCATGGTACACAAGGAGTTAGAAACCAACTTCACTCTTCGAAATTAGGTCCCAGCTTAACATGATGTAGTGTTTTAAGGATAAGTCGATTGTCTCCAGGTAATTTGCTTGATGGAGAAGCCAAGCTGCACAATTTTAAACACAAATATGCTGAATGGTCAGTTCAGCTATGTGTCTGTTTGACAGTTCATTTTGAATGTAACAGACAGCTAATTTAATGAAGCCCCAGTAAGTGTTTTGTTGATGTTTATTGTCGAAGTTTTATCAGAAGCTTATGAAGAGAATGTGTCTGGGGCTTCTGAAGTTAATTACTTAAGGTAGACAGCTCTAATTACATAAGAAGGTTGATTATAATTAGTTTAGAATTGGGTTGTGAACTATATTGGTTTCTATTATGTAATGAGTGAGAATTAATAATTACAGTAGCGATTATATATTTTTCTGCTTTTTATTTGCTTGTTCACTTACTGTTTAAGAAACTTGTTTGGCAGTCAAAAAATCTAAATGGATAAAAATTCTTGGCTTGTACTGTACATCTCAGTGCCAGTTCCTGTACATGTACAGTGCACACTCAGTGAAAACTGCTGTATGCCATTGAACAATTTGTGTAATTATCATCAGTTCCTGTACATGTAAAGCTCACAAGTGGTACTGTACAGCTTGAATATATCTTGACTTCACTCCTCTATCGTATTCACTTGGTGAAAGAGAGCAGTTTACTCCTGTCTGATACCGTACAGCTCACATGTCTCTATCAATTCCTATAAATGTACAGTACAAACTGGGCATAATGGAGCATTTCAGTCAACGTGTGACTTATGTTTGTCTCATAATCACTGCTGTACATCTTTGCTGGGGAATTTATATACCAATTACAATAGAGAGCCAGTATCTAAAGTGCCAGAAAAGTTATTTTGCTGATGTTGGAAGATGCTGCGTCTTGCGTTTCCGATAAGTACTGAAGCTCTCTATCTCCTATACTAGCTTTTGAAAGAGATGTGGACATGTCAGAAATAAAGGAAACAAATTAGATTACTTGTTTGGCTCATACTGCAGTTTTGTAATCTTGACAGAGTAAATGTGCATGCTTGAGTGGCTGCTTCCCTGTGATCTCCTAGCAGATCTCAGGCTGTGTTGTTTTGTACTGAAGTCACGTTGATTACACTGTGATTAGTGACCAGTGAAAGTATCAGAGACGAGTGGCACTAATCAATCTCACCATAGGCATTGATTCGAGACCATTGCTTCCCACATTCACTGCTTCTGGACCAGCACCAATCCCACGCACTAATTCCCGGCCAGTACCAACCCCACAAACTGATTCTGGGCCAGCAAAGTAAACCCAGGAAAGTAGTGTGGTTAATGTGAACAAATAACTTAATTCTCAAATACAGCTGTGCTTCACCTTAATGAACACATAATTCAAACAAAATTTGCAAATATATACCATAAAGAGGTTGATAAAGCTACTTTGTTAAACTTGAAGTCTCTCAATCTTTTTGAATGCAGACAGTGGCTGGTAGTCCTATTAAGTGTAATGTCTTCCGGTTATGGAGGCCTGGAAGGCAGACCAAGCGCTGTGGCCATTCTGTGTCTTGGGGTCATCAAGGGTCGCCAGGTTAGCTGTGAGGCTCTGACTGTACAAGGGCTCTCTTAGCTGAATCTTTGAGTGCCCCGGCATTGACTTTTTTGTGGCACTGTTTCTGCTGCCCTCACCGCTTTGGGGCTATGTTGATGTCAATGATGGATCGGATTAGGCGGTGGTCCGTCCAGCAGTCGTTAGCTCCTGTCATGGCATGGGTGATGCGCACATCCTTGCGATCCCTGGCTCAGACGATGACATAGTCGAGCAGGTGCCAGTATTTGGAACGAGGGTGTTGCCACCCTCAAAGCCTCCGTGATAAAGTGCAACATCCCCACTGACACCTGGGAGTCCCTGGCCAAAGACCGCCCTAAGTGGAGGAAGTGTATCCGGGAGGGCGCTGAGCACCTCGAGTCTCATCGCCGAGAGCATGCAGAAATCAAGCGCAGGCAGCGGAAAGAGCGTGCGGCAAACCTGTCCCACCCACCCCTTCCCTCAATGAATATCTGTCTCACCTGTGACACGGACTGTGGCTCTCGTATTGGACTGTTCAGCTCAATACTCATTTTTAGAGTGGAAGCAAGTCGTTTTCGATTTCGAGGGACTGCCTATGATGATGATGAAAGTCTTCTCTATTAAAGCCCACTAGAGGAAGTGAGATTAGAGCTGGGGGGAAGTGAGATGAGGTGCTCGTGAGAATAGGGGGAAGCAAATTCAGGATTTAGGGCAATAAAATCAAGACTGGAGAAGCAGAAGAGAGCTTGATGCAATTTGAGTTTCAACCCTGAACCTTCGCAAGCTCTCATGTCTTTGAGATTTCATCACAAGGCCTTGAATCCACAGCACAAGTGATAAGTAAAGCTGCAGCTTAACCGCGGCATTGAACAAGGTAGCGTTGTGCTCATAGGCTGTGGCCTTCAAGACTCTTTCAAGTGTGATTCAGACACTTTGCTTTGCACAACATGCAGACATCTGAGACTTTGCAAAAGTGGATAACCTCATCACGTCAGGCAGCTCAGAAACCAGAGGCATACAGTCGAAAATGTAAAATATCTTCTTATCCACATGTTCCCCATTTCCTCTCCTACATAGTTTCCCGTGGTGAATGGAAAACCATTATGTCAATGGCCTTGAATATCCATGGTTGCACGGTAGGAAATGGCCCCTTTCTTTCTTTCTCTTTAGATTCTGCCTCCCCCACCCCAGCTTTTCCTAGTATTTTACTAGAAAATGGCAGAGAAATTAAACAAATACTTGGCGTTTGTCTTCAGGGAAGAAGACACAAAGAAACCTCCCGGAATTAGAACCAAGGGTCTAGCGAGAATGAGAAACTGAAAGAAATTAGTATTAGTTAAAAAAAAATAGTACTGGAGAAATTAATGGGACTGAAAGCCCCTGGACCTGATTGCCAACATCCTAGGTTTTGAAAGAGGTGGCTATAGAGATAATGGATGCATTGGTTGTCATCTTCCAAAATTCCATAGATTCTACAAAGGTTCCCATGGATTGGAAGGTAGCAAATGCATCCCCGCTATTTAAGAAAGGAGGGAGAGAGAAAACGGGAACTACAGACCAGTTAGCCTGACATCAGTAGTAGGGAAAATGGTAGAGTCAATTATTAAGGATTGGGCAGTCACCGTGGATTTATGAAAAGGAAATCATGTTTGACAAATCTTTTGGAGTTTTTTGAGGTTGTACCGAGCAGAATAGATAAGGGAGAGCCAGTGGATGTGGTGTATTTGGATTTTCAGAAGGCATTCGATAAGATACCACACAAGAGGTTATTAAACATAATTAGGGCTCATGGGATTGGGGGTAATATACTAGCATGGATTGAGGATTGGTTAACGTACAGAAAACAGAGAGTAGGAATAAACAGGGTCATTTTCGGGTTGGCAGACTGTTACTCGTGGGGTACCACAAGGATCAGTGCTTGGGCTTCAGCTATTCACAATCTATATCAATGATTTGGATGAGGGGACCAAATGTAATATATCCAAGTTATACAAAGCTATAGATGGGATGCAAGTTGTGGGGAGGATGCAAAGGGACTTCAAGGATATATAGACAGGCTAAGTGAATGGGCAAGAACATGGAAAAGGGAATATAATGTGGAAAATGTGAAGTTATCCACTTTGTTAGGAAAAATAGAAAAGCAGAATATTTTTAAAACGGTGAGAGATTGGGAAATGTTGGTGCTCAGAGGGACCTGGGTGTCCTTGTACATGAATCACTGAAAGTTAATATGCAGGTACAGCAAGCAATTAAGAAAGCAAATGACGTGTTGGCCTTTATTACAAAGGGATTTGAGAATAAGAGGAAAGATATCTCTCTGCAATTATCTAGGGCCCTGGTGGGACCGCATCTGGAATATTGTGTACAGTTTTGGTCTGCTTGCCTAAGGAAGGATATACTTGCTATGGAAGGAGTGCAGTGAAGGTTCACCAGACTGATTCCTGGGACGGGGGAGGGAATTGTCCGATGAGGAGAGATTGAGTAGACTAGGCCAGTATAGCCCAATTTTGGCCAAGACTTACATCAATTTTTTTGGAGTAAGTTGTTTTTTCTGGCGTAAATTTAAAAAAATGCCATTTCCCCCAAAAGATTTGCTCCAGAGTAAGTCAGTTCGATACGATTTTTTTAGTTCAGTTTTTTTTTACAAAAGGGGGCGTTCCCAGACACTTACGCCAGTTTTGGGCATTTATGCCATTTTGGCTAGCTAAAACTTATTTCATATCCACTTAGGTCAGCGTATGTGGCCAGCTCTGAAAAACCTTGCGGGCAGTTAACAAATCGGCGCAGGTAGGACTTGCACCAAGCAGCAAACATTCAATATAAAAGTTCAAATAACTACATAAAAATAGAGTAAACAATTGAACAACAATTAAAAAATTGTATTAAAACCTACCTTTAGTTGAAATCGGCCGGGGAAGGCAGCGGGCCAGGTCGGGAGTGGGGGAGGGAGAGGAAAGACTGGTCTCGGTTGCATCGGGAGGGGGGGAGGGAGAGGAAAGACTGGTCTCGGTTGCATCGGGAGGGGGGGAGGGAGAGGAAAGGCTGGGCTCGGCAGCATCTTTATAAAGTAGAACTCAAACTGATTTGTTGTTTGCCCCTCAGTTGGCCTCCATAAAATGGGATTGCACATGGTCTTCATAGGCAGCTTGTCTGTTCTCTGGAAAGGTCCTTTGGCACACTGGACATTCGTAAACAAAGTGCTTCACAACGTACTGCTCGAAATCAAAGTCCTCCAGGTTGAGCGGGAAGGCGACCTCACACACTGGGCACTTTTGGCTGTCAATGCTCTCCTCTTCGGTATCCTGTGAATTCTCCTGGCTGTGCACCAAGTCAATGCTCGCACTGGTCTGCGATCCTTCGATATCCGTGTGCGGCAGGCCACTTGGCCCAGGATAGGGAAGGCGTGCTTCGTCCTCTCCCACACAGCGTCGGGCTGCGAGGTGCTACTGCACATGCACGCACACTCTAGCGCGCATGTGCAGAGGTCCCGGCACTGTGTTCAGCGCCGGGACCTGGCCCCGCCCTCGAATCGAGTTGCCACGCTGCGCCACCATCGAGGAGAGGCTGGGGAGCGGCCAATGGGCCTGAAGATTTATGGCGCCCTAATCGCTCCACGAAAGCGGCGGACCTTTGGTGAGTGTGCCAGAAATTTGTACTGGCCAAAATTGGGCCCATATTCTCTAGAGTTTAGAAGAATGAGAGGTGATCTCATTGAAACATACAGAATTCTTACAGGACTTGACAGGATAAATGCAGGGAGTTTGATTTCCCTGGCTGGGGCGTCAAGAACCAGGGGTCACAGTCTCAGAACAAGGGGTCGGCCATTTAGGACTGAGATAAGGAGAAATTTCTTCACTGAGAGTGGTGAATCGCTGGAATTCTCTATCCTAGAGAGCTGTGGATGCTCAGTTGTTGAGTATATTCAAGACAGAGAGCAATAGATTTTTGAATATTAAAGGAGTCAAGGGATATGAGGATAGTGCAGGAAAATGGAGTTGAGGTAGTATATCTGCCATGGTCAAATTGAATGGCAGAGCAGGGCCGAGGGGCCGAATAGCCTCATTCTTCTGTTCTTTTCTTGGGTTCTCCTAGTTCCTCAGCATCCTCTCTCAAACTTTTCCCCATCACCTGGAAAACTTTCTGGTGTGTAGCTCGCTATATTAGGGTTGCCAACTCTAGTTGGATACATTCCTGGAGGTTTCATCACATGACATCCCACCTCCAATCATCCCGGCCACACAAACAGCTTTTTTCCACCATCTCCAATATTTTAATAACTAATAAACATTAGTATTCAAAGAAAATGGGGGCAAGTACCCACAATTTTGTTAATGTTCTTGTGATTTTTTTTTCCTGGGTCGCTGACACCATTGTCTGAGATTCATTTTTAATTCCTGGACAATCCAGGAGTCTTGGCAAGCCTACTACCAATTGATAACTTACTCTCTGATTCCCTTCCTCACCACCTGCCCCTGCTCAGCAACACAGCATTGGATAGTGTTGTTAGGAGTAGGACTTCAGCAGCAATAAAACTCCGATTACAACTTCTGTAATACAGCACGCCAGTCCGAGAAATGTTTGTCTCATCAGGCCCACCTGCTTTTTCTGCTTAAGGGAAAAGAAGTAATTGATTTGATTTGCAATCTTATAGTGTATAAATGTAATGTACTGGCATAAGCATGTCAGGCATCTTAAGCCAATGTATTCAAAATTTACTGTGCAAGTATTTTTCTTCCAACAACAGCAACTTGTATTTATATAGTGCCTTCAATATAGTAAAACATTCCAAGGCAATTCACAGGAGCGTTATCAAACACAATTTGACACCGTGCCACATGAGATATTAAGACCGGTGAAAAGCTTGATCAAAGAGGTAGGTTTTAAGGAGCGCCTTAAAGGAGGGGAGAGGTAGAGAGGTGGAAAGGTTTAGGGAGGGAATTCCAGAGCTTATGGCCTAGGCAGCTGAAGGTACAGCTGCCAATGATCTGGGATTTGCAAGAGGCCAGAATTGGAGATGTGCAGAGATCTTGTAGGGCTGGAGGAGGTGACAGAGACTGGAAGGTGCGAGGCCATGGGGGGATTTGAAAACAAAGATGAGAATTTTAAAAACGAGGTACTGCCGAACCTGGAGCCAATGTCTGTGGGCATGCACAAGGGTGATGGGTGAACGGGACTCGGTGCAAATTAGGATCCAGGTAGCAGAGTTTTGGATGAGCCCAAGTTTACAGAGAGTGTAAGATGGGAGGCCATCCATGAAAGAATTGGAATAGTGGTAACAAAGGCATGGATGAAGGTTTGAGCAGCTGAGCAGAGGCAGAGTTGGAGACGGGCGATATTACAGAGGTGGAAGTAAGCGGTTTTGCTGATGGACTGGATCTGGGGTCGGAAACTCATTTCAAGGTCAAATAGGAAGCCATTCCTCTGCTCTGCATTTGTGCAGGACAAATGTTGCAGAGAATATGAACTCCTGAGAACCACCTGTAAACACTGACGCAGTCCCAGGGATTCCCTGCAAAACTACAGTCCTAAGGATCTCCATGTTCTAACTTCCAAAACACAGTGTCACTATCTAAAGGAAAACAGTGCCACCATTGCACAAAATGTTACTTTTCTAAATATATTGCAATAGAAATAATGTGCTCGTAACACAACAGATAAAGAAAATATAGAAATCAGGTGAGACGGAGACATCTGATGATCTCTCCGACCGCGTTGAATATTTACGAGGGGTCGCTGGGGTCAAATGACATCATTAAAAAAATTTATGGCTTAATCCGCTGACCAAACCAGGTCAAGATTCCTTTGTAGCTGAGTTCAGTGTGATGGCACATTCTTTGTAAAATAAAAGATTGCCCAATTTTCTTCCCCCTCTTCTCATGAAGGCACTGACTCTTGCTGGATTATGCCACTGACAATTCAGTACCTTGCCTGTTCTTATGTGAGTACAGACGGTAAATCTTGACATGCTATTTTATTGTGAAGGTCACCACCGATGAGCTTGATCCTGTTCTCGCACGCCATCTATATGGGCACTTTTTCCAGTAGGTTTCACTGGAATTCACTGGCGGATATGTTTTCTCCCCAGCTCGCAAGCGGCACTGAAGTAATTTGGGTATCCTTCATTGCTGTCCTGATTTCGTATCCACGGTCTGTTCCAGAATGAAAGACAGATGATCAAGAACATTAATTCCAGAATTACTACTGAGAACGAACCAGTGATTCAACCTGGCGCTTTCCTGGCCTGTGTGGCTCTGTACCATATCTGGCAGTGAGCCGTTGGGGCAGTTGATGTCACATCCTTGTACTGTGCACATTCTGTTTTGCTTGAATGTCACACTTGAGTAGTAAGTAGCCTGCAGTGGTTACCTGATTACTTATTCTTATAATTCATCAGCATGAAGAAAGGATTAAAGCGTAAATCAGTGCTGCTTGTAAACTGGATTACCATTGAACTGCAAGTACCCAAACAAAGTGGGTCGTCATCAGAGGAAATTCGTCTCGGTGACGAAGCTGGGAGCTGTCTGGAAGGTCACTAAGCTGTCCCTCAGAGTTGCTTGCTATTAATTCTCGATCTTAGTTGTTGACTACATTGGGCTTGAAAGAAGTGGGTGTACTGGTTGATCTGTCTCTTTGTTTCCGTAATGGACATGGACATGTAATGAACTGTTTCTCACTGTGACGTGCAATCAAATGACGTTAGATTAGGGGAAAAGTAAAGTCAGGGTCAAATATAAGAGAACTCTTAATCCAGTAGGAAAATATCCCTGAATTATGTATGTATTTGACATCACAGGAGCAGCGTTCCCACAGATTAATTCTTTCATCTCCTGGCCAGTTTCAGCCACACTATTTTGATTTTCAAATGGATGGGTGTTCGGAAAGGCACAAGATATATGCCTTGAGATGAAGTTACAGTTTGAACTGCACAGTACTGCAGTTGACTGCTTGCCATTATTCTGTTCACCAGTGTGTGTGATATTGTGCAGTTACATGGAAAAAAACAACTATAGATCATGATGCTACATGTTTTCAACTAGAGCATTTGCTTATTATGGGGAGGCTGAGTAGTACAGTGGGTTAGCACTGAGAGCCTGTTCTTTCACTTTCAGCTGTAAGGAACCTGTATGAAACCAGTTTCCTTTCTCTCCTTTGGCTGTTGAACCCTTGCAGGAGTCTGGTTCCACAGATTCCAATTCCCATCCAATACCTCAGCCAAGTGGCCTAGGTAGTGTGTGTCACAGGATATTCATCCAAGAAGCATTGCAATCAAGCCCGATGCTGTACCACCGATATCCTCACCAGCACACTTCCACCATCGGATCGTAGTCTGGAGTGCAAATGTCGTAGAGTCCCAACTGCTACCATGGTTGAGATCACCAAATTCCGATGAGGGTTGAGATCACCAAATTCCGATGAGGATTGAACCAGCACTTTCCAGGTCTGCTTTGCTTTGCTTCTGACTGGATGAACTTCCTGAGCCGTGGTGTCTGTTTTGGAGTGCACTACATTACAATTACGATAGGTCAGGCATCAAGTTTTAAATAAATTGTTTGCAGTCATTTTATTATTGTTTCAACAGTAAGAAACTGTCATAGAAACATCGAAATAGGTGCAGGAGTAGGCCATTCGGCCCTTCGAGTCTGCACTGCCATTCAATAAGATCATGGCTGATCATTCCTTCAGTATCCCTTTCCTGCTTTCTCTCCATACCCCTTGATCCCCTATACCATAAGGGCCATATCTAACTCCCTCTTGAATATATCCAATGAACTGGCATCAACAACTCTCAGCGGCAGGGAATTCCATAGGTCAACAACTCTCTGAGTGAAGAAGTTTCTCCTCATCTCAGTCCTAAATGGCCTACCCCTTATCCTAAGACTATGTCCCCTGGTTCTGGACTTCCCCAACATCGAGAACATTCTTCCCGCATCTAACCTGTCCAGTCCCGTCAGAATCTTATATGTTTCTATGAGATCCCCTCTCATCCTTCTAAACGCCAGTGAATAAAGGCCCAGTTGGTCCAGTCTCTCCTCATATGACAGCCCAGCCATTCCTGGTGAACCTTCGCTGCACTCCCTCAATAGCAAGAACATCGTTCCTCAGACTAGGAGACCAAAACTGAACACAATATTCCAGGTGAGGCCTCACTAAGGCCTTGTACAACTGCAGTAAGACCTCCCTGCTCCTATATTCAAATCCCCTAGCTATGAAGGCCAGGATAGCATTTGCCTTCTTTACCGCCTGCTGTACCTGCGTGCCCACTTTCAGTGATTCAACCATGACACCCAGGTCTCGCTGCACCTCCCCTTTTTCTAGTTTGCTGCCATTCAGATAATATTCTGCCTTCGTGTTTTTGCCCCCAAAATGGATAACCTCACATTTATCCACATTATACTGTATTTGTCATGTATTTGCCCACTCACCTAATCTGTCCAAGTCACCCTGCAGCCTCTTAGCGTCCTCCTCACAGCTCACACCACCACCTAGTTTAGTGTCATCCGCAAACTTGGAGATATTACACTCTGTTCCTTCATCCAAATCGTTAATGTATATTGTAAAGAGCTGGGGTCCCAGCACTGAGCCCTGCGGCGCGGCACCCCACTAGTAACTGCCTGCCATTCTGAAAAGGACCCGTTTATCCCGGCTCTCTGCTTCCTGTCTGCCAACCAGTTCTCTATCCACATCAGTACATTACCCTCAATGCCATGCGCTTTGATTTTGTACACCAATCTCTTGTGCGGGACCTTGTCAAAAGCCTTTTGAAAGTCCAAATACACCACATCCACTGGTTCTCCCTTGTCCACTCTACTAGTTACATCCTCAAAAAATTCCAGAAGATTCATCAAGCATGATTTCCCCTTCATAAATCCATGCTGACTCGGTCCGATCCTGTCACTGCTTTCCAAATGGGCTGCTATTTCATCCTTAATGATTGATTCCAACATTTTTCCCACTACTGATGTTAGGCTAACCGGTCTATAATTACCCGCTTTCTCTCTCCCTCCTTTTTTAAAAAGTGGTGTTACATTAGCTACCCTCCAGTCCATAGGAACTGATCCAGAGTCGATAGATTGTTGGAAAATGATCATCAATGCATCCACTATTTCTAGGGTCACTTCCTTAAGTACACTGGGATGCAGACTATCAGGTCCCGGGGATTTATCGGCCTTTAATCCCACCAATTTCCCTAACGCAATTTCCCGCCTAATAAGGATATCTTTTAGTTCCTCATTCTCACTAGACCCACTGTCCCCTAGTACATTCGGAAGGTTATTTGTGTCTTCCTTTGTGAAGACAGAACCGAAGTATTGGTTCAATTGGCCTGCCATTTCTTTGTTCCCCATTATAAATTCACCTGAATCCGACCGCAAGGGACCTACGTTTGCCTTTACTAATCTTTTTCTCTTCAGATATTTATAGAAGCGTTTGCAGTCAGTTTTTATGTTCCCTGCAAGCTTCCTATCGTACTCTATTTTCCCCTTCTTAATTAAACCCTTAGTCCTCCTCTGTTGAATTCTAAATTTCTCCCAGTCCCCAGGTTTGTTGCCTTTTCTAGCCAATTTATATGCCTCTTCCTTGGTTTTCACATTATCCTTAATTTTCCTTGTTAGCCATGGTTGAACCACCTTCCCAGTTTTATTTTTACTCCAAACAGGGATGTACAATTGCTAAAGTTCATCCGTGTGATCTTTAAATGTTTGCCATTGCTTATCCACTGTCAACCCTTTAAGTATCCTCTGCCAGTCTATTCTAGCCAATTCACACCTCATACCGTCGAAGTTACCTTTCCTTAAGTTCAGGACCCTAGTTTCCGAATTAACTTTGTCACTCTCCATCTTAATAAGGAATTCTAACATATTATGGTCACTTTTCCGCAAAGGGCCTCGCACAACAAGATTGCTAATTAGTCCCTTCTCATTACACATCACCCAGTCTAAGATGGCCAGCTCCCTGGTTGGTTCCTCGACATATTGGTCTAGAAAACCATCTCCAATACACTCCAGGAAATTCTCCTCCACCACATTGCTACCAGTTACGTTAGCCCAATCTATATGTAGATTAAAGTCGCCCATGATTACTGCTGTACCTTTATTGCACACATCCCTTATTTCTTGTTTGATGCTGTCCCCAACCTCACTACTACTATTTGGTGGTCTATACTCAACTCCCACTAATGTTTTCTGCCCTTTGGAATTATGCAGCTCCCCCCGTACCGATTCCACATCATCCAGGCTAATGTCCTTCCTTACACTTGCATTGATTTCCTCTTTAACCAGCAACGCCACCCCGCCGCCTTTTCCTTTCTGTCTATCCTTCCTAAATGCTGAATACCCTTGGATGTTGAGTTCCCAGCCTTGGTCACCCTGGAGCCATGTCTCCGTGATGCCAATCACATCGTATCCGTTAACTGCTATCTGCCTTATTTCGAATACTCCTCGCATTGAGGCACAGAGCCTTCAGGCTTGTTTTTTTAAACACACTTTGCCCCTTTTGAATGTTGCTGTAATGTGGCACTTTTTGCTTTTTGCCTTGGGTTTCTCTGCCCTCCACTTTTACTATTCTCCTTTCTATCTTTTGCTTCTGCCCCCCTTCTATTTCCTTCTGTCTCCTTGCATAGGTTCCCATCCCCCTGCCATATTAGTTTAACTCCTCCCCAACAGCACTAGCAAACACTCCCCCGATCCTGCCCAGGTGCAGACCGTCTGGTTTGTACTGGTCCCACCTCCCCCAGAACCGGTTCCAATGTCCCAGGAATTTGAATCCCTCCCTTCTGCACCATTTCTCAAGCCACGTATTCATCTGAGCTGTCCTGCGATTCCTACTCTGACTAGCACGTGGCGCTGGTAGCAATCCTGAGATTACTACTTTTGAGGTCCTACTTTTTAATTTAACTCCTAGCTCCCTAAATTCGTCTCGTATGACCTCATCCCGTTTTTTACCTATATCTTTGGTACCTATATGCATCACGACAACTGGCTGTTCACCCTCCCTTTTCAGAATGTCCTGCACCCGCTCCAAGACATCCTTGACCCTTGTACCAGGGAGGCAACATACCATCCCGGAGTCTCGGTTGCGGCCGCAGAAACGCCTATCTATTCCCCTGACAGTTGAATCCCCTATCACTATCGCTCTCCCATTCTTTTTCCTGCCCTCCTGTGCAGCAGAGCCAGCCACGGTGCCATGAACTTGCTGCTGCTCTCCCCTGATGAGTCATCCTCCTCAACAGTACCCAAAGTGGTGTATCTGTTTTGCAGGAGGATGACCATGTATGTAACCACAATGTAACACCACTGTATTACTGTATACACTCAACCTAGATGCACACCTTGACCACAAGGGGTGAACTTGTGGGAGACACTCCTTACCTGATCATACAGATTAAAGAAAGGGAGGTCCCACGCAGGTTCATCGTCTTTGGAGTCCTGTAAATAAAAAGTTACGGTCACAGAAGGACCTTGTCCCCAGAATGTGCCTCGTGTGGTTTCATACTGTAGAGTAAGGACTTTACATTGGTGACAAGAAACGGGAATTCACGACCCACGAGAGTGGCCACCGGTAGCACAGAGGAACGGTACTGTGTTGGGGAAGACTGGGACGATTTTGTCGAGAGGCTTCAGCAAAGCTTCGTTACGAAAGAATGGCTGGGGGATGCAGCGGCCGACAAGCGAAGGGCTCATCTTTTGACCAACTGCGGACCAAAGACTTAAGCGCTCAAGAAGGACTTACTAGCACCCGAAAAGCCGGCGGACAAAACCTTTGAAGAACTTACCAAATTGATCGAGGAGCACCTCAAACCGGCGAGTGGCATACATATGGCCCGACACAGATTCTACACCCACTGACGTCGTGAAGGACAGAGCATACCGGACTTCGTAGCGGACCTCCGGCATTTGGCCAGCCTCTAAGTTCACAGATGCCTGCAGGAGGGAGATGCTAAAGGATTTCTTTATCGAGGGCATCGGTTATCCGGGAATTTTCCGCAAATTAATTGAGACCAAGGATTTGACCTTGGAAGCGGCGGCGTTAATAGCTCAAACTTTCATGGCGGGGGAGGAAGAGACGAAAATAATATACGCGTGCAATTCTGCCTCTAACGCGGCGATGGATCAGGGAGTCAACATCATCAATGCGATTCAGAGCCCTGCAGGCAGGCAGGGGTAGTGCGAAACTCCCCAGGCAGCAGTTGACCCCAGAGTAGGACTTCAACAGAGGCAATGGCAGGCTGAACGGACATTCACACCATCACAGTGGACAATGCGGCCTGGGATGGGGCCTTTGACCCCCACTAATAGGTTACTTAAGAGCAGTCAAAGGGGCAGTCAGCGCGGAATGCCTGGCCATAGTCCCTTTGTTCCCAACAATGGAAACTTTAACTCATACTGGAGGCGTGGGGGAAAACACTCAGCCAGATCTTGCAGATTTCAACAGTTTGTCTGCAGGAACTGCAATCTCAGTGGCCACTTAGCTCGAATGTGCAGGAAGCCTGCACCCAGTCTAATATGAGGCGGATGGACCAGAAGAGGGTTCTTTGAGGCAGGATGACTTTTGGGGCAAATCGATGGACGCCGAGGTTCAGTGGGTCCATGTGGCGAATATTCGCAGTTAATACACCAAAACGCCACCAATGATGATGAGGGTTTTATTAAATGGTATCCCAGTACGCATAGAGCTGGACACTGGGGCCAGCCAGTCACTCATGGGTGTTCAGCAATTTGAGAAGCTATGGCCACTTAAAGCCAGTAGACCCAAATTAGCACGTATTGAGACACAATTATGGACTTACACGAAAGAAATCATTCCGGTACTAGGCAGTGCAATGTTGGCTGTCGCACTCAGTGGGGTAGTGAATCGGCTGCTGCTCTGGATTGTCCCTGGCAATGGTCCCGCACTGTTGGGGAGGAGCTGGTTCGCTGAGATGAACTGGAAATGGGGGGATGTTCACGCAATGTTATCTGTGGAGCGAAGTTCATGCTCACAAGTCCTACAACAATTCGATTCACTATTCCAACCTGGCATCGGGACTTTCAAAGGCATCAAAGTAGTGATACACTGATGCCAGGCCAGTGCACCACAAAGCCAGAGCGGTGCCTATGTGATGCGGGAAAAGATCGAGAGCGAATTGGACCGGCTGTTGAGAGAGATCATCATCATCTCGCCTGTTGAATTCAGCGATTGGGCGAGCCCCATTGTTCCCGTCCTAAAAGCGGATGGCTCTGTCAGAATCTGTGGCAACTACAAAGCCACCATCAATCGGGTGTCCCTACAAGATCAATACCCGCTTCCGAGAGCAGAGGACCTCTTCGCCACGCTGGCAGGCGGCAAGCTGTTCTCCAAATTGGACCTCACTTCAGCCTATATGACCCAGGAACTGGCCGACGAATCTAAACTACTGACCACCATCACCACACACAAGGGACTGTTTGTTTATAACAGGTGCCCGTTTGGCATTCGATCAGCGGCCGTGATTTTTCAAAGAAACATGGAAAGCCTGCTTAAATCCATACCTGGAACAATCGTATTCCAGGACGACATCCTCATCATGGGTCGAGACACCGAGGAACACCTCCACAACCTGGAGGAGGTGCTTCGCCGACTGGACCGGGTAGGCCTGCGACTCAAGAGGTCTAAATGTGTGTTCTTAGATCCTGAGGTTAAGGGCCCAAGTTTCGGGCCGCGCCGTTTGGACCTGGACGCCCGTTTTTCGCGCCAGAAAGTGCGCCTAAAAAAAACTTGCCTATTCTGCGGCTCCCTGCAGGCCCTCTGGAGCTGGGCGTGGCGCAGCACGAGCTGTAGGGAGCGGAGCCAGGTCCCTGTGCTGAAAACAGTGCCGGGACCTCTGCACATGCGCGCTACAGTGGGCGCGCATGTGCAGTAGCTCCAGGCGGCCAAAACTGTGGGAGGGGCCCGAAGCACGCAGCCCCTAGCCCTGGCCGAATGGCCTCACCGGGGCTGCGTGGATAAGGCTCCTCCCACCCGACCGGACCCCCGCTCTCTCTTTTCCCCCCCCCCCCCCCCGGGACCTCCGCGACTCGACTCGACCTCTGCTCCCCCGCCCCGGGCGACCCCCACCGGCGACCCGACCTCCGCGACTCTCCCCGTCCCCCGTCCCCCCCCGGACCTCGACAACCCTCCCTCCCCCACCCCCGCCCCCGAGATCCGACGCTATCTACCTGTAAATCCAGCCCGAAGTCTTGGGCTCGGCCGTTCAGCCTCCTTCTCTCCCTTCTCCGCCCTCCCTCCCTCCTCTCTCCTTCCCTCCTTTCCTCCTCTCTCCTTCCCTCCATCCCTCCTCCTCTCCTTCCCTCCATCCCTCCTCCTCTCCTTCCCTCCTTCCCTCCTCCTCTCCTTCCCTCCTTCCCTCCTCTCTCCTTACCTCCCTCCCTCCTCTCTCCTTCCCTCCCTCCACTCGCCTTCACTCCCTCCATCCTCTCTCCTTCCCTCCCTCCATCCTCTCTCCTTCCCTCCTCTCTCCTTCCCTCCCTCCCTCCTCTCTCCTCCCCTCCCTCCCTCCTCTCTCCCTTCTCCCCCTCTTCCCCCCCCCATTCTCCCCCTCTTCCCCCCCCATTCTCCCCCCTCCTCCTCCCCCTCCTCCTCCTCCCCACCCCACCCCCACGCCACCCCCGCTACCTCCCTCCTCCTTCCTCTCCCCCCCCACTTCTCCCCTCCCCCCACCCCTCCCCCTCCCACCCCCCTTCTCCCCTCCCCCGTCTACCCCCTTCTCCCCCTCCCCCTCCCACCCCCCCTTCTCCCCTCCCCCTCCTACCCCCTTCTCCCCTTCCCCCTCTTACCCCCTTCTCCCCTCCCACCCCCCTTCTCCCCCTCCCCCCCACCCCCCTTCTCCCCCTCCGCTCGCTGTCAGAAACACAGACACTGACAGACAGAGAGTGAGAGAGACACACACAGACAGACAGAGAGAGATAGAGACACTGACAGAGACACACTGGGGGGGCCGTCCCAGCACGCTGTTGGAGGACTCCCGGTGCTGCAGTCGGTCAGTAGAAAATGTTTTATTTATTGATTTTTAAAATTTTTGTTTTTAATTAATTTTTTTTGATTGATTTATTGGTTGATTTATTGATGTATTTATTATTTATTATTGATGATGGCTCTTTATTTGTAAAACTGAAGTGTTTAATGTTTGTAAACTTCCCTTTAAACCCCCCCCCCATTCCCTACGCCTAATTTGTAACCTACGCCTGATTTTCTTAAGTGTAGACAAGGTTTTTTCGAACGTACAAAAATCTTCACTTACTCCATTCTAAGTTAGTTTGGAATAAGTTTTCACTGCCTAAACTTTGAAAACAGACGTAAGTGGCCGGACATGCCCCCTTTTGAAAAAAAAATTCTGTTCCAAAGTGAAACTGTTCTAACTGACTAGAACTGGAGCAAACTAAATGCCGAGAATTCAAATTTCTAAGATACTCCATTCTAAACCAGTTGCTCCAAAAAAACAGGAGCAACTCAGGCTGAAACTTGGCCCCTATGTTTCTGGGCAGGAGGGTTGCTGCAGATGGGGTTCGGCCCACCGAATCCAAAACAGAGACGATTCGACGAGCACCCAGGCCCTGCAACACATCGGAGTTGCGTTCATTCCTGGGACTGTTGAACTATTTCGGGAACTTTCTGCCGAACTTGAGCACGTTGTTGGAGCCGCTACACGTGCTCCTGTGTAAGAGTTGCTTGGTTTTGTGGGGACTGTCAGGGACGGGCTTTTGATCGGGCGCGAAACCTACTTTGTTCAAACAAGTTGTTGACGCTATACGACCCCGTAAAAAAAAATTGGTTCTGATATATGATGCATCGTCCTATGGGGTTGGGTGTGTGTTGCAGCAGGGCAATGCTGAGGGTGAACTGCAACCTGTGGCTTATGCCTCCAGGTCGTGCTCTCAAGCAGAACGGGGATATGGTCGAGAAGGAAGCGTTTGCATGTGTCTATGGTGTAAAAAAAAAATGCATCAGTACCTCTTTGGTCGGAAGTTTGAATTAGAGACGGACCACAAGCAATTAACATCCCTGTTGTCAGACAGCAAGGCTATCAATGCCAACGCATCTGCTCGCATACAGCGATGGGCTCTCACGTTGGCTGCTTATGACTACTCCATCCGGCACCGGCCCGGCACTGAAAATTGCGCTGACGCGCTCAGCAAGCTTCCACTGGCCACAACTGAGGGCACAGCGGAGCAAAGCGCCGAGATGATCATGGCTGTCGATGCCTTTGACAGCGCAGGCTCTCCCATCACAGCCCGTCAGATCAAAATCGGGACAAACAGAGATCCCCTCCTATCCCTGATTAAGAAATGTGTCCTGACTGGGGATTGGCCACACACTGAGCATGCCCTGAGGAGGTCAGGCCCTGAGGAGGTCAGACCCTTCCACAGACGGATAGATGAGCTCTCCATCCAAGCCGACTGCCTACTATGAGGCAGCCGGGTAGTTATACCCCAGAAGGACAGGGAGGCATTCATCAGGGAACTCCACAGCGAGCACCCAGGCATTGTGCTGATGAAGGCCATTGCCTGGTCACACATTTGGTGGCCTGGAATTGATTCAGACCTGGAACACTGTGTTTGAAGGTGCACGACGTGTGCCCAGCTGGATAATGCCCCCAGGGAGGCCCCGCTCAGCCCGTGGCCTTGGCCCACCAGGCCATGGTCACGCATTCATGTTGACTACGCGGGCCCGTTCATGGCAAAGATGTTCCTTATTGTGGTAGATGCATACTCGAAATGGATCGAGTGCATCATTCTGAATTCATGCACGTCATCCACCACCGTGGAAAGCCTACGTGCGATCTTTGCAACTCATGGCTTGCCGGACATCCTGATTCGTGATAATGGCCCATGTTTCACAAGCTACGAATTCCGAGAGTTTATGTCGGGCAGTGGCATCAACCACGTCAGGACTGCGCCGTTCAAGCCGGCCTCCAATGGCCAGGCGGAACGTGCGGTCCAAATCATTAAGTAAGGTATGCTCAGGATTCAAGGACCCTCCCTACAATGCCGCCTATCGCGTCTCCTGCTGGCCTATAGCTCCCGCCCGCAGAGCTACTAATGAAACGGACACTCAAAACTCGGTTGTCCCTCATTCACCCAGTCCTGACCGACATAGTTGAGGGCAAGCGCAAGTCACAAAACGAGAACCATGACTGTAATTCGAGGGGGAGATGTATAGAAATAAATTATCCTGTATTCATCCTCAATCACGCCATAGGGCCCAAATGGCTTGAGGGCATTGTAATTGACAAAGAGGGGAATAGGGTCATCATGATAAAACTCAACAATGGTCAGATATGCCGTACGCATCTGGACCAAGTAAAAAAAAAAGGTTCAGCATTGACACGGAGGAACCTGAAGAAGACCATGAGATGGAGCTCACAACACCGCCAGTGAACGAGCAACAAGAGCAATCAGTAGAATGCACAGTCACTGCGGTCAGCCCGGACAGGCCGGAATCACTACAGGTGACAGACACTCACGTCAGTGTCCAACAGCCAGAGCCCCAACTGTGGCGCCCCATGAGGGAGCGTAGACCACCTGAAAGACTAAAGCTATGATCCCAATAAGACTTTGAGGGGGCGGTGGGGGGGGAGATGATGTCATGTATGTAACCACAATGTAACACCACTGTATTACTGTATACACTCAACCTAGATGCACACCTTGACCACAAGGGGTGAACTTGTGGGAGACACTCCTTACCTGATCACACAGGTATAAAAAGGGAGATCCCACACAGGGTCATCGTCTTTGGAGTCCTGTAAATAAAGAGTTAAGGTCACAGAAGGACCTTGTCCCCAGAATGTGCCTCATGTGGTTTCATACTGTAGAGTAAGGACTTTACAGAAACCATCTGTATTACACACGAGTATGTATTCTTTAGGGACGTTTCTCCAAATCTGTGCTATTGGCAGGGAATATTGTCCATTGATGGAACATAGCCCACAATATTCTGTCCATTATTTTTAATGGTTGGAAATGTGGCATGAGGTTATTCCGTCCATGAAAGCTGATGGTTCTGGTCAAAAAATCACTGGCAGTGTGCCGCATTTCTGACCAGTGGTGGGAAGTTTGGCCGCGTTTTTCCCATTTGTGCGACTAGCGGAAGAGGCTCCTCACTAGTAGCACAAATTCGTAGAATTACTCCCTTGATTTCCCTCCGGGATTGCATTTGCTGATCTGAACAACTGCCAGAAATCCATTTAAATTGGCAGTGTGCTTCTCATTAGAACATGTTGAAGTGCGTTGGGTGACTGCGGTGTTAGCTTCTCAAAGTGCAAAGAGACCGAAGTTTCATTGTGGTCTTACATCAGCTTTTGTTCCACTGCTATAATGATGTTTGTTTGATGATATTACAGAAGGAATAGATCAGATGAGGAATTTGTTGACACTTTTTACAGCAAAGAACAATCTATTAGAAGAAGTGCTAATTATCTACTTAACAATATGCAGCTCCATGTCGGGCCAGAACAGTTGAGTGGTTCTGATAACACATCCTCCCTCAGCCTCCAACAAAACCTCCTGTGGCAATACAGGAAGCATGCAGCAAATAGGAATCTTCATAAGTCTTTCTCTATTGAGGCAACGTTATAACCCAGAGTATTATCATGAGGAGCCTGCTAAATACGGGAATCTGAAATTACATCTTTGGAGTAACCTACAAATGCTCATCTGAAGTTGCTCTTTTTGCTATTTTAGGGTAGGTGTTAATCCGTTTTATCCTAAAGGTTTCTTTCATGGCTGGGGCATTTCATATGGTTTCTTTGTTAGTGTGGGGTCTGTAAATACATTTGTGTGCTGTC
Organism: Pristiophorus japonicus; assembly: GCF_044704955.1. Classification (NCBI taxonomy): domain Eukaryota; kingdom Metazoa; phylum Chordata; class Chondrichthyes; family Pristiophoridae; genus Pristiophorus; species Pristiophorus japonicus. The sequence goes on along the minus strand of NC_091984.1, from coordinate 216,756,352 downwards.
CAAGATGAAGCTGGATTGATATTTGTTGAGATATGTGATTGCGATATTTAGCAGCATTGATTTATTTTTTTTCAAGGGAGGCCGGGAGTTTTAAATTAGCTTTCCTTAAAGTAAGGAATTAACCGTAAGGAAGGGATGTCCATGATATTACAATAGATTCTGGATGGAGCAGGGCTGAGTTGCTTTTCTTATGTATTTTATTATAGCATTTTAGAACACAGAAGGAGGCCATCCAGTACATCGTGCCTGTGAAAGAACTATCCAATTAGTCTCTCTCCCCTGCGCTTTTCCATAGCCCTGCAAATGTTTCCATTGTTGTGAAAGACATGTAAATCATGTATACAGTTGTGCTGCCAGGCTATGATTCTGTGATAACTGTGCTATTGTGATATGGTAAACACAGGTTTACTGTTTTGCACAGAGATACAGTAAATGCTAGCTGACAGTATCACACTGTGATGTGGTGAATACCTGTACTGGCTTACTGTATTGCACTGAGATATGGTAAATGTTAGCTGATGTGGCAAATATTAGCTGACTATTCTGGGTCTGTAATGATAAATACTGACCAATCCAATATTGTCAGTGTAGTAGCAGTTTCAGTATATTAAACTTGAGTAGAAGCATTCGTGCAGGACATCACCCACCCATAATGCTGCATAGCTGTGATCTGACCAATGTTATTCTCCTTCCCTATAATATCTGTAAAGGAATCTCATTAAAGCTGCACTTTGTGATCACTGCGGCTTCACTGTTTACATTACTACCAGCGATGGCTGTTGGATATCCTTTTATAGAGTGTTGTAGGTGCTAAACCTTGGCCTGCATTTGCAGCAAACATCTCCTAAACATAGAGTTGCTGATGTCACTTCTGTTCTGTTTTATGGTTATGTCCTTGGTGACTGCAGCTACCCCATAAAGTTTATTTAAAGCACTCGTCAACATATTTTCTTGGAAGAGATTAGGAAAAGTGTCCAATCAGAGAGTCCAGAAACCTGTGGTGTATAGCATCTCCGCAACATACAGAAAGCAAATCCCTTGAACTGTAAAACCTCCAAACCCAATATTGTGCAGTAAGTGTGACATTAGAGTTTGTTTCCCGCTCCTCTGCTGAAGCTGGTGATTTTTGATGGGCTCCAGTTCCACGGGTGCCTCCAGTATCCTTTCCAAGAAACCATTCTTCCTGAGGCACTGAGACTATTTGACTCTGGAGTTATCGCAATTTTGCCCGATCCTATCCTTCCCTGACATCCAGACACACTCACTTTCCAGCAGGAGTTAATGGCTGTGAACTGGGCCGTAAATTTTTCCCTGATCAAGATTAGCTAACCAAGCACAGACTTATAATGGAACGTGGAGCCTTCCTGGTCTTGCTAATTCAGTAACACACTCACTGATCACCAGAGATGATCAAAATTACACTTATTCCTGATGGTTTTCTCGTGGCTCAGCTAATCACACTCACCTCTGAGTCAGAAGGTTGGAGGTTCAAGTCCTGCTCTGCAGACTTGTGCACAAAATCTAGCCTGACACTCCATTGCAGTACTGAGGAAGTGCTGCAATGTCGGAGATGCCGTCTTTTAGATGAGATGTTAAAACCGAGGCCCTGTTTGCCCTCTTGGGTGGACGTATAACGGTAGCATAGTGGTACTTTTACTGACCAAGTAATCCGGAGGCAAGAGTTCAGATCCCACCTCGGCAGCTGGGGAATTTTAATTCAGTTAAATAAACGTGTAATAAAAAGCTAGTATCAGTAATGCTGACCATGTAACTACTGGATTAGTGGCTTTTAGTTGGGTGTAGTAAGTTGTTTGGTGATAAGATTACACTGAAGAGCTTTTCTCTTCCTCTGATAACCATTTCATGGAGATTTTAGTGGCTATGTGCAGAGGCTCTTAAACAGGCGCTCTCATCCAACACTTGACCTGTCGCTAATTGTAATTTAACAACTTGCTTTTTATATAGTATCTTTAACGTTGAAAAATGTCCCCAAGGTGCTTCACAGCGGTGTAAGAAAAAACAGACAGATCCATATATATTTCCACAATAAATCAAATAATCTAAATGTGGCTTGCCTGCTACTCTAGTCATTTGATGTATTACCTGGTGTAGTACGGATCAGGCTTTACCTCTGGCCTGATTTCAGCTGGGTCAGTTGTGGAGTTAAAATTAGTATCAATGCCTCTGACCCATAGGGAGTGAAAAATTACTGTGGTTTCTGCTGCTGATTTCAAGCAGTGACTTCTGCTTGAAAGTGTTTGGATGTGGGTATTACGTAAGAACAGGATTGGGCTTAAATGTGATAGTCCCTATGGTTGAATATCCTTCCGACATTCACTATCCAGACTCACGGGTGGCGTGGCCATATGGGTGAGGAGCTGGAGAGTAGCCATTGATATTGGAACTGTGCCCCAGGAAGACTCAACAACTTCAGGAGAGGAGAACATTCAAATAATTTAAATGTACAGATAGATAGGAGTGGAAGAGGGCTACCTTTTATTGATGAAACGGCTCCCTTTCATTGCCTGTTCAGAAGGTCTCAAGTTTCTGCAGCCAAAGTGTATTCCAGGAATGTGGTTTATGTACTTGCCCTTCCTACACACTGTTTAATTCTGAGTTTGTGATTGGCAAAACCCAGTGCATGAGAGCAGAGGTCAGTGCGAGTACATAAACCGCACATTCCTTATGTTGGTTTGAGATGGGCATGTCTCTTGATGACTTGAATCCTTGAAATACTCAGTCAATGTTGCCACTTTTGTTATAGGCAGACTATGTCTGTCCTTATCACAGTGGACATTGTGGATTCTGACCACAGCCTTCAGCCCAGCAGTACATTCTGACAATGCACAAATTATCTTCTCGATTTATTTTAGTTCATATGACAACTGCAAGACAGACAGACGGACGCTCATATACAGAGACATCTACGCAGACTTGTCATTAGGACACGCACATGTGTAGAGACATGCATGTGCAGAGACACACGTGTGCAGGCAGACACACACTCAAAGATATACAGTTGTTGACACGGTTATACACCCCTACAAAGGCTGTCACACGCAAAGGCTTGCATTGCTAGCATGCACACTCTCAGACTCTGAGACAGCTGCACACTATGAATTTAGAGATGCACGCAGTTATGCAAAGACTCCCACGCAAATATCGTTGGCACACATACAGAGATACCAATGCACAGAGACACACCTACCCACACAGATACCGACCATGACATTCAATAACACGGTCTCACACACACACACACGCATATGTACGTGTATACACACACCATAAGCAGAATTTATGATTTAAATATAAATCCGATGGAAATGTTAGGAGCTGCATCGATGCTAGAGTACTAATAATAACACGGGAGGAGTTTTATGAGGCAGAGATTGCTCCAAATGTTGCTGATTTTCTAATTGGGATATGTCTTAGCAAGAAAAGGCACGAATCGGGCACTCTTGAGGGCTGAAGTGATGCGGCAGTCACCATTCGCAGATTACAAGTGTAACTTATTAAATAAAATATAATCTACAATTGGGCTTTGAATTAAACACTGATGTTCTGCATGTACCCATGCTAGGAAGATTAGAAAAAATAATTGACTCTGTTAAATGAACAAAACTGCTAAATAACCGAATGTGGAAAAAACTGCCTTGGTTCCATTGTGATTTGTGGCCGATGAAATGTTCCCAGGATAGTCACCGTCACAAAATTATTGCAACAAGCTTCTGAGTAAAGGCTAAGAAACACTGGGATACAATTTGATTTTGGCACGATTTTTCCATACCGATTTTGCAATAAATCACACTGTGGCCAAGTGTAATAAAAAGGCAAGCCTGAAACCTCGGTGCCTCAATGCGAGGAGTATTCGGAACCCAGGAGAGAGCTCTGAGCTAGTTAGAGTGGGTGAGAGCGCAGATGAGATGAACAGGACCCCAAGAAAGAATGCAAAAGGCAGGAGGCAACAGAGCAGAGTAGCACTGGGGTAAGTGTAAACCACAAGGTGATAGGAAGAGACAATATGTATGAATATAAAGGGGCTGCAGGGGGGGTCAAAACTAAAAATCATGGTTTAAAAGCTAATATTAAAACACTTTACCTAAATGCACGCAGCATTCGAAATAAAGTAAATGAGTTGACGGCATAAATCATTATAAATGGGTATGATTTGGTGGCCATTACAGAAATGTGGTTGCAGGGTGGCCAAGACTGGGAATTAAACATACAGGGGTATCTGACAATTCGGAAGGATAGACAAGAAGGGAAAGGAGGTGGGGTAGCTCTGTTAATAAAGGATGATATCAGAGCAGTTATGAGAGATGATATTGGCTCTAATGAACGAAATGTTGAATCATTGTGGGTGGAGATTAGAGATAGGGGAAAAAGTCACTGGTGGGCGTAGTTTATAGGCCCCCAAATAATAACTTCATGGTGGGGCGGACAATAATCAAGGGAATAATAGAGGCATGTGAAAAAGGAATGGCAGTAATCATGGGGGATTTTAACCTACATATCAATTGGTCAAATCAAATCGCACGGGGTAGCCTGGAGGAGGAATTCATAGAATGCATACGGGATTGTTTCTTAGAACAGTATGTTACAGAACCTACAAGGGAGCAAGCTATCTTAGATCTGGTCCTGTGTAATGAGACAGGAATAATAAACGATCTCCTCGTAAAAGATCCTCTCGGAATGAGTGATCACAGTATGGTTGAATTTGTAATACAGATTGAGGGTGAGGAAGTAGTGTCTCAAACGAGCGTACTATGCTTAAACAAAGGGGACTACAGTGGGATGAGGGCTAAAGTAGACTGGGAACACAGACCAAACGGTGGCACAATTGAGGAACAGTGGAGGACTTTTAAGGAGCTCTTTCACAGTGCTCAACAAAAAAATATTCCAGTGAAAAAGAAGGGCGGTAAGAGAAGGGATAACCAGCCGTGGATAACCAAGGAAATAAAGGTGAGTATCAAATTAAAAACCAATGCGTATAAGGTGGCCAAGGTTAGTGGGAAACTAGAAAATTGGGAAAATTTTAAACGACTGCAAAGAATGACTAAGAAAGCAATAAAGAAAGGAAAGATAGATTATGAAAGTAAACTTGCGCAAAACATAAAAACAGATAGTAAAAGCTTTTACCGATATATAAAACGGAAAAGAGTGACTAAAGTAAATGTTGGTCCTTTAGAAGATGAGAAGAGGGATTTAGTAATGGGAAATGTGGAAATGGCTGAGACCTTAAACAATTATTTTGCTTCGGTCTTCACAGTGGAAGACACAAAAACCATGCCAAAAATTGCTGGTCACGGGAATGTGGGAAGGGAGGACCTTGAGATAATCACTATCACTAGGGGGGGGTAGTGCTGGACAGGCTAATGGGACTCAAGGTCGACAAGTCCCCTGGTCCTGATGAAATGCATCCCAGGGTATTAAAAGAGATGGTGGAAGTTATAGCAGATGCATTCGTTATAATCTACCAAAATTCTCTGGACTCTGGGGAGGTACCAGCGGATTGGAAAGCAGCTAATGTACCGCCTCTGTTTAAAAAAAGGGGGCAGACAAAAGGCAGGTAACTATAGGCCAGTTAGTTTAACATCTGTAGTGGGGAAAATGCTTGAAGCTATCATTAAGGAAGAAATAGCGGGACATCTAGATAGGAATAGTGCAATCAAGCAGACGCAACATGGATTCATGAAGGGGACATCATGTTTAACTAATTGACTGGAATTCTTTGAGGATATAATGCGCATGGTGGATAGAGGTGTACCAATGGATGTGGTGCATTTAGATTTACAAAAGGCATTCGATAAGGTGCCACACAAAAGGTTACTGCAAAAGATAAAGGTACGCGGAGTCAGAGGAAATGTATTAGCATGGATCGAGAATTGGCTGGCTAACAGAAAGCAGAGAGTCGGGATAAATGGGTCCTTTTCAGATTGGAAATCGGTGGTTAGTGGTGTGCCACAGGGATCGGTGCTGGGACCACAACTGTTTACAATATACATAGATGACCTGGAAGAGGGGACAGAGTGTAGTGTAACAAAATTTGCAGATGACACAAAGCGGGTTGTGTAGAGGACAGAGAGGCTGCAAAGAGATTTAGATAGGTTAAGCGAATGGGCTTAAGGTTTGGCAGATGGAATACAATGTCGGAAAATGTGAGGTCATCCACCTTGGGAAAAAAAAATAGTAAAAGGGAATATTATTTGAATGGGGAGAAATTCTAACATGCTGTGATGCAGAGGGACCTGGGGGTCCTTGTGCATGAAACTCTTTTGGAGTCCTTGTGCATGAATCCCAAAAAGTTAGTTTGCAGATGCAGCAGGTAATCAGGAAGGCGAATGGAATGTTGGCCTTCATTGCGAGAGGGATGGAGTACAAAAGCAGGGAGGTCCTGCTGCAACTATATAGGGTATTGGTGAGGCACCTGGAGTACTGCATGCGGTTTTGGTCACCTTTCTTAAGGAAGGATATACTAGCTTTGGAGACGATTCACTAGGCTGTTTCCGGAGATGAGGGGGGGTTACCATATGATGATAGTTTGAGTAGACTGGGTCTTTACTCGTTGGAGTTCAGAAGGATGAGGGGTGATCTTATAGAAACATTTAAAATAATGAAAGGGATAGACAAGATAGAGGCAGAGAGGTTGTTTCCACTGGTCAGGGAGATTAGAACTAGGGGGCACAGCCTCAAAATACAGGGGAGCCAATTTAAAACTGAGTTGAGAAGGAATTTCTTCTCCTAGAGGGTTGTGAATCTGTGGAATTCTCTGCCCAAGGAAGCAGTTGAGGCTAGCTCATTGAATGTATTCAAATCACAGATAGATAGATTTTTAACCAATAAGGGAATTAAGGGTTATGGGGTGCAGGCGGGTAAGTGGAGCTGAGTCCACGGCCAGATCAGCCATGATCTTTTTGAATGACGGAGCAGGCTCGAGGGGCTAGATGGCCTACTCCTGTTCCTAATTCTTATGTTCGTATGTTCTTATTAAGCAAAAAAAAATCAAATAAAAGTAAGTTTGAAACCTTCTGTGCTGAGTCATGGGTTGTGGAAATCTTGATACCCCAGTGAGAAGTAGACTTGTTGCAAACCCATGCAAGAGGCCCAGCACTTCCAAAAGAAGGGAGATAATTTGAAGATTGTTAGGTTTTATCCCACTAACTGCAGCGAGCCTTTGGCTTAGTGGGTTTATTGCCCCCTGAGTCAGAAGGTTCGAACTCCAATCCAGAGCTATGGCTCTGAATTCTGGGTTGACATCCAGCGGGATACATGCCAGTGGGTGTGGGTGGCTCTCTCATCGTATGGTTGGTGGGAGCTGACAGAAGCCTCCTGCCATACAGGACTAACTCCGCTATAGACTCGCATAAAGATTGTTACGACCATGGAAGGGAAGAGTGTACACGAGCTCTTTAAACCTGTTCTTGCATCACGTCTTTCTCAAGTACCACTCTGTAAGCATATATGTGTGAGAACTGCACTTCTCTATGTTTGTGAGCCACGCAGATTGGGAAGATCTCAAGTTCAGTACCTGACTAGTGCTAATTTGGAGCTTAAACTGGATATCCAGGATAGGACATGAACATGGATTTGTAACTGCCGAAAGGCAAATGAGCACAGAGTAAGGGGTGCTGAATCACAATGGGAGAGATATTGGGGCTGATTTTAACTATTGCTGGAGAACGGGTGGACAATGGGTAGAGAATGCCACCTGTTCTTGATGATTGGAGGCTCGAGCCATTTCGAGGCCTGGTTCTGGAAGGGTAAGAAATCGGCTGGCTCTGACGATCAGAGACCTGGAGGGGAAGGGGGACGGGAGATAGGCGGCGGGGTTTTTTTGATTAACCCGCAGTAGCCGGTTTGTTTTTCGTTTAGCTTGAGAAGGAGCATTCCTGTTCTTTCTGACCCCACCAAAAAATTAGATATTTCCTAGGCCGTTATGTGAGCAGTGGTTTCTTTAAGGGCCACTAGTTAGGCAACTCACCGTCTGGTAAATTTGTACCTTGAAATAGCAATTGGGGTCGTAGAAACAGCAAAAGACTCTGATTTGCATACTGCAATGGGCTCCAGCTTGCTTCGTGCAGGTGCCATGGTACTCTTGTGAAGGCCTGGGCAAAATGGCGGCCAGTGGGATTGGAGCAAGAATGGGCGGTAAGTGCAGCATTCCAATTTTAGGGCTTTCTCTCCATTTCTGCCAATTAAAATTGTCTCTTATGAGTGGATTGTCTGAGGGGTGTGTGCTGCGATCTCTAGTTCCTTGTATGCTTAAATGACCGGAATTGGCAGTCTCGATGCAAAGTGAATTCTCAGAAAAATGGGACTGTGGACTCGGTGGAGATGGCCAAGATTGTACAAATAGAACTTGACAGGCTAGCTTTTAGGCTAATCAGTGGCAAATGAGGTCCAGTTGAACCAATGCAAGGTACTGCATATTGGAAGTCAAACAGGAGGCACGTGTACTCCATGGTTGGGATAAAATTTGGCAAGGGAGAAGCTGAAAGAGTCCTGAGGTTGTTAATTGACTCATTGCTCACCCTGTCTCAACAGTGCGAGGCAGCAGTACGCAGATCAAATGGAATGCTGGGTTATTGCCAAATCAGTTCAGCTCTGTACACCACAACACAAGGGGGCTGGAGTGTGACGGATAGCAACAAGGCTGATTCCTAATATCAAGGGGATAAGCTATGAGAAACAAATAGATAAACTAAGGATCTTTACCGTTTGAAAAGAGAAATCACTGAAGAGACCTTTTGGATGTATAAGCTATTTAATATGATTGAGACAGTAAGCCTGGGTTCTGTAAAGTTGGTGTATCTCCATGGAGACAAACGGACATTCTACCAAGTGAATTTCTCAGGAACTTGGCCCGAAAACTATTAAGTTAGGTGTTTGATTGTATTTGTGTACAGTATGCTGCATGCAGAGAGTTCAGGCGTTGTACAGTCATCCTATTTTGCAGTCACACAGGATTTAACCCATAAAATTCTAAGTGACTTGAAGTCCTAGACTCCCCATGTGGTGGGGCAAGTTTTAGTTTATTCAGCAGTATATTGCAACATGCCCCGAGCACCGAAGGATGAAGGTAAATGATAACGCAATTTATAGTTAACATTACAAGGTGGGTGCCTTGAGAGGTTAGTAGAAATTTTTATTAGCCCCAGTGAAGTGAGAGGTAAAAAGGTGCCATCAGCAATCTCCATTTAAAAAAAAAAATAATAATTTGACAACAATAGAACATCAATACCTCCTTTGTGTACATGTTTTAAAAAGTGCTTGGCCCAGTGGTCGCACTCCCCTCTGAGCCAGAAACCCCACTCCAGCAATTTAAGTAGATAACCTAGACTGGCATTTGAGGGAGTGCTGCATTGTCAGCAGTGTTGTCTTTTGGATAACATGTTAAATTGAGGCTCATTTTGCCTATCCGGTGGAGGTAAAAGACCCCACGGCACTTATCAAAGCCGAGCTGGGGAATTCTCCCAGTATCCTGGACAACATTCATCCCTCGGTCAACTCATCCAAACAAATGATGCACTGGTCATCTATCTCCTGGCTCTCTGTGGGACCTTGCTCTATGCCAGTTTACTGCCAGGTTTGCCTACAAAACAACAGTGATTGCACTTTTATTAATCGTTCATTGGATGTGAAGCGCTTTGGGATCTCCTGAGGATATGAAAGGAGATTTAGAAATAAAAGTTCTTTCTTTTAATAAGCTGGTTCATGAAAAACGTCAGTACAAAAGCAAAATACTGCGGATGCTGGAATATGAAATAAAAACAGAAAATGCTGGAAATCTCAACAGGTCAGGCAGCATCTGTGGAGAGAGAAACAGTTAACATTTCAGGTTGATGACCCTTCGTCATCGTCAGTTAATAGCGCGGTTTTGTAGGCTGGTATGGTAGGATGAGGGTTGGGAGGGTCCGTGGTTCCTGTAGTACCTTACTTTTTTTGATCAGTCAGATGTCTGCCATGATTAAACCCATTTTGCAAACCATGCGACTGAGAAATACATGAGGTAAGAGTGTCTTTCCATACTCTCTCCCCATAGAGTCACAACCCACCTAGCTAAGACAAGAGAGCTTGGATGCAGATTGGCAAGAGCCAAGACTTGGGGATTCGCAAGTGTGTGCAAGGCAGGGGGCAGATGGGGCTGCAGCCCCAGGCCCACCAAAGAACATAGGCCCACGAAATAAATGTAGGAAAAATATATAAGGCCTCCTGAATAGAATAGACAATAAGAGAGAAAAAACAAGTCCGAGGAAAATATTGTTTATTACCAGAATCAGAATATATGCTTTCATTGTTGAATATACTGGCCTATGTTTCATAATCAGAATCATATACATAATGTAATGAACATCAACAAACATAACTATCGGCCATTTGGATCAGTTTGCCTCAGGCCCTTAATCCGGCCCTGGTGCAGGGCACTGCTGGAACTTGACCAGCTAAGATCTTGAAGCTTACCAACACAGTGCATAGCCAGGACTACTCTGCCTGTCAGGGTATTGGCTTACAGAGTTATTTGTAACTGATGGGAAAGAATCCCAGTGTCTAGTCTATCACTCCCGGGGTCACATTAATGACTGAAGCTTGCTGGTCAATCATCAGTCTAGCCATGAAGTACTGTCTGACTCGGGTACTGGAACTCAGTCTGCCACAGAGGGTTGACTCAGTTCCAAACTTCTATCACCAGGCTTATCATCTTGGAGCCATCTTGACCCCAAGATGCCCTGCTTACTTTACCCCTCCCCCCTGCCTCAACCCCCAGCCATTTCCTGCCTTGGAGGATACTCACTCTTTGGATATTATACTGCTAATAGGTCCATGTTTAAGCCCTCACTTTGCAGATAGCACATATATGAAACACTTCATGAAGGGGAAATGGTGAGCAGCACAACTCACCATAAAATACGACTGCATTGCCACCATATTCATGACAACAGCTATTCATGCACACACTATACCCCATCAAACAGTGGTTACACGAGTTCAAGGTATGCAGCTCTGGCAGGAACTTGCCTCTCTGCAAACCAGTCACACCACAGCCTGGATATATGAGCAGATGTTCTCATACCTGACCTCCACATAACAACTTCCAGCAACTGTTCTACTTGAGGGTTTCCCCAGCTATACAATGGACATCAACTTTCAACAGTGTGTGAGGACTTAAACAGGAGAGCTGGCAACATACTAGCTTCTTTGAAGTTCTTGACATCCAACTTGATTGTCACACACTGGAGGCACCCTTGTCACCAATTATTTCGTCCATGTCCCGACGTGAGGTTGACTCTCCCTCCAGGATGATCAACAAGTCAGTGTCGGAAGAAGTCTTCCACTCCTCCAACCATTTCCCCTTTTTGACAAGTCCTCCTCACTTCTTGGCACTGGATCTCACATATGGACTGAAGGAAGCCCTTCTGTGGTATTCATAGTATATGTGCTTTGTAGTATTTTAAAACAGTTAAAGCTAGGAGCCCTTAGCATGGTATTTCAAACATGAATTCCTGGTTTTCTCTACGTCATTTGGGGACCTGCCAAGCAGAAACCAGCTACTTACCCATTGAAGCTGAGATTGAAGTCAAAGAACTGACAGCCAGTTATAGTACATCGTTCACACAGGCTTGAGAAAGAGTCAGCAAGCCACTCACTTGACCAGGAAATGATATGTGATGCACGCAGAGAGCAGGAATAACTTAATGCTATTTAATGATGGGAGGCTTCACAGCTGAATTTCCTGCCTCATTCAACATGTACACATGCCATTTCCAGTTAGAGTTACTCAGTAGCACGTAGGAGCCGGTTTTCTATTTCCTACCTATGTGTACCTCTGCTGAAATCAGCTGACCCAGCACAGACTAGGGATGGAATCCGAGACCTGTCTAGTCTATACAGTTTGGCTTCTCACTGGATAAGATCAGTGAGCCAGCACGGGAGCATTTGAAATGGTGTTTATATGAAGTAAAACACTCCTGGAATGACCCTTAATTGCAGAAATAATAGACTAGTGAACATTGGCAAGCCCACCAGGATTGAGGAATATTATGACATCATGGCACATGGATAATGGATTTATGTGAATCCCATGTAATAACTTATGCTTGTTATCTTGCAAGATGATGTATTAATTTTAATTTTCCGAGTCCTCTCCAGCAATGGTGCACCTCCGGCTGCTGGTACCTATTGGAAAATTGCAGGTGCATTACCTACAATATTATATTCATGGGCTGTGCTGATACATATAGGCGATGGGTGAGATAACTTGACTCGGGCATAGACTTGTAAAATACGCTCCTAACATCGTTGGCAGCGAAAGTCATTATATTCAGGTGTGTTTTCAGAAGCTATTACATTCTCTGGAACAGTGTTGCATTTTTTTAATGTTTCAGTGACTTCAACTACTCCCATAGGTGAGCACTCACTCTTATGTCCCAAACAGTATTGCGCATGTATCTTGGTAAATTTGTAGCATGCCCGGGGATCGATCAGTGGGCTCCACACTTAGTTTGAACTGATTTTTATCATGTGTCCTTGTGTGATCATCTTTGGAAGGTGGAAGAATAGCACGACACCAGTCTGTGACTTGGGTTTTAACTGCCAAACAAATTTAATTCACAGTGAAAGAATAAGTGAATAGTAACAATGATGCAACAGATTTTACAGTAATGATTAAACTGAACTATCTCCTCGACTTGGTAGAAAATATCAAACAGTTGCGCTATGTTCTTGTGAAACAGTAAAACATAACAAACTGAGAGAAAATAATGTAAATCTGTGTTTGCTGTATGGGAGTTACGTCCTGTGAATCCAGTCAAAGAAAACTGACTGAAGCTTTATTTGATGCAGTTGATGTACAGCAAGATGGAACTGGAAGTCGCAGTTACATAGGTTGACGGCCTTATTGACTAAAGCATTTGATTTATTGCAAGATGTGTACAGTACACTGCATTGTCAATAGCCATGATGAGACATCAGGCATTGTACAGTTCTATTTTTCAGTCAAACATTTCACTTAACCACTAAAGTTCCAAGTGATTGCAAATCTGGGCATCCCTTTCGGTGCAAGTTCCAATTTATTTGGCAGAGTTGATGTAACATCCTTGAGCACATATTGGTGGTAACTCTGTTCATAGCTAACATTATGAGATGGGTGTCATCATAGGCAGTCCCTCGAACGAGGATAACTTGCTTCCACAGGAGTTCACAGATATTTCAATGAAGGACCCGATGTTCCAGTCCTGAACTCCAATTGAAGGGGTGGAAGATGCCTGTGTATGGATTTTTTTAATGTGTGGTGACGGTTGCACATCAGCCACCGGTGTACTGAAAGGATAGTAACATTTAATCTTAACTCCAGGAAGTAAAAGTAAAATACTGCCATGAGCAACCTCCATAAACCAAAGTAACATGACAAAGGAACGCAAATCACTTCCTTGCTGTATACACACAACAGAATGGGGTCAAAAAACATTACTGCCCGAATTGTAGTTAGATCAATTGGTTCTTAGCCCATGTTCTTTTTTAAATAGTGTTCATCAATGTGAGGGATGTAAATAGTGTGACATAGAACACTTTCCACTCAGTATCACCATCAAGGAATCACAGGTCATATCCAACATGGGTAAGATGCAAAGTCCTATGTATACTGCCCAGAAAAATGTACCGTAGCCCCAACCCTAGAAGATCATCCCGTACTGCATCAGTGTGACATTTTTTCATTTTCCACACCCACCATCCCATGCCCATTGGGAGCCGGATTGGGTTTGCTCAAATTCATTCCATGTAGGACAGAAAATGCTATCATCCCAGCAGGCTGAGCTGTATTTCACCCCAGGTCCCAGAATGTTGGGAGTCTAACCCATGCACCATCCAAACCCAAAGTGCACTTTCAGTATCTCGGCCCCAAATTGTTAATGTCAGAAACTGAAATGGGGGGCGGGGTCGGCGGCGGTCAGTTGGGCAGGGAACATAATATCTGCTTTCAGTCAGCACAACTGGAAACAGTTTCTCCTTATTTACTCTATTAAAACAGTTCATGATTCTGAACACCTTTATCAAATCTCCTCTTCACCTTCTCTGCTCTCAGGAGAAAACCCCAGTTTCTCCAGTCTCTCCGCATAACTGAAGTCCCTCCAACTTGATACCATTCTAGTAAAACTCTTCTAGACCTCTCTAAGGCCTTGAGATCCTTCCTAAAGTGTGGTGCCCAGAATTGAACACACTACTCCAGCTGCATCCTAACCAGTGTTTTATAAAGGTTCAACACACCTTCCTTGCTTTTGTACTGTCGGCCTCTGTTAATAAAGCCTAGGATCCCATAGGCTTTTGTAACAGCCTTCTCAACTTGTCCTGCACCCCCTTTAAAATTGTTCCATTTTTTTTTTTATTTAGTGCATCATCAGAGATAGAATCTGATCATCAGTCCGGCTATGACGAATAAAAGCAGGACACTCCATTAAGTATTTCATGCATATGCAAGTGAAGCAAATTGGGTGTCGAGGTTGACCAAGGCCTCATAAACGTGATGACAAGAAGGAGCTTCAATTGCTGGAATGTCTGAAGTATGTGTCCTCAACCCTGTGTGGCCGAGATTCACTCAGAACACACCCAGCGTCCAAATCTAGCACCTTCACTAAAATATTTCTGTTCTATTTTCATTGGCATGCCTTTCTGTAACATCCAGCCTTGATCTATTCCCACTGACCTCTAGTGGCTTGACGAGAAAGATGCTTTGCCCAGAAAATACTCATTCTTTCTTAAGCTGGTCGTGTGGACAACTCTTTGATTTCTGTTGGTATTAAAGTTAACAGGGAGGCTTCTTTTTAAAAAAGAAAGATCATAATTAGCAGAGTCAATTCAAGGGATTTAGTGGCTGCCGTGGACTTTGCTCATCTTCTCTCCCACTGACCCCTGCCCCAAGATTGCATACCTGGATGTCACATAGAGCTCCATTTGTAGTTTTAGCTGAGACCAGGCAAAGCTAACATGCTTTCCTTTCAAGTAAAGCTGGTGCGATACAGTGAAGTGGGGTTAAAGAGGTGGAAAATTAGAGCATCCCCATCATGCAGCTGTGGAGCTCCTAATCAGACCCTGGAGCACGTCATTGAGCACTGCCCTCAGAGGAAATTTACAGGCAGCCTACAAGATATCCACACTATTACACCGGAAGCTTTGGCCTGGATATCCAACTTGGATATTGACATTTGATTTGCTTTGCTACAACCATACGGAAGAAGAAGAGGGCTCAAATTTGAATTTTTCTACTTGTGCTTGAGATGCCTGATAACTCATTTAAGATTAGCCCAATAATAAGTGCGCTGGTCTTAGATTGTACTGAGGTGTGCAGGAATGTGCTGTGGGTGTGGTCACACTTGTGATCCCTTGCACACCATGTCCTCAATCTTAGCTGTGCCTTTGCAAGGAAGCGTCAGGAAGAGGACCAATCTTTGCTGAGAAAGAGCAGTCATATTTGAGAGCTGCCCTCAATGGATGGTCTCTTGCATCTTCCAGTGGCTCGCGAGTAACTTGCCACAGGAGTCATTTTGGATCAGGGACAAAACCTGCTGTGGCCAGACTAGAGACAAAAAGGGCCCAAATATTCATTATAAAATTAATAAATGAAGCGATGCAATAGAATGCTACACATCACCAAAAATGGAGTGTGAAACAGAGAAAAATCCTGCTTGTTTTCGTGCTTCGGTTGTGGTGTTTGATGTTAAATCTGAAACAGGCCTCCTATTTTTATCTCAAGTTCTCAGCGACAGCACTGAAGGCCTTTTCTTTCCTGAATAAGTCTGTCATTGTGTGACACACTGATGCGTTTGGCTGGGACTGCTACCTTCAGGCCTTCTCAACAGTTGTTTTCCAGTTGTATTCAAATCAATTAATGATTTGTCTGTTAATAAAAACCTCTGTGTAAATGTATACTTGTTGCAACAAAGCTGCGTTATTAGTGTTGTACAGTCTCCAGAGTCACATCACAACACCATAGACTTGGGGCCCAAGTTTCCCGAATAAAAAAAATAATGGCGCTCACTCACCTGAACGCTCGTTTTTTTTCCGGCCCCTCAGCGCTGAAAATAAAAATCTGAAGTTTTCTTCCAGCATGCACACCTTCTGGCGGCAGCACTACCCGAGTTGATCTCGCAGGGCGGGGCTTCCAGTGTGCGCCCGAAACGCACAGCACATGCGCTCCAAAAAAAGCCAACTAATTGCGCTTGCGCAAAATAAATCGCACTGCGCATCTCCTCACAGCAGGTGAGAATTATGGTTTATTTTATGTTTGTAATATTGATAGGTCTTATTTTAGGATTAATAGCAGAAGCATCTAACCCATCTCCTTATTTTGCAGTGTTGGGTTTAGTAGTGGCAGCTCGGGTTGGAAGTGGTTTGTTGGTCGGGCATGGTGGGTCTTTTTTATCTTTAGTATTGTTTTAAATTTATTTGGGTGGAATGTTAGTGGTATTCGCTTATCCAGCAGCAGATGCCATTGTTGAATCTATAAACACTTCCCATTTAAACGCCTGGACACCGGGGCTTTCCTCCCACCCCCCTGTTAGGAGGAAGCTCTAGATAAAAGTTCGCTGGATGGAACGCTTAGCTGTTAACTAAGATTTTATAGGTACGGAAGTATTTTCGCTGGTCTAATTACATCCAACTTTCCAGCATCAAAAACGCAAATCATAACTATAGCCCCCCTACTTAAATTATCCGCTCTAACTTTAATCAAAATGTGTCAGAATCCAGAATTGCTGGAACACACTAGGCTAGGGGCTACTGTCTGTGCTTTAATAATCATCTATGAGGAGTCCCTTCAGCCGGGGATAGGAGCAGGCCAGTGCGGATTTCTCTAACTGCAGGTAAGAGTTTTTCCTACAGTGCTTCTAAGGTCTGTGTGCCAGTTCGAAAAATTTTGTTTGTGGGGAAAATTGGCCGTATGCCCAGAAAGTTGGCCGTATGCACAGGTACACCAGCGGCAGAATGTATGGCGCCAAATATTCTGGTGCTGGTAGTAGACGCCAGCACCCCAACTTTGAGGAATCTTTCAATTGAGCTTCAGCGGCAAAAAAAATCACTCGCCGCGCAGTGCTGGGCAAAATTTGGGGCCTTAAAAACTCTTGTTACAGCCAAAACTCCTTTCAAAAGCTGTATTAAGTCACTTATAAAGGAGCTGGTTGAATATCTGGTTCATAATGTGACCGAAAGGATAAGTAGAGAAATTGGATATTCTTGTCCATCACTGGCCACATTTCTGTTGGGGCTATAAGAATGTCACCAGTGGAATACAGCTAATTAGAACTGAATTATTTTGATAGATGAATCTTTGCGAGTTTTGCTAGATTACATTTATATGGGGTGGTGGGGGTTGGAATGATGGTTCAGGGACAAATTTCACAGACTTATTTTCAAAATTTTTCCCTTTGATCACTTCCTTCAGGTGATTAAATAAGTTGGGGAGATTCCATAACTTTTCACCCAAAAGCAAGAGAGTTATGAAATGCTATTTGGGTAAGCCAATGAGGTAGACAGTTCAAATGGATTCAAGAGAGAAGCCGAGGGAGGATATGATGATCAGGTGCTCCCAACAAGAAGTGGAGCTTCCAGGGAGCGCAGGTTGGGAAATATTGGGTCCATAGTCCATGATTCTTTTCTCAATTTAAAATTAAACAAATTGTGTTGGAAGGAACACCTTCCATCAAGGACCAAGTGGCCTTTAAGAGCTCCTCTTCTTCCCCACTCCATTACTTTCAGTAAGTGGCTCATTTGAAATGAACCAGAAGGTAGGTCCAGCAGCACCCACTCATTTTGCATCCTTTCAATGTCAGTGAACTACCATGGTTCCACTCAGCGGCGTACTTACAATCTGAATGGGAACCCATCAGATAGAATGCAAGCAAAAATGAACAAAAACCTAAAGGAACAAAGGATGGAAACAGGTTGTGCTTGGCTCCTTTGTAAATTCTCAGACACACTCAATTCTTAGAACACGAGAAGAAGAGCAGGCTTCCTTGAAAAATGCCACTGCTGCCCTGGCATATTCTCATTGCTGCCAAAGATTTGTGAGGCTCTGTGCACAAAGGGGCCTCACTTATCGCCAGAGCATAACGGCCAATTACAGGCATGCTATCTGTGGCGTTGTGTCCAATATGTGCGGCTGCGTGTGAGGTTCTGCTGGCGATATTTTTGATTATTTTTTTCATTAAAATATCACCTCTCTTTCTGTGCAAGAATATGTTCTGTCTTACAGTGGGAACACACATGTTTGTGAATGGAGGCGAGTCGTTTCCCAAATTGGTAGAATATTTTGAAAAAGTGAGTCACTCCCCCATTCTCTCATCTCTGACAGAGCTGCCAATGGCTGATTGCAGTTTGCAGTTGCAAAGGACTGAGAGCAAGGGGATAAACAACAACAGTGGTGTTCCAAGTCTGCTTTCAAGGAGATGTGCAAAGATTTAGGATGGGGACATCACCCTCACATCAGAGGTTCTGGAGCTCATTTTCTAGGAAACCACAGATGCAAACCATGCTCTTAGAAATAGAAACATAGAAAAATAGGTGCAGGAGTAGGCCATTCAGCCCTTTGAGCCTACACCGCCATTCAATAAGATCATGGCTGATCATTCCTTCAGTACCCCTTTCCTGCTTTCTCTCCATACCCCTCGAACCCCTTAACCGTAAGAGGCATATCTAACTCCCTCTTGAATATATCCAGTGAACTGGCATCAACAACTCTCTGCGGCAGGAAATTCCACAGGTTAACAACTCTGAGTGAAGAAATTTCTCCTCATCTCAGTCCTAAATGGCCTGCCCCTTATCCTAAGAGTATGTCCCCCGGTTCTGGACTTCCCCAACATCGGGAACATTCTTCCCGCATCTAACCTGTCCAGTCCCGTCAGATGTTTCTATGAGATCCCCTCTCATCCTTCTAAACTCCAGTGAATAAAGGCCCAGTTGATCCAGTCTCCTCTCGTATGACAGCCCAGCCATCCCTGGAATCAGTCTGGTGAACCTTCGCTGCACTCCCTCAATAGCAAGAACGTCCTTCCTCTGATTAGGAGACCAAAACTGAACACAATATTCCAGGTGAGGCCTCACTAAGGCCCTGTACAACTGCAGTAAGACCTCCCTGCTTCTATATTCAAATCCCCTTGCTATGAAGGCCAACATACCATTTGCCTTCTTCACCGCCTGCTGTACCTGCATGCCCACTTACAGTGACTGATGAACCATGACACCCAGGTCTCGTTGCACCTCCCCTTTTCCTAGTCTGCCGTCATTCAGATAATACTCTGCCTTTGTGTTTTTGCCACCAAAATGGATAACCACACATTTATCCACATTATACTGCATCTGCCATGCATTTGCCCGCTCACCTAACCTGTCCAAGTCACCCTGCAGCCTCTTAGCGTCCTCCTCACAGCTCACACCGCCACCCAGTTTAATGTCAGCTGCAAACTTGGAGATATTACACTCTCTTCCTTCATCCAAATCGTGAATGTATATTGTAAAGAGCTGGGGTCCCAGCACTGAGCCCTGCGGCACTCCACTAGTCACTGCCTGCCATTCTGAAAAGGACCCGTTTATCCCGACTCTCTGCTTCCTGTCTGCCAACCAGTTCTCTATCCATGTCAGTATATTACCCCCAATACCATGTGCTTTGACTTTGCACAACAATCTCTTGTGCGGTACCTTGTCAAAAGCCTTTTGAAAGTCCAAATACACCACATCCACTGGTTCTCCCTTGTCCACTCTGCTAGCTACATCCTCAAAAAATTCCAGAAGATTCGTCGAGCATGATTTCCCTTTCATAAATCCATGCTGACTTGATCCAATCCTGTCACCACTTTCCAAATGCGCCGCTATTTTGTCCTTCATGATTGATTCCAACATTTTCCCCACTACTGATGTCAAGCTAACCGGTCTATAATTACCCGTTTTATCTCTCCCTTTTTTAAAAAGTGGTGTTACATTAGCTATCCTCCAGTCCATGGGAACTGATCCAGAGTCAATAGACTGTTGGAAAATGACCACCAATGCATCCACTATTTCTAGGGCCACTTCCTTGAGCACTCTAGGATGCAGACTATCAGGCCCCGGGGATTTATCATTTTCCCATCAATTTCCCTAACACAATTTCCCGCCTAATAAGGATATCCTTCAGTTCCTCCTTCTCACTAGACCCACTGTCCCTTAGTACCTTCGGAAGGTTATTTGTATCTTCCTTCGTGAAGACAGAACCGAAGTATTGGTTCAGTTGGTGTGCCATTTCTTTGTTCCCCATTATAATTTCACCTGAATCCAACTGCAAGGGACCTATGTTTGTCTTTACTAATCCTTTTCTCTTCATATATTTATAGAAGCTTTTGCAATCAGTTTTTATATTCCCTGCAAGCTTCCGCTCATACTCTATTTTCCGCCTCTTAATTAAACCCTTAGTTCTCCTCTGTTGAATTCTAAATTTCTCCCAGTCCTCAGGTTTGTTGCTTTTTCTAGCAAATTTATATGCTTCTTCCTTGGCTTTAATACTATCTTTAATTTCCTTTGTTCGCCATGGTTGAGCCACCTTCCCAGTTTTATTTTTTTTTAAACTCTTGGGCAGGGTTGGGGTCTCCAAGTAATTGTAAAAGCATTGTTTAAAATTCTGGCAGCTACCCTACTCTCAACTGAAGCATTTTTCATCCTGATGACCTGAATTTCTAGCATTGCTAAGAGCAGTCTATATTGCTGGTGGTCACCGGACCTCCAGTTACATGCATCAATTGCTCAGACTGATATCCTCTGCAATTAATGTCTGCAGGCAATTCAGATGATGTAGTTATAGCTATACAATTGTTAAAGACATGACAGAATTGGTAAACAGAAACAGCTCCAGTTTTGTACTTTCTGCTCCTCTGGGTGAAAATCTTCTTCATTTCTTCATCACCTATGGATGTTAGACTACAGGCTTGGGTCAGAAAATTGGGCGCCTAAATCTGTGCAACCGATTTGTGGGACGCCTGATTTTTAGTTTGAGGTCAAAAAAGGAGGTTGTGTTACTGTCAAGTGCGGACCTCGTGTAAATACTTGCATGACCTGGACAAGGTCTTATACTAAAGAAGAGGAGTTTGTGATGGGCCAACAATTACACATGCAACAACCCCCGAAGTGTTTTGGTCACGCCTGTCATCACCTTGGGACATGGTGTTTGTCGGCTGTTTTGTGCATAGCTGGCTATCAGACAAGGTCTGTCTTTATCACCTCGATAGGATAGTTGATATTTTAATGTGGGGGGGGAAATTTAAAATACTGTATATACTCGCGTATCCTACGATCTCACGTATCATGCGACCCCTAAATTTTTGTCCCCAAAACATGATTTTTTTCATATATCTCATGTATCATGCAAGTCACTTTTTTGAGATACCAGATGCCACTAGGCTAGGCTTTCAAACAAGTTTAACAAGTACCCAACACGTAACAAGTACCCTAACACATAACAACGATCGAATACAGACCTTAACAACCGAATCATGAAACATCGAGTGGATTCTGTTGTGAAAGCTGTTCGCAAATCGAACACCGATATAGCAATCATTCCAGCTGGCTTGACTAGCGTCGTTCAGCCACAGCCTCCACTGTGTTTGCAGGTAAAAGAAGCATGGGCTGAGATAGATGGAGCCTCTAATAATGCAGCAAACGTCAGAGGGAGTTGTGGGTGGCGATCTCTAGACCACAGCAAAGATACAGTACAAGTGACAATAGAGGCTGCAATCCAGCCCAGGAGATACCTGCCGAGATTCAGCGTGGATACGGTCTGCTTAACAGCCTAACAGCCTAATCTTGGCCAGCACTTCACACCCGCAAATTTTGTATCTCGCGTATCATGCGACCCCCCAAATTTAGGTTACAATTTAGGTCTTCAAAAGTCGCATGATACGCGAGTATATACGGTATGTGGATTTTAAGAATATGCTCTGAAACAGTTTACAGATAAAACAGTAACTTTAGCGAGATTCCACACTGCCAGCACAGCCTCACGCATAAGGTCCACACTTGTCAGTAACACGAGCTTCTTTTTTCACTTCTAGGCAGGCTGCCACAAAGTTTAGACACCTTCCACACAATCACCTGTAGACAGGGATGGCTCTTCCTGTAGAAGTGAAGGTTATCGCAGCATGAAGCTTTTGTGCTGCCAAATCCTTCCAAGCCAGCGCAGGAGACATTTGCCTTATCAAACAGTCTACATTGCATACGGGCATCAAGCAAATGATAACTGCTATATGTGTAAGGAGAAACACTTCCATTTCTTCTGCTGTGGAAAGAAGGCATCAGCTAGACAGAGTGTACAACTTTCACCATATGCCAGGATTTCCCTCAGATCCTATTCTTGATCTGCCTCAACCATCTTCAAGAATAGTGTGCCATGCAGCTTTAGGCGCAAGAAGTGTGCACAAAAAGGCAATGGGTGTGCAGTGCTTCAAATGGTAACTTCCAACGGGTGTGGGAGTTCCCAATTTAAGTTTGCTGATAACAAAAACAGGATGAAGGTTTGCACGTAATTCTGGTAAGATGCAGCATCCATGACACAAACCTGGGACTGCATTGATTCTGTTAGCAACTTCCCTCCATCGAGTTGGTGCCCATGCTTTTAGTGGAGGGTGACCTACAGCCCTAAATAGAGCTATCTCCTTTGGTGCACCTCTTGCATCATCATAAGGAGCAGTGTTGTCCATTGTGCAGTTGTGAAAAATTGGGTCCACTTTTCTGCTACCACCCCAGTAATAGTGACTAAAAGGTTCTGCCGTAACGAATTTTACACTCCCCTGCCGAGCATGCTACTCGCCAAGGTCTTCGGACACGACTCCTGCAAGACTTGGTGGACTGTCTCACTCCTGTGCTGGAATCGCAAAATTGTCGTTAATTGTTTTCAGCCAAGTGCATGTGGAGGCGATATGGCCCAGGGAGTATCTGTTTTTAAATTGGGTTAAACATAGATTAGCGACCTGCTATTTTAAAATATTGGCTGAAGTTTGGAGCGGTTTCATTCCCACACTTCCTGAATGTGAGAGTATGAATCCTCTGCTTGTTGGCTAAACACAGTGAACCACATTGGACCATCAAGAATGTGCGCAAGCAGTAACAGCGGAGACATGAAGAAGCAAATCATTACTGACCCTAGTGCATTCCTGGCACCCTGATAAACCAAGAGCCTTGATTTAATTGAAACAACGCTGCAGACTGTTGGAGGAAGAATAAAAGAGAAGTGAAATATTTGGCAGTGTCTTGTGAGAATGTTTCTTGGCACTGTGTTCCCCTTGCTCATATCCTACAGCCGTGACCTTTCTTCAACAAGGGTCAGAAGCAGCAGTTTGCTGGGAGTTCTCCAAGACTAGTTTGTATAAGTACACTCACATACAAGAGTCTCGGGCTGTGCTGGTTTGTAATGAGCATCAATGCAGAGAAAAGCAGGCTATAGAAGCTCCAGCAATATTGTGCTTGGTAAGCACAGCACCATATCCTCTTTCTTTGACTTGCGTGTCACCGCAGCACAATTTGAAAGCACTTTTAAAAATAAGCATTGATTTAAATCTGTAGTTCCCCCAGCCCCCAATCCCCACCCCGAGCACTACTTCCCTGGTACCACTGTTGGAAACAGAATTTTTCTTAATTTTGATTAGGATTCATTATTTTTAAACATTTCTTTTCTTGCCCTTTCTATCCCAAACACTTCTGAAAGCACTAACTCCTTCTGGGATATGGCTGCTCAGGCAGTGGGCAGCCTCTGGTACCAAGTGCCCGTTTTTAATGTTTGAGCCGAGACATGTTTGATCATGGAAAGCTTCACAGTCCTCACCACATGTCCATACAAGAGCAGATTTCAACATGGGCCACTGAGGTAGAGATCGGTAGCGAGAACCCTGGACGATTTTCCTTCCTTACCCCAGTTATATCTCCCCTACTTCTGTCCTAGCTGAGATCAGCTAAGGATAGATGGAGTTGGAACCCTTAACATCGTTGAGTTCGGATTAGTACTATGTAGGGTATTTACTAACTCGGCTGTTGAAGGAACTCGGATTTTAAATCCATTTTTAATATCCTACACGCCCCCCCCTCCAATTATGTTTCTGTGCATAGTTTCCCTATTGAAAGAGCAAGTAGACTTCTGCCTAAGTCCCACTTGAGCTGCCCATAAGGAGGCAAATTAGAGTAGTGAATGTTGATTTTCTGTTAGCATGGACTCCGGCTGTGGATCTGCAGAAATTTCCCTTGCGTACATAGTAACTAGAAGTTGGCGGTATAAGATGATGGTGTTGCTGTGGTTCTGCACTCAGGCAATTGGTTGTGTTTGCATCAACCTCACAGCAGGCGAATCATAGTGTGAGTGGCATGGTCAAACAGTTCGGATTTAGGTGTGTGATACAATAGACTGCCAATGCTCACTATCTAGGCGGACACATAATGAATGACCTCTTTGGCAAGGCCGTCATCATCATCGGCAGTCCCTCGAAATCGAGGAAGACTTGTTTCCACTCAAAGTGAGTTCTCAGGTAACTACAGTCCAATAGGGAATTACAGTCTGTGTCACAGGTGGGACAGACAGTCATTGAAGGAAAGGGTGGGTGGGGAGTCTAGTTTGCCGCACGCTCCTTCTGCATGCTCTCGGCGACGAGACTCTAGGTGCTTAGCGCCCTCCTGGATGCTCTTCCTCCACTTAGGGCGGTCTTGGGCCAGGGATTCCCAGGTGCCAGTGGGGATGTTGCACTTTATCAAGGAGGCTTTAAGGGTGTCCTTGAAATGCTTCCTCTGCCCACCTGGGGCTCGGTTGCCATGTAGGAGTTCCAAATAGAGCGCTTGTTTTGGGAGTCTCTTGTGCATGCGGACGATGTGGCCTGCCCAACGGAGCTGGTCGATTGTGGTCAGTGCTTAGGTGCTGGGGATGTTGGCCTGATCGAGAACACTGACGTTGGTGCGTCTATCCTCCTAGTGGATTTGCAGGATCTTGCGGAGGCAGCGCTGGTGTATGTGGTCCACGTCTCTGAGCCATATAGGAGGGCGGGGATCACTGCTGCCCTGTCGACCATAAGCTTGGTGCCAGATTTGAGGTCCTGGTCTTCAAAGACACTTCCTCAGGCGACCGAAGGCTGCGCTGGCACACTGGAGACGGTGTTGGACCTCGTCGTCTATGTCTGCCCTTGCTCATAGTAGGTTCCCCAAGGTACTTTGCAGACAACACCCATTGAACCATACCCACTGATTCAGAAGGTGGCAGGGAGGGGGTGGTGGGAAATGGAGGGACAAAAAGTAAGATTAAAAGCAGGTACAGGTACAATGTCCGAAATCCGTAGTCCTCAGGACTAAGTCCGTGCTAGTTTTTGGATGTTTCCAGATTTTAGACAAGAAAATCAATAGTCTGAAATACGGAATCCTCGACTGAATCTGTGCTGGATTTTGGGTTTTCTCAGATTTCGGATCCGGCCTCTCGCCGATCCATGCTGCTCCTCGCCGGTGCTGGGCTTTTTAACCAGTTTCCTTGACCCTTGCTGCCATAAGAGCACACGAACACAAGAAATAGGAGCAGGAGTGGGCCATTTGACCCCCTCGCGTCTGCTCCGCCATTTAATAAGATCATGGCTGATCTGATCATGGACTCGGCTCCACTTCCCTACCGATCCCCATAACCCTTTATTCCCTTATTGCTAAAAAATCTGTCTATTACCGTCTTAAATATATTCAAAGACCCAGCCTCCACAACTCTCTGGGGCAGTGAATTCCACAGATTTACAACCCTCTGGGAGAAGAAATTCCTCCTTGTCTCAGTTTTAAATGGGCAGTCCCCTTATTCTGAGACCATGTCCCCTAGTTTTAGTTTCCCCCATGAGTGGAAATATCCTCTTTGCATCCACCTTGTCGAGCCCTCTCATTATCTTATATGGTTTGATAAGATCACCTCTCATTCTTCTGAACTCCAATGAATATAGACCCAACCTACTCAACCTATCTTCATGTCAACCCCCTCATCTCCGGAATCAACCTAGTGAACCTACTCTGAACAGCCTCCAATGCAAATATATCCTTTCTTAAATATGGAGACTAAAACTGCACGTAGTACTCCAGGTGTGGCCTCACCAATACACTGTACAGTTGTAGCAGGACTGTGTTGCTTTTATATGCTATTCCCCCTTGCAATAAAGGCCAATATTCCATTTGCCTTCCTTCTTACTTGCTGTACCTGCATACTAACCTTTTGTGTTTCATGCACACGGACCCCCAAGACCCTCTGTACTGCAGCACTTTGCAATTTTTCTTCATTTAAATTATAATTTTCTTTTCTATTTTTTCTGCCAAAGTGGATAACCTTACATTTTCCCACATTATACTCTATCTGCCAAATGTTTGCCCACTCACTTAGCCTGTCTATATCCCTTTGCAGATTTTTTGTGTCCTCCTCACAATTTGCTTTCCCACCCATCTTTGTGTCATCAGCCAGCTTGGTTACATTACACTCGGGCCCTTCATCCAAGTCATTAATATAGATTGTAAATAGTTGAGGCCCCAGCACCGATCCCTGTAGCAGCCCATTAGTTACTGTTTGCCAACCGGAAAATGATCTGTTTATCCTGACTCTTTTTTCTGTTAGTTAGCCTATCCTCAGTCCATGTAAATATATTACCCCCAACCCCGTGAACTTTTATCTTGTGCAGTGACCTTTTATGTGGCACCTTATCGAATGCCTTCTGGAAATCCAAATACACCAAAACCATTGGTTTCCCCCTTATTCACCCTACTCGTTACATCCTCGAAGGCCTCCAGCAAATTTGTCAAACATGATTTCCTTTTCATAAAACCATGTTGACTGTACTTGATTGAATTATGCTCTTCCAAATGTCCTGCTACTGTTTCCTTAATAATGGATTCCAGCATTTTCCCAGCGACAGATGTTCGGCGAACTGGTCTATAGTTTCCTGCTTTCTGTCTGTCTCCTTTTTTAAACAGGGACGTTAAATTTGCGGTTTTCCAATCCGCTGGGATCTCCCCAGAATCCAGGGACTTTTGGTAGATTACAACCAATGCATCCACTATATCTGTAGCCACTTCTTTCAGGACCCTAGGATGCAAGCCATCGGGTCCAGGGAACTTGTCCGCCTTTAGTTCCATTATTTTACTGAATACTACTACTTTAGTGATAGTGATTGTATTAAGTTCCTCCCTCCCAATAGCCCCTTAATTATCCCCTATTGGGAGGTTTTTAGTGTCTTCGACTGTGAAGACTGATACAAACTATTTGTACAAAGTCTCTGCCATTTCCCTGTTCCCCATTGTTAAAATCCCCAGTCAAATCCTCTAGGGGACCAACATTTACTTTAGCCACTCTCTTCCTTGCAGAAACTCTTACTATCTGTTTTTATATTTCTTGCTCGTTTACTTTCATAATCTATCTTCCCTCTCTTTATTTTTTTTTAGTCGTTCTTTGCTGGCTTTTAAAAGTTTCCCAATCCTCTGGCCTTCTACTAGTCTTGGCCTTGTTTTCAATTTGATACCATCCCTTATTTCTTTATTTAGCCACAATGGTTATCCCTTCTCATACAGCCTTTCCTTCTCATTGGGATATATTTTTGTTGAGAGTTATGAAATTTCTCCTTAAATGTCTCCCACTGCTCATCAACCGTCCCACGCTTTACTCTATTTTCCCAGTCCACTTTGGCCAACTCTGCTTTCATATCTTTGTAGTCTCCTTTATTTAAGCTTAGAACACTGGTTTGGGATCCAACTTTCTCACCATGTTATGGTCACTCATTCCCAGAGGATCCTTTACTAGGAGATCGTTTATTAATCCTGTCTCATTACACAGTACAAGATCTAATAGTCTGCTCCCTGGTTGGTTCTGCAATGTACTGTTCAAGGAAATTATCCCGGATGCACTCTATGCTCTATGAACTCTTTCTCAAGGCTACCCTGGCCAATTTACCTTGTCCAATCAATGTGAAGATTAAAATCTCCCATGATTACTGCTGTTCCTTTTTTCCAAGCCTCCATTATTTCTTGATTTATACTCCGTCCAACAGTTCAACCTACTGTTAGGGGCCTATAGACTACACCCACCAGCGAATTTCCCCCCCTTATTCCTTATTTCCACCCAAACTGATTCAACATCTTGATTCTCTGAGCCAATATCGTTTCTCACTAATGCACTGATCTCATCTTTTATTAACAGAACTGCGCCACCTCCTTTTCCTTTCTGTCTGTCCTTCCGAATTGTCAAATACCCCTGAATACTTAGTTCCCAGCCTTGCTCGCCTTGCAACCACGTCTCTATAATGGCTACAGATCATACCCATTTGTATCTATTTGTGCCGTCAACTCATCTATTTTGTTACAAAAGCTGCGTGTATTCAGATAAAGAGCATTTAAATTTGTTTTTTTTACCCTTTTTTCCTGCTTTGACCCCACTTTCTGATTCACTTTTATGTTTTTACATTCTGTCCCTTCCTGTCACGCTCTGGTTTTCATTTCCCTCAGTGCTACCCTGCTCTATTGCCTTCTCCTTATTCTTTGACTTCTTAAATTTTTGTTCAGCTGCACTCTCCCCCCACAATTTAGTTTAAAGCCCTCTCTGCAGCCCTAGTTATTTGATTTGCCAGGACCCTAGCCTCAGCACGGTCTAAGTGGAGTCCGTCACAACAGAACAGCTCCCTCTTACCCCAGTACTGGTGCCAGTGCCCCATGAACCAAAACCCATTTCTCCCACACAAGTCTTTGCCTGTGTTTAACTCTCTGATCATATTTACCCTGTGCAAATGTTGACCGCCTCAAAAATGTCAAGTTTTCGGACAATAATTCCGGACGCTATGCGCAAAATGTCCGTTTTTGGATAATTCCTGTTTTCAGAGTTCCGGATTCGGGACGTTGCACCTGTAATTCAGTCATGCATTGCATATTAGACTTGTTCATACGTGAAGCAAGCGGACACGCGTGATCAACAAGTATTTTTTGAGTATTAGAGATTTGTATCGTTGAGTGGTTTCAGCACAGGAACTTGGTACTGTTCACCTCCCCACATCTCATGTCCAAACTGTTGCCGTAAAAACATGAGATAAGAATTCCTCTGGCTGCTGTGGGCAACAGTTTTGTTAAGAACCTGTTTACAGTTTCTCTACAGACTCCAAACAAGGGAAATCTTCACAGACGTTGTTACCCATAGTGAGCAGTGGAATTCTAACGTCACACTCTGTAGCATCAGACACGTAACAGTCCTTTACCATACTTTATTGAATATATACCGTTTTCAAAATTAAGAAGGCTAGGTGCTGGAAACCAGCAAATCTGAACATTATCAGAAAAGCTGAGGTAGATCAGGAAGTAGTAATTGGGTGCTCCCAATCTTGGGTTTCAAAAGCCTGTTGATTGTAGCACATTGCCGCTTGAAAGCAGTGATAAGCTACAACATTACAGAAATTGATGTGTATAATATGTGTAATAATTCAAAACTAACGACAGATGCATGTATACAGAATATAATTCATTGTTATCTATGTAAATAATGAACTGTTGCTCTGCGATTATGAACCAATGAGATTTAACTCTGGCTTACATAGAAGGGAAACCACAGATTTAAACATCGGGAGAGCAGCTCAGAGCTTGAAGATTTTTGCATCAAATTTGTCTGGCACAGACCTGACCCTGCAGTTTCAGTCGAGAGAAACCAAGACCTATTGTTAGTTTCACAAAGGCTCCTGATGGAATGATGGAATCCATGTCATAGCCAGTTGAGCTAATAGGCTATATGTACACTTTTCTTTTTGAGGGATGTGATTTTGATTTGTGACTATGATTAAGGCCTTTTCAATGCTGTGGCTGGGACTGAAACCTGATTGGAGAGATTCAAACACGGAGTTGCAAGAAAGAATGGAACAGATTGGAAGCCAACAGCATGTTCAAGAACTTTGGAGAGTTAGGAGTTAGGGTGGTAGTTTGCAAGGACAGAGGGGTGAGGGTAGATTTTTTTTTAAATCTCAATACTCCTGTGAAACACTTTGGGACATTTCACTACAGTAAAGACACTATATAAATACAAGTTGTCGTTGCTGTTATTTTGAGAAAGGGGTGAAGATGGATGTTTTGAAAGGGAGGGGGACAGTACCGAAGGAGAGGGAACCATTTATAATGTTGGCTAGCATGGGTGGCAAGGATGGCAGTTGGACAGTCAACAGTTTAGTGGTATGGGGTCAACAGAATAGGAAGTGGGTCTCATGGAGAGGGCATTAATGGAGATGGGAGAGAAGTAAAAATAACACAGGGCTAGGGCAGGATGGAACTTGGGTGGAGGGCGGGTTTGGCTTAGTGGGCAAGGGGAAGGAGGGAATGCAGCAAAGGCAACTGAAGAATGGTTTCAATCTTAGTGTCAAAGATGGCCACGAGTGTCTTGCACTTGTTGGAGGTGAGGGTGGATGGGGCGGAAATGGGGGTTTAAGGAGACAGTTGATAGTGGAGAAAAGGAGTTAGGGGGTTATCTTTGCTTTCTAAGATGGTCCTGGAGTAGAAAGTACTTTGGCAAAAGAAAGCAGCACCCATTTGTGCTTGATGTAATCCAGCCAGATCTGCTGATGGACAATTAAACCAGTTGTGCACCAGATACTCTCAGATCAAATAATTCAGAGCAGTGTGACAGCAACTTGGAATCCAATCCACAGTGAAAAACCTTTCCAACATTTTACTTTGCAACGACTGCAACAATTTGTAGAAGTGGTGGAGACTAAGCAGGAAGTTAGTGTTTAACCAAAGGCATGGCCACAGAGGTAAGTTTTGAAAAGGCTTTAGAAAGTCAGAAAAACGGTAGAAAGGCAGAGGATTAGGAGGAGAATTCCAGAGAGCAAGAATGTTCTGATTACAGGATGATCACAGGTTACTTGACCGCAGTGAGGAGGGTCATGCGCGCAGACTAGAATTGGAAAAGCACAGCATGCATGGTGGCATGCTGGAGAACACCACACATTTAAGGTGGAACAAGTCCATGGAGGGTTTAAACACGAGATTTTAAAGTGGATGTGTTGCAGTAAGGGAGCCAAGGATAAGCAGAAGGGTGATGGGTATACGGATCCTGGGATAAGTTATGGGGTGCAATACTCTGGATGATTTTGAGTCTATGTAGAGTCGAGATGGGGAGGTCATTGAGAATATTGGAAAAATTTGACCTTGAGGTGGCAACGGCATGGATGAGGTTTTGAGCAGCAATGAGGCTGAGTAGAAGTATAGGCAAGCGATATTCCAGAGGCGCAAAGTGAGCATGCTTTCACTGGATTGGATCTACAGTTTGAGGCCAAGTTCAGACTTGAACAGGGTACTGTGTCTACGCATCCGAGAGTTCATTCTGAGTGAACACTCAGAAGGAAGAAGCAATTACCTGAGCTGCTAAGTTTCTGCAGGAACCAAGCTGGGTAGCTTCAATGTTGTTGAGTTGGCGGAGATTCACAGCCAGTATAGTGCAATATGGCACTGTGCACATGAATGTGTGCAATTCTGTCATAGAAGAAGATCAGACATTACTGTTATCATTACAATGTTAGTAACTGAAAGATTTTATACATAAATATCTCCAGCTCCTCCTGGTCAGTAAGAAACCTTACTGGGCCTCTCATGGCCCTAGCTCATGTTCCCAGTAAGTTTGGCCTGGCGGGAAAGCCACCGCTGCTCCCGGCTCAGACTTCAGTCGAAACCCGATCAGCATTTTTAAAAAGGACCCGCTAGCTTTGGGAATGTGTCCTTGCTGCCAGTCGGCCAGATCAGGTTGGGAATGGAGTGGGTATGTCCCCTGTACGTGGACCTGGTTTAATACGGCAGGTTTAAATTCTGCTCACTGAGTATAGGTATGGTGTACTATTGTTACATATAATCAGTTAAAAATCTTACGGATGACATGCACTTCCTGTTTATATATTTTACCTCTGTCATGATTTTGAATCATGCTTTTTTGTTTCAGTGAAACTTAACTGTTAATATTTGTAATACCCATTTGCAGGTCAATCTTTATAATGGAAAAATTGGATCTCAATACGTCAACTTTTTGTTGTCATGATTTGTTGGTGAACTAATTGAACAACTCAAAATACATTCAGAACAAATTTCAGATGCCATTTTTTTCTCAGCAACTGAAATTGTTATAAAATAAAATACGAACCTAGATTTTTAAAAATTATATAAATTCACAACACCATGATAACATTTTCCCATGGAATTTATTTTTGTGACTTTTAATGACTTCCATGACATTTCTATTTGAAGGCCTGAGTTGCTCCCTAAAGCTTGGTTTTGGACTTGATATTTTTGCCCATATCAGTGACTGCTGATGACAGATGCTGCAGTTTGAGTCTGTGCAGTGTGTACAGTGCATGAGAATGCATCAGTAGCATTCAGCTAACCAATTGAGAGATTTCTTCTCTGTCTCTGATAAAAATTATTTGGTTCTTTTTCCAAATTATTTAGAGAAAACTAGAAGGCAGATTTCAAATGTTTTATTGAGGTAAAATTTATGTTGAGTGTTTTTATTTACATGGCGAGGTGTTTTAAGTGTGTCTGTGTGTGTCTGTGTATTTGAATGGAAGATAAAGGCTATAAGGATAGAGTCTGTTGCCTACTCTAATCAGCAGCCTTAGCTCCGTCTGCTTTAATCAGTGACCGAGGTCTTACCCCTCTAATCAACAATCTAGGTCTCTGAGTCAGGAAGTTCCATGTCACAAATTGAGCACATAATTAGGCTTGATACTTCAGTGCAGTGCTGAGGGTGTGCTGCATTGTAGGAAGTGTCATCCTTCAGGCGAGATGTCTGTCTGTTTAGGTGCGCCTTAAAGATCCCATAATTACATTCCAATAGGCATGGGGACGTCTCTGTGCCTTGACCAGCATTCCTCCCTTGCCCAACACGAGCAAAGATAGATTAGCTGGTATTCATCTGATTGTTGTTTGAGAGATCTTGCTGTATGCAAAATGGCTACCTCATTTCCCTGGATAACAACAATGACAGCACTTCAAAATAATTTATGTGGAACACTATGGATATTCCTGAGAGACATGATAAGGTGTTGTATAAATGCAAGTTCTGTCTTACTAAGTGGAGTGTTTGTAATTTATTTAGCTTACATACGAGTAGTGCCCACTCGTGCCAAATTCAGCTCACTTGTACTGTGGGATAGATTGAGCAACGCCTGAACATGTTTCACAACTTCTGATGCCATTGTCACAAGTGTGCATTGCATATATATACATATATAAATGTATATAGGCAACCAATCTGTGGACATTTATTGAACATGCCTAAAGTACTGTGGCTGTTTTTTTCTGTCAGAATATTGGAGCAGAAAACCACAATAAGCTCCACAGGGTCGTTGTGTGCCGAAAGATCAATAGCCTTTGTTTGTGCTCATTGATTGTTGGCCTCCAACCCAGAGAGTGAGCTTCTGCCTTCATTATTGAACAATTACTAGAATGCAAAATGTATCCCAGTAGCAATTGCTCTCAAACAAGTTATGCTGTGTGGTTGCGGATTAATGCGGGTACAACTGCTGTGTTGGAAAACTCTTCTGGTGCTTCAGTGTTGTGTCGCAGAGAGATCTCAGCTGGTTTTCCTGAGCCTTTCAGCCCATGTAATCTCTCAAAATTACATGTTTTTTGAGAACACACAATATAAATAGATGACTATTTCCTTAAGGCTATGTTATCCAAGTTCTTCAGCTGAAATCCCAGTGGCTATTGTTCATGCCTCGTGTCTTCAGTCTGGCTAGAAATGCAATTTACTGATGATCCACTCCCTCCACTCAGGAGCTTGGTCTCGATACTGGAGCTGTGCATTGTTGTGCTTGCTTTGCAAAATTTAATTGTGGATGCTTTCAATATACACATTAACATGACACAATATTCTGTCAAATACATTATTGAAGGCCTCCCTCTCACTTATTGGGAAACTGTGTAAAACACCACCTTGATAAAACATGCCCCACTATAACAATCTCTGGTATACCGCAAACCTCTTAAATGTAACAACAACAACTTGTATTTATATAGCGCCTTTAATGTAGTGAAACGCCTCAAGGCGCTTCACAGGAGTATTACAAGATGCAACATTTGACGCCAAGCCGCATACGGAGAAATTAGGGCAGGTGACCAAAAGCTTGGTCAAAGAGGTATGTTTTAAGGCTAGTCTTGAAGGAGGAAAGAGAGAGAGAGGTTTTGACAGGGAGTTCTTGGGACCTAGGCAACAGAAGGCGCAACCACCAATGGTTGAACGATTATAATCAGCGATGCTCAAAAGGGCAGAATTAGAGGAGCGCAGACATCTGGGGGTGGGGTGGGGTTGTGGGGCTGGAGGAGATTAAAGAAAGGTGGATATAACACTGTGACATACTCTCCAACCCTCACTGCAACAATTTGAAATGCTCCATACCATTCATTGTAACACTTTCTGATTACATCCCACAATATAAAACTGAGTGCTGCACAAGGTCGGGGGGGGGGGGGGTGGTGGTGGAGTTTATGATGTTTCACATGGCTCTGTAATGCGGTTTGTTGGAGTTGATGTATGGGGTTTTTTTTAACACGTGTTTACTCAAATGTTTTTTCAAGTGTGTAACACTGTTTCCTGCCTTGGTGACATTCACTAGCAGTCCTCATGATGTGCTCCTGGGCAGCTGCTGTACTGCATGTCATGTTGAATTCCATTTATTTTATGTACATTTCACTGGCAGAATGCCGCACAGATGTGACATTATATTGCTCAAACGGAAATAAAGCCATTAAAGATAGGAGTGTAAATAGAGATTGAGAACTGTAGAGAGATATATATTGGACTTTGTAAATGGAAGTGCAACAGAGTTTTACTGTAATGGAGCACTGAAGGGGTTCTGGCACTCAGTGCCACAGAGACGTAGGAAGTGGGATCGTGTCTGGTCTAAGCTGCGAAATAAGTTCATCCACAATGGACAGATGCTAGCTGTGAAATTTTGAATCTTTTGCCACTTACCTGATTCTTGTTAATTGCATAATCATGGCCAGAGGTGGAAAGCTGTATCTGTCACAAGATGCAGGGAACAGCCAAGCGAGATTGGTGTATTCTTCCTCTCTTTTTCTTATCCGCTTTTCCATCTTCCTCTCTCTCTTTCCATGTCTGCCGTGGCGCAGTTGGTGGCACTCTTGCCTCTGAGTCAGAAGGTTGTGGGTTCAAGTCCCACTCCAGAGACCTGAGGTCACAATCGAAGGTGATGCTGCACTGCAGTACTGGGGGAATGCGGCACTGTCAATGGTGCCGTCTTTCAGATGAGACGTAAAAGATCCCATGGCATTATTTCAAAGAAGAACAGGGGAGTTTTCTCTGGTGTCCTGTGTCCTGGCCAATATTTGTCCCTCAACCAACATCACTAAAACAGATTATCTGATTATTATCAAATTGTTGCTTATAGGACCTTGCTGTGCGAAATTTGGCTGCCAAGTTTCCTGCTTTATAACAGTGACTACACTTCAAAAAATACTTAATTGGCTGTAATGCGCTTTGAGACAGCCTGAGGTCATGAAAGGCGCTATATAAATCCAAGTATTTTTCTTTATTTCTCACTAACATTAAAATTCTTCCCCCCCCCCCCCCTCCCCTCCAAAGCTATCGTGCTTTTGTTTTGCGGCATCAGGAATTGCCGGCTAGTACATACACACAGGAGATGGCAGTCCTCAGGTGAAA
The DNA here is from genome assembly GCF_044704955.1 of Pristiophorus japonicus. Lineage (NCBI taxonomy): Eukaryota > Metazoa > Chordata > Chondrichthyes > Pristiophoridae > Pristiophorus > Pristiophorus japonicus. Next base: position 216,720,660 of record NC_091984.1, on the reverse strand, counting down.
GGTTTCCTGCAGAGACGCCTGCTGTGTGTTGAAGAGTTGCTAAGGTTGGATCTGAGACATGCTGCCAAGCAATCTTCTTTCAGTTAGAGCGGAGAAACCTGAAGGACAGGCATTCCTTGGTGGTGTTGGTGGGTTTTCCTGATTTACGAGTGCAAATCCGACAAGAATTGAGGCTGATATCCATTAGGCTGGATCTCTCCCGATATTTAACCGCCCTGTTTTTCACTCTTATTTCCAGCAGCTGCAGGAAAAGCCTGCCCTTTATTGGGCAGTTTCATGCACTATTCACCCCATTTGCTCCATTTCCTTTTCTCTTCCCATATAAAACCGTGTCCAGAGTTGCTGCCTACCTTGGAGATAGCAGAAGAGCAGCAGAGCAGCCTGTTCATTGCAGCAGGTTTTGGTAATTTTATGAGATTCGTTTTTTTTTAAATGGTAGCCAAATACTTTATACTCTTTTATACTATTTGCTGTGGGGCTCCCATTTCCCTCTTCTCCTCACCCGTTCATACAGGGCACAGTGGGCTTCCCAATGGGAAATTGCCCATAGCAGATAGCACGACACCTACCCTCACATACCCGCACCCCAGAATATGCAGGGAGAGGCACTCGCACCTGCGTATGTCAGAGGAGCAATGCCTGCAGTTTACAAAGGAAGCTGAAACTGTGTTCTTTCAGTAATTGCAGCCCGACCTACATCGCATCTCCACCACAGACACGGCACTCCTAGTGGTTTGTCAAGGTCGCTGGAAGCCAGAAAAAAAACACCCTTCTTTAATCTGGTAACACAAAGCCTCTTAGGCAGCAATCCGTGGAAGATTGTCCTTGGGGCCTCTCATTGGGGGACTTCTTTGTGGCTGTCCTGGAGCTGCTACATCATTTGTGGTGGACTGCAAAGCTGCAAGTGTGTCAGCTGTGGCTCAGTGGGTAGTACATTCGCCTCTGAGCCACAAGGTTGTGTGTTCAAGTCTCACTCCAGGGACTTGAGCACATAAGCCTAGGTTGACACTCCAGTACAGTGCTGAGGGAGTGTTGCACTGTTGGAGGTGCCGTCTTTCGGATGAGACGTTAAACCGAGGTCCCGTCTGCGCTCTCAGGTGGACATGAACAATCCCATGGAGCTATTTTGAAGAAGAGCAGGGGAGTTATCCCCGGTATCCTGGCCAATATTTATCCCTCAAATCAGCATAACAAAAATATTGCTGTTTGTGGGAGTTTGCTGTGCGCAAATTGGCTGCCGCGTTTCCCATATTGCAACGTGGCTACACTCCAAAAATACTTAATTGGCTGTAAAGCACTTTGAGATATCCGGTGGTCGTGAAAGACACTATATAAATGCAAGTCTTTCTTTTTTTCAAATCCATCCTCCACTGTACTCTTGCATGCTGCTAGTAGGTCTCTTCACTCGAGCTTGCGTCTGCATTACACCACAGTCTTCAGTGCCTGCACCAAGTCATTCCCCCAAGTAGATGAGTCTGAGCTTGTGCATGTGACAGATTGAGTGAGTAGCAACACTTGATGCTTTTAAAAACAGGACCAAGAATTACATAGAAATTCATCAACATAGGCGGTCCCTCGAAAAGAGGATGACTTGCTTCCACGCCAAATAAAAAGGATGAATCCACAGGGGTTTCGAAGAAGAACCTGAACTACATCCTCAAGGGTGGAAGATTGCCTGTGCGTGGATTTTTTTAACGTGTGGTGACCGTTGCACATCAGCCACCACACGGGCTTAACAGAGCTAGGTCTTGGTTCAGTAGCAAGGATTACCCAAGACAACTGGAGATCTGCTCTGCTGCACGGACCCAGTGCGCGCACACATCACAGTGTGGGCTGGCCCCTGGCCCTGAACTCACACCTCCCCTGGGACCCAATCACATCCCTCCACAATCTGTCACAGCTCCTTCGCCCTGACCTCACCGCTCCTGCTGTATCTGCCCACGCGCCAATCACTGACCTGGACCTTGCTGACGTCACCCTTCCCTGCCGTTGCCCTCCTGCCCCAGCTCGCGCTACTCCCTGAAATGGCACGCGAGCGGCCTGGGAGCAGCGTGGAAGCATGTCGCTCCTTTTATGGCCCCGACCTGCCGCTGATGGTCTCTCGCAGGTCGGGGCCTCCACGCTGCTCTGCTGGAGTACAGACTGCTGTGACACCCTGCAAGCCCCTTTCAACACTGGTAAACCTAGCCATGATGGCAGCACTAATAAAAATAGAAAATGCTGGAAATACTCAGCAGGTCAGGCAGCATTTCATCACTTTGAACACCAAGGTGTTTTTCTCATCTTCGTCAGTTTTTTTGGAGCTCTTTTAATCCTCGTACTTCCATCTCTTCTTTATAATGTAATCTCAGCCAAGAACTGGTCCAGCTCCCTGTTGAAGGCTTGCAGAGAGTTGGCACCCACCCCACCAGCCAGAAACACATTTCAGAGGCTCACTACGCTCTGCGAAAAGAAGAACCGCCGAAGAGTTGAAATTACAGCATGGAAATAGGCCATTTGGCCCAACAATCCATGTTCATGTTTAACCTCCACACAAGCAAATGTGCAACCTCACATTTCCTGATATTGAATTCCATTAAATGCACTTTTTACCCATTCCACCAGCTTACCATTATTACCTTTTGGTCCCTGGAACTATTTACGGTGCATCCTATTTTAATATTGTCTGCAAATTTAGAGCGAACTAGATCCCCAGGTTCTATAGATGAAGGTCTACGCAATCTGATCCTCTGGGGTGCATCATCCCAGTCCTCATGCCACCAGATGCTGCTCCTACTCATTCTCGCTGTGTGTGTTAACTAGTGCATTCTCTGCTGACTCACTCATTAACTCCCTCTGCATATGACGGGTTGGATGAGTGGCAACATACAGAGTGAAGTGCTCAGCCACCTCCAGAGGAGGAAAGGATGAGGAGAGGTTATAATGGTGGCCCAATGAGCAGGGTTCGAGTGTAATTTACAGTAGGAGTAACATGAAGATTTCAGGATACGTTTACTGACAGTTCAGCCAGTAGGATGAGAGAAGTAGGTGGTAATTAAAAACCCCAAACTAGCACTTGCCCTCTTACATTCCTGTCGCCAAGTCTCCCCAGGATTTGAAGTGCTTTTTTCTCAGCAGGTGAGATGTTTGGGGCTTCCCATCTTGCTTTCGGTTGTTATGGGCTGGCATATCTTTGGAAATGAATGTAAAAAGAGAGAGTTACCTATTATGTGGAGCAATAACCATGTGCCAGTATGCAACACGTAAGAAGTTGGAGCCATACGACTCCTCGAGCCTGCTCCACCATTGAATAAGATCAAGGCTGATCATCTACCTCAACGTCACTTTCCCGCCCTATCTCCATATCTCTTGATTCCCTTAGTGTCCAAAAGTTTATCGATCTCTGTCTTGAACATGCTCAACGACTGAATATCCACAGCCCTCTGGGGTAAAGAATTCCAAAGATTCACAGCCTCTCACCCATTTCCATCCTAAATGGTTGACCCCTAATTCCAGAGTTCTGAGTATGATGGCAGGTATGTGCAATATTCCACATGAGGCTTTTTGTCTGGTGGATGACCGAACACTTGCAGGTGAAGATTGGGAATGTTAAGGGCACCAGTTGATATTGGTGTAAAAAAATTTAAGTACTTTAGCACAGTGTAAGGGGAGGTTATTGTAAATGGGAGGCATGCTGTCTGTTCTGGTAAGGTCATTAAATTTTTTCCTGCACTCCCTGGCCATGCATCAGGTGGTAGAGTTAGCATTTGCTCCCCTGGCCACGTCCTTCCATTGACTCTAGGCATTGGTCCTTGGGATCCTGTGGTGCAGTGTGCTCGAGGGTTCCCCCTTCCCTACCTCACTTCCACTGTTCCATCTGACAACCTGTGGGTTCTATATTCCACTTGACACTTCTTTGATCTTTCTGTAATGCAGAAATAATTCTTGTGCACCCTTAAGCTGCTGGAGGTCTTCAAATTACTGTAGGGTCTGTGCTTATTACTTCAGCGGACAAGAGTTGCACCCTGTCCTAGTTTTTGGTCAGGGTGGATAGTGCCTGATGAGAAAATTCAAGCTTTGCCCAGTGAGGCTCACACACCATCTTGTGGCCAGTTAGAGAGCCACACCGACCCAGAATTTTGTCAGCTAGGGATGGTACAGGGAAAGGAAGAGAATAATTTCATAAGGCAAAATAAAAAATTGATAAGATTTTTGATATTCTTTCAAATTTCATATATTCTCTTCCAGAGATGCGTCATCCCATTGAGAAATTTTCAGGCAACGCTCTATTCCTCATTTCATTAGCCATCAGGGCAAATGTATTATCCTGGCCACTGAGCTGTATGACTTGGCCGGGTGTGCATGATATATTGGCATAAGGAGGCTGCCAGGACAGAAATGTCAGGTGCGGTGTCATGTCAGCTGGAGAGGGTGTTCTTGTTGGTTGCAGGGAGCTGTCAGGCAGGTTATCAGAAGGTTTCTGCCTTTGTCCGTGTCCGTGCCTCTGCCTGTACATCCACTGTTTCTCGTTCTTTGCCTGTGTCCGCACTTGCTCTATTATTCATGCCCTTGCCTATAGGTCCTTTTATCTGCTTGATTCTGCTTGTGCTTGTGCCAAAGTAGCTGACAACTCTGGCTGTGTAGGGGAATGACGCACACGCATTGGGAAAAACCTTTCTCCCTGTGTTGCAGGTTCAGTGTGCTCATCATTTAATTAGTAGTCCCAGCACCAACTCACTGAGTTGAAGAATATCCAGATGGGAATATGCCCATCTTCACAGAGCTCACATAATTATTTCAGAAGTGGAGTCCCGACTGACTGACTCAACAGTGAAGGCAAGTATAGGCCCGAGGGAGAATGAAATCTCTCCTCTGTTCTCTGTTGTGGGATTTTCTAGTGCTGATACTATTAACCTGTCACACAGAACCTGTAATACACTGCTCAATCACTTATGCTGTTACATGACCCCTTTCTCTCAGTGTCACTGCTGAAGATTATCACACAGAAAACAGCATCTTCTTTATTGGATCATACCGTACTGCAGTCTGGAATTATGAACCTTCAGGAACAATAATTTCCACTGAATATTTTTTGGAAATGATATCCTGACTCAGGATAAATAACTCACCTTGGATCTGACCACTTGTGCTATATAAATAGTATCCCTCAGCCCTTAGTCTCATATTCACAAACCCCCATGTTATTAATAATTGTGGATGTGTGAAATTATCATATTAGGAAGACTTAAAATGTTACAAACACCAAACAATATAATTATTAAAGATTCTGCCTTTTCGCACTTTTGTGTCTGTTTGAGAGTATGTTGAATTATGTAACACCAGCGTTAGCTCCAATTTCCTCACCAGTTGGTGGGAGAAATTTGAGATCATGAATTAAGAATTTCACACAAGCACATTGGCGTAGTCCTTGTGTAAGTGTGATTTTTTCCTACAAGAAAAAAAGACTTGCATTTATATAGCGCATTTCACGACCACCAGATGTCTCAAAGAGCTTTACATAGAAACATAGAAAATAGGTGCAGGAGTAGGCCATTCGGCCCTTCGAGCCTGCACCCCCATTCAATATGATCATGGCTGATCATGCAACTTTAATACCCCATTCCTGCTTTCTCTCCCTACCCCCTGATCCCTTTAGCCGTAAGGGCCACATCTAACTCCCTTTTGAATATATCTAACGAACTGGCCTCAACAACTTTCTGTGGCAGAGAATTCCACAGGTTCACAATTCTCTGAGTGAAGAAGTTTCTCCTCATCTCGGTCCTATATGGCTTACCCCTTATCCTTATTTTGTGACCCTGGTTCTGGACTTCCCCAACATCGGGAACATTCTTCTTGCATCTAACCTGTCCAATCCCGTCAGAATTTTATATGTTTCTATGCGATCCCCTCTCATTCTTCTAAATTCCAGTGAATATATCCTAGTCGAGCCAGTCTTTCTTCATATGTCAGTCTCGCCATCCCGGGAATCAGTCTGGTGAACCTTTGCTGCACTCCCTCAATAGCAAGAATGTCCTTCCTCAGATTAGAAGACCAAAACTGTACACAATATTCAAGGTGTGGCTTCACCAAGGCCCTTTACAACTGCAGTAAGACCTCCCTGCTCCTATATTCAAATCCTCTAGCTATGAAGGCCAACATTCCATTTGCCTCCTTCACCGCCTGCTATACCTGCATGCCAACTTTCAATGACTGATGTACCATGACACCCAGGTCTTGTTGCACCTCCCCTTTTCCTAATCTGTCACCATTCAGATAATATTCTGCCATCCTGTTTTTGCCACCAAAGTGGATAACCTCACATTTATCTACATTATACTGCATCTGCCATGCATTTGCCCACTCACCTAACCTGTCCAAGTCACCCTGCAGCCTCTTAGCATCCTCCTCATAGCTCACGCTGCCACCCAGCTTAGTGTCATCTGCAAACTTGGAGATATTACATTCAATTCCGTTGTCCAAATCATTAATTTATATTGTAAATAGCTGGGATCCCAGCACTGAACCTTGCAGTACTCCACTAGTCACTGCCTGCCATTCTGAAAAGGACCCATTTTATTCCTACTCTTTGTTTCCTGTCTGCCAAGCAGTTCTCTATCCACGTCAATACATTACCCTCAATATCATGTGTTTTAATTTTGCACACTAATCTCTTGAGTGGGACCTTGTCAAAAGCCTTTTGAAAGTTCAAATTCACCACATCCACTGGTTCTCCCTTGTCCACTCTACTAGTTACATCCTCAAAAAATTGTAGAAGATTTGTTAAGCATGATTTCCCTTTCATAAATCTATGCTGACCTGGACCGATCCTATCACTGCTTTCCAAATGCGCTGCTATTACATCTGTAATAATTGATTCCAACATTTTCCCCACTACGATGTAAGGCTAACCAGTCTATAATTCCCTGTTTTCTCTCTCCCTCCTTTTTTAAAAAGTGGGGTTACATTAGCTACCTTCCAATTCATAGGAACTGATCCAGAGTCTTTAGAATGTTGGAAAATGACCACTAATGCATCCACTATTTCTAGGGCCACTTCCTTAAGTACTCTGGGATGCAGACTATCAGGCCCTGGGGATTTATCGGCCTTCAATCCCATCAATTTCCCAACACAATTTCCTGACGAATAAGGATTTCCTTCAGTTCCTCATTCTCACTAGACCCTCGGTCCCCTAGTATTTCCGGAAGATTATTTGTGTCTTCCTTAGTGAAGACAGAACCAAAGTATTTGTTCAATTGGTCTGCCATTTCTTTGTTCCCCATTATAAATTCACCTGATTCTGACTGCAAGGGACCTACATTTGTCTTCACTAATCTTTTTCTCTTCACATATCTATATTTACAGCCAATGAAGTACTTTTGGAGTGTAGTCAGTGTTGTGATATGAGAACATAACACACTGATATCAGAGTGCTAAATTATCCTCATATCTACAGTGAATATCTAACCATAATATTTCTGTTCCTTTTTTGCTGCTGACACATTTGCAAAGATCAGCAGTAGTGGACAAAAGCACCCTTGAGAGGCAATAATGACTGCCTAGTGACTCTAAACTGGGGCCAAAAGTTTTGACAGCAAGATATACCGAGATCAGTTTATGTTCTTTTTACCTGAGCGGTAATGCCCATATAGCCGCTCTTGTGCTCCCCTGCAGCACATGCAGCTGTTGGCATCATGCTGTGATCTGCACACTCACCCATCTTATGCTGCAGTTTTCGAGGTCCCTTTTCAAACTTCTCCATTTTTGAATGTTCTGGTTAAAACCACAATAACTTTAGGTGCAAGATTCAGTCTGCCTACTGTGAAAACAGGGAACCAACATTGTACTTCCTTGTGATTTTGCGATGCAATAGCTTAATCCTTCCACGCCATGGTACTCCAGCAAGATCAATTTTTGTATTCTTTCCATGGCATTTCTTCTCTGCTAACCTTGCACTGTGCCTTGCTGATGTCCGGTGCGCAGCCTGTTCTCAGGCCTTTGCAATTCTGTTTTATGCATTTTGCGAGAGTGGGCATTGCGTGTTTGCTAGGGTTGTTGATGAAGCTGCTTATTTCTCTGATTTCCTTCCTTCTCTATGTGGGGTAGAGTGTGAAAGGGTATAGTGGGCGCAGCAGGTGATCTAGCAGCAGCATGGAGAGAAGTTGGTTGGTGGACAGTTAACAAAGTGCTTGGGCAAATGGGTGTTGCTCAGACTGGAGAAGGATCAGAAGGGGTGCAATTTGAATTTGGGTATAGGGAACATAATCTCAATATTTGTAACAACACAGTTTTAGCAAACCCTGGGAAAGACTGTAAAAGGTTTCAAGAAGTCATAGACAAATTAGTGGAATTGGCATGCAGATGGCAGATACAATTTAATGTCAATAAGTATGAGCTAATATATTTTTGGAGACAGAATAAGGAAAGGGATCATATACTTAATGGAAAGACACAGACTGGAGTAAGATTTAGGGATTCGGATACATAAATCCCTGAAAGTGGGAGTGCATGTCGATAAAGCTATAAAAAGGCCAATAGAATTTTGAATTTTATAAGTCGAGGCATGGAGTACAAGATTTATACCAAGTATTGGTTATGCTGCATTTGGAGGAGTGTGTGCAGTTTTGGACACCCCCATTAAAGAAAGTACATGGAACCCATAGAGAGCGTACAGCATAGATTCAACAAGATGATGCCAGGGATAGGAAACTATAGCAATGAGGAGAGACTTGAGATACTGGGATTGTTTCCACTGGAGCACAGAAGGAAATTTAATAGGAGTTTTTGAAATGTTGGGACAGTTTTGATAGTGAATAGGGGGATGGTATTCTGCTTGGGGAACCGCAATGACTAAGGGTACTGCTGGTGAACATCAGGATTGCTTCACTCCTCAATCATAAATTCTCATTTCACTTGTGAGAAAATACAAATTTATTAAAAAGAAATTGACAGATAAAGCAACATAATGCCTCTACTCTGCCTGTAGCAGCAGGGCAGGGCATGAATAAGTCAGTAAGAATGTACACATTACAGTTCTGAGTTTTGACTTGCTAGCAAACATCCTGGAAAACAGGAGATCCTTCTCTTGCTGCCGTAGGCAAGTGAGATGTTCAAACACTGCCCCCCCCCGCCCCGCCCCCAGAAATGTCCATGTTTATTTCTTATCGGACCACTCCTTTTGAAAGAATATGCCTTATATCACGTGATAGGACACAGAAACAGCCGATGTTCTTCCTCAGTTAATCAGTTCCACAATTCGACCAGTGAAAACCAATTATTTGGGCTTGTGCCAGGAATAGTAGAGATAGACTAGCGACACGTAACCGTGCCTAGACAGCATGCTTTAGAGGTTATGTCTGACAAGATTGATTATTTCATTCCCTTTATTTGAATTGTTATATTAATGGAAGTGTTAATGTTTCTATTTGAACCGTACTGTGAAATTTCTATTTGAAAGATAGACCTTTAGAAGTACAAAAGCAAATTACTGCGGATGCTGGAATCTGTAATATAAACACAAAGTGCTGGAAATCTCAGCAGGTCAGGCAGCATGTGTGGAGAGAGAAACTGAGTAAACGTTTCAGGTCGATGACTCTGCGTCAGAACCTTGCTCCATGATCTGTGGAAGTTCTGATGAAAGGTCATCGACCTGAAATGTTAACTCTCTTTCTCTCTCCACAGATGCTGCCTGACCCACTGAGATTTCTAGCATTTTCTCCCTTTCGAAGTAGTTTTTTTTGGTGGCAAACTCAGATCCAAAGACCACCCCCTGACAATAAATCCTGCCCCACTGCTGCCTGCTTTGGATTTTTTTATTCAATCAAAAATAATCTTTCATGTGCTTGCTCCATGATCTGTGGAAGTTGTACAAGAAAACTAGCAAATTATTCAATTCAGAAACGAGGCACAAAACAAGCAACCTGATCGTACCTGAACTGACCTTGCATCCTTTCTCATCTGTGGTGGATTCCCCATCACAAACGTATGACATTCGATCATAGATTAATGCACAGAAGTGCTGTGCATGAAAAATGTTTTAGAAGTACAAGGGTGGAAGTTACTGTTGGTGAGGTTACCATGCAAACGCTGAACCCACACGTACCACATTCCTCCCCCTCCTATTTTAACAACAACAACAACTGGCATTTATATAGTGCCTTTAATGTAGTAAAATGTTCCTAGGCCATTCGCAGGAAAGTTAATCAGACAAAATTTGACACTGAGCCACATATGGAGATACAAGAACGGGTAGGTTTTCAGGAGCAACTTAAAGGTGGAGAGAGAGGCAGAGATGTTTAGAGAGGGAATTCTAGAGCTTGGGGCCTAGGTAGCTGAAGCACAGCTGCCACTAGTGGAGCGAAAAAAAACCAGGGATGCGCAGAGGCACTAACTCATTTTAAATAAATACGCTAACATGTTAAAATAAAGAAGGAAAGAGCTCTGAGTGCATTAAGCATGGCGTTACCTGCAATAGTAATTTGTACCCTATAGATATTTGTATGATTCTTCAAATATTTGTTGCATTTTGTTTTTCAGGATTTTTGCTGTTTAAAGATTTTTGTCTGAACGAAATTGATGAAGCTGTTCCACAGCTGAAGTTTTATGAAGAGGTAAGAGACCTGGCTGGAGAATGTAGAACTACGGGTCATAGTCTCAGAATAAGAGGTTGGCCATTTCGGACTGAGATGAGGAGAAATCTCTTTATTTTGAGAGTTGTGAACCTTTGGACTCCTCAACCTCAGAGGGCTGTGGATGCTGAGTCTTTGAGCATATTCAGGACAGCGATCGATAGATTTTTGGATATTAAGGGAATCGAGGGATATGGGGATAGTGCAGAAAAGTGGAGTTGAGGTAGAAGATCAGCCTTGATCTTATTCAATGTGGAGCAGGCTCTAGGGGTCGTATGGCATACTTCTGCTCCTATTTCTTTTGTTCTCGTGAGACATTTCAAAAAAATATCTGAGTACAAAATGGCAGTCACCAAAGAGCATGACGGGGCTGTGCTCCCAATGAGTTACATGGCTCTCGGGCTCTGTTGCAAGGCACCTGGCAAGAACCGCCACGCAAACACACTCAAGTCACGTTGCACATATGCGTATAATTTCTAGACTGTTACTTCATCAGACCGTGAGCATCTGCCTGAAGCTTTACCTCGGGTTTTTATTTGAGGGTGAGTTTTAGTACCATGTTTGATTTACTGTTTCCGACTGAAGGTAGGATTATTTTGAGTGGGTGATCCAGTCGGTTAGAACACCTGGAAAAGACAGACAGATAAAAACCCAACTGATCCATCAAGCCCATCCCATTTAGTCATGTTGCAACAAAACACCGTAACCCTCAATGCTTTCTACCCAGCAGCAGTCCATGTAATCTCCTCGGAGAGGCAAAAATAACAGATGAAAACAACCCTATGTCAATTCAGGGAAATAAAATGACTGGGAAATTTCTCTCTGACCGCAGAAAGTGATCAAAAACGAGTTCCATGAGAGAGTTCTATTTTTCACATAACTTAAACACATGTCTCTTCAGTGTCCCGAAGCTATCTAATGCAAATAATCTATCCTTGTGGACACAGCCTATTCGCCATCATTTTAAATATTTTGATCAAATCACCCTAAAGACTATACTTTTCTAGAGTAAAAGAACCAACTATCCAAGCCAATCATGATAAATAAGGGTTTTTAACTGAGGTGTTAATCTAGTATACCTCCTCTGAACCTTTTCCAGAACCTCTATATCTCCCACCATTTGAGGGGACCAAAGCTGAGCACATTGTTCTAGATGAGGCCTAACCAACTTCTTGTACAAAGAATTCTTGATGCTTTTTGTTTTATATTGGATCGTTCTAATTGTACGTCTTAATGCTCTATTTGTTTTTGCTGTAGTCCCTCGGCACTGGTTGTGAACCTTTAAGGACTTGGCATCTCGTCTCTGTGACCTCCCAGGTCAGATTGATGGGATAAACATCTCCACAGTGTGTTGGCTGTGAGGATCCCGTGTGAAATAAATTTGGGCAATCAGTCTAATCTTCAACGTGCATCCTAATTTGACACTAATTAGGCAATCTCACTCAGAAATGCCACTAGATATCTGATCATACAATGATAGAAATTTACAGCACGGAAGGAGGCCATTTCGGCCCATCGTGTCCGCGCCGACCGACCAAGAGCTATCCAGCCTAATCCCACTTTCCAGCTCTTGGTCCGTAGCCCTGTGGGTTATGGCATTTCAAGTGCACATCCAAGTGTTTTTTAAATGTGAGGGTTTCTGCCTCTACCACCCTTTCAGGCAATGGGTTCCAGACCCCCACTACCCTCTGGGTGAAGACATTTCCCCTCATATCTCCTCTAAACCTCCCCCCTGCTTCAGGTTAACAAGGAGAAAATCAGCCAGGGTTCTCACAATAGTCAATGACTGTGCGCAAGTGTAGACATCTGGCAAGGATAAATCTATGCCCCCTGGTTGTTGACCCCTCTGCCAAGGGAAACAGGACCTTCCTACCCACTCTATCCAGGCCCCTCATAATTTTATACACCTCAATCAGGTCTCCCCTCAGCCTCATTTGTTCCAAAGAAAACAGACCCAGCATCTCCAATGTGGGAAGTGGAGTAACAGGTCCACTAGAGAGGCTGGCGCTGAGATACATTGTTGAGAGAGAGTAAAAAGGCCATTTACTCTACATCTAACTATGCCCTGCATTACTTGGAAGAGATTGATTGTGATGCTGGGTGCCTGAAATAGAAAGTGGTCCATTAAACCACATTAATATCCCCCACCTTGATGAGAACAAAGAATTCATTGAAATTGAAAATACAAATCTGACCATGTCGGAGCATCAGAGCTGAGTCTGGTGCTATCCTTGCCAGATGTCTACACTTGTGCACAGTCACTGAGTATTGTGGGAACCCTGGCTGATTTTCTCCTTGTCAACCTGAAGCAGGAAGAGATCAGCGCTCAGAACTCGGTGCAGAAGTTGTGATCTGATCTGTATGGCTCAGACCAAACCAAGTGGCACATTTATCCAGAAAATCCATCAGTGGAGCAAGTCTGGGTTTTTTTTCTCTCAAATTGTCCTCCTACTGAACACCTCTTTTAAGATCGTGAGCTTTTACATGCATCTTCTCACAAACATCTTGTTTGTGTGTGGTTTCAAGCACTGCTGACCTGACCTGACCACCTGACCTAAACCACCTGACCTGGAGAGCATGTCTTGTACAGCTTCTTTCACATTGTCTGGGCACTGTGTGGTTGCCTGAAGTGCCAACAGGTTCCTACCTTTCCTTTTCATGCAGTGAAATTTCATCAGCGATTCTCTATTCAGCTTTACCACCACATGTTTAATACACAATCAATCGGATTTCATTTGAGTTGATGTTTGAATAATGCAGAAAGAGGATTAATACCCTTTTCTCTAATTTTCTCCCCTCCTGCTCTGGAGGTACTGAGCCCTGCCAAGGTGCAGTTCCCTGGATGTTGATGCTGACCCCAGCGGTTACATGGATGCCAGTGACCCTTCAGTACTTGTCTAAATAACCATCACTCACATGTGAGCATGGATAGTGAATGTCGGCAAGCAAATTGACTATGTAGCTTCGTACATACAAACTTTTGGCTGGATTACAATTAGAGAAGGCGGAAAAATGTTGTACTCCCCAATTTGAGGATGAGGCCAATTATAGGGCCCCCCCCCCCCCCCCCCCCCCTCCCATCGCTTTGACTGAGATCAGCTAACTCAATACAGAGCTGGATTACAGCCAGACCTTTCTGATCTTTATGACTCAGCTATACATTGCATAACCACTGAGTGATTGCGGCTGGGAGGGTTAATTAATTACACTTGGAAGGTGCACCCTCATGTAGCACCAAGACATACAAATTAAAAAGTCCTAAATTTGGTCACTGATTGTGCTGAGTTAGCTGGTCTGTACCAGTTCACTGGGAGGGGTGCTACAGTTGACCATAGTGTCCCTTGGTTAGGAAGTGACGTCTGCTGGAATGTGCATTGTATGTTTGCCAGGTGAGGACTGAATCGGACTCGGCTGTGATGCTCTACATGGTGGAATAGCTCGCTAACACGCATTAATAGTAGGCACTTGCATGAGGTACCCATCGCCTACCAAGAGTCAGCACTGCAGTAAAGGAGGGAAGAAAACCACAGTGCTGCCTAGTGTGGGAATGTGCAGTCCCAACAAGTGAGCTCCTGATTTTAATTAATTGGCAAGTGAAGCCCAGGCGCTTCCCCAAAGGAATAGTTTTTTTTTAAATAAAGCTATAGGGCTAATAGATCTGTTAATTGGTTCTATTTACACTGGGTCCTTTAACTTACTCTGTGGAAGCTGTGATAACCGTGCCTCCTAAAAGCATTGGTTTCCTGCCTTTCCTGGAGAACAAATAAAAGAGCTAGAACTTTTGTAACTCAAGGGTAGATTTTCCAATCATCAGGAATAGGACAGTCTGAACGGGCATATAAGGGCCAGAAAATCAGAAATTCATTGGGCATGTATACTTATTAACATCGAGTATGGATGCCCAATGAAACTCTCGGAGAGAATGTGTGAGAGCTTCATTAGACATGTTTCCTCCATATTAATAAGGGAATGCAATTGTAGGCCTCAACTTGCCATTCTCTTCCCCATCCTCTTCCACTGTCCTGTTCCTCTTTCTCCTCTCCTCCCTTCCTCCCTTCTCCTTTTCTTTCACCACCCTACACCCTTCATTGCCCTTTCCTCCTCCTCCTCCTCCTCCTCTCCTACCTGCCTATTTCCCTTCCCCCTCGCCCCTCCTTGGTCTAGTCATCTCTCCCTTCCTCTGATCCTGTTTAACTTGAATTTCTGTGTGCAATACCACAAGAGATTGACTAGTCGAGTGAAAGATTCAAGTAATCATCTGTAGTGTCACATGATGCTCTGATGAGAGTGAGCAGGTCAGCTGCTCCAAGGTCTCCGATCACCTACTCCAAGGCCTCAGCCGATGCTGGCTGTCAAGAGGGACTCAGTGTGATTTGCACCCTTGGAATTCCGCTCTTGCACTGTTGGAACCCCTTTTGCCACTATCGGCTGCTGTCTCCCATATGATGCCGCTGAGCTTAGAAAGCACTGTGGGATGAACCCAGTTCATGACATGGCTCAAATTATATTCTCAAGTGCTGTGATTCCATGCTGCTGGACAGAATATTTCTGCTGCAGAATATTTAAACTTGGAAACTAAGGGAAACTAGAAGAGATTGGGGAAAATAATATTGTTATTTAAGATAGGGGATCAACAGGTAGCGTGGAGGGAAGTTCATGATAAAAGAATCATACATGGACTCTAGATGGAGTGAGCATGTTTCAAAGGCCTGACTGCTTTTATTCGCTTTATTTCTTACTCTGATACTATTAAGGCATCATTATGACACTATTATAACTGCTCTATTAGCTTTTCTTCTTGTCTCAGCAAACTGATTTCATGATTCGTGTCTGTGTTTCCTACATTACAACAGTGACTACACTTCAAAAAAAAAAAGTACTTCCTTGGCTGCAAAGCGTTTTGGGACGTCCGGTGGTCATGAAAAGTGCTATATAAATGCAAGTCTTTCTTTCTTGTCTAAAAATCCCTCCACGGGCTTGTCCCCCTTTATCTGGGAATTCTTTTCCAGCTGTACATCTTATTTTGTACCCTGACTCTGGAATATAGTGTGTTCTCTACGCCATCATCGGAGGCTGATCTTTCCGCTACTTGCATCCCTTGTCCCTTGAATTATTTTCTAAAAGCAATTTGTTTTACTATGTCACTTGTCATCTGCCTTTAAAAGCCTCCCAAAAACCTATCATTTACTTGGGATTTTGGTCTTCCCCCTCACTCTCCATCCCAAAGCCCTTTACTTCCTGTTCATTGGCCATCTCTCCCCTTTGTGAAGCACGCAGATGTTCATACACATCTAACGGTAAGTTGTTATGCACCATGACTTAGATTTGCTATTCACCTGGGACTTTAAAAAATTTTTATTTTTCTTATCTAATGTTTGTATTTTTGTACTAACATGCAATGAAAATCCATTAACAAAAAGTTATTTTGAAAAAATATAAACTCTTTCCAAAAACAGTACTCTAATGATTAGGAAAACGAGGCTCACTTGTTTACAATCTCTTTGTTCAATATTCTATCGGGGTCAAGAGCAGTTGAAGTAACACACAAGGTTTAATGTATATAAGTATTGAGTTTGGAAAAGCTTACTGTTGCTCAGCAATACAATATTCTACCTCTCAGTGTTGCAGGGGCTGTGTAGTATCCTGGAGATGGATTGGCCTCCATGCAATCTATTGGCAGATTGAGGTCACAACAGAGCCTCCAGTGCCTCTTGTGGACATGGTTTCTCAATGACATCTGTTTTTTAACTGGTTTCCATGGCAGAGAATGATTGCTGCCGTCACCTGACAGGGCAGTGGCGTCGACACTTAAAAGGACCGTTTCATTGATTCAGAAATGATTTATTCTCCAAAGGTTTCTATGCTAATATTGGAAGGCATTGGGTTCATTTTGAATATATGTGCAAAAAAAGACCTCCAGGCCAAGGTTTGCATTTTTAACAAGGGTTGGTTTTGATTTTAGGAGCAGGAATCCACAATTTGGTCATTTAAGGCTGTGAGTAGTGGGGAAGAGGAGAAAGGCAGGAAGAGGAACCCACTCATGGTGTATTACAAAATTCAACCATTTCACTCTTGCAATGTAATAATAACAGGTCAACGCCTGCATTCTACACTCCAAAGTCCTGTTTTCCAGACCTCATCTCACAAATATCATCTCCCAAAATCTAAGCCATTGCCTCCCAGCTCCACATATGACAATTTAGGAAACTAGCAAAAGTTAACTATCAATTAAAAAAAAACCTGTCATAACCCCTAAAAAGTTGGCAATTCAAAAACAACCCTGTACATGATACTCGTAAAACCCAGTAATTACACTGAATTACATAGAAATTACAGGTCGCTTGGCCCAACCAGTCTGTGTTGGTATTTATCCTCCATCTGAGCAGTATTCTTAATCCCATGTGCCCGCTCAGTTTCCATATCCCTTTATTCCCCTTTCCTTCAACCGCTCATCTAACCTGTTAAATGTTGACATTGTCTCGATTTCAATCACTGACTCTGGCAATGCAGTCCACAGCCTCACAAACTTTCTCTCTCAAGCTCCAATCTTACCTCAATCCACTTGAAATGACACCAAAGCCTCTGTTGATCTACACAGATTCCCTGTAAATAGTGGCAGGTGCAGCTTAGATGTAGACTTCACTCAGAAAAACCTGACGCAAGAGCTACCTTTTACGTGCTGTCTCAAAGGGACAGGTTAATATTGTCGACAAGCTTTTAAAATTGAACGTGATTTTGCTGCCTCACTGCTTATTGCAAAATGTTGTTCATTTTTTTGAGTTGTTGAAGGAGGCCATGTTCAGTATTGTGGATCTCTATCTTTTGAAAGTGATTTATTTGGAGGTGGACTGGAGCACCAACCACAAAGCTTCCTTGACAGCTGCTGAAGAACTCTGTCTGGTCCTCTGCAGAACAACCACCACTGGTTCCCTATGGAAAGGCAGGAATCCTGTCACCTGTCCAGATCATGGCTCCATCCCACACTGAGTAAAGAAAAGGGAACCCTCATAGTCAAAACTGCACCATCCTCCTATTCCCAAACCATTAACATATGCAGCCGCACTTGCTTTCCCACATGTTGCTTCTCTCACAGCAACATGTGGCTCCGACATGTGACAGGGAGGCCTGTTTCCGGGGAGCGGAGGCAGCGGGATGCGGAACTGCCAATATTGCGGAGGTTCTGCCAAATTTAACGTCAGGACATCGTCATTTTTTACTACATTTTCCGCCTGGTAGCCGGCCAGATTGAAAGGCTGGCCGGCTGTCAGATGGAAAAGTCTGCGGTAAAAGCCCGCTGCCGGAGACCATTGGGGGCAGTCCCCAGAACATGGGGAGGTGGGGGGGGGGGGTCTCAAAGGGACAGGTTAATATTGTCGATGAGCTTTTTGAATTAAACATGATTTTGCTGCCTCAGTAGTCAGACCAGCAATCGGAAGGGCGGGGCTGACCAGGAGAGCTTCACTGGTTTGGAGGGACGGTTGGTGAGTGGGCCAGCTAATCGTGACAGAAGATTTGCTTGAGGGGCTGGGTGAAGCAGACCTGGTCCACAAGCACTGCTGGAAAAGCACTTGCCTGCTGGATCCAGCTGCTCCCGCCTCCATGCAGGTGCCAGGATTCTCGTTACATTCAAATGGTTGCGAAAATCTGAGGAATGGAGTCTCATTAACATATAATCATGGACCCGCAGCTCCAGAGCGGGTTACTCGGACGCCCCCAAACCAGTAGGCGTCTTCATGCGGAGTTGGGGGTCAGGCTTTGAATATTTGCCCATTAATCCCCCCGTCCATCTCCTGCCCATCATGGGGGAGATGCTGGGTGTTAAAATTCCCCCATGGCGTTTGAGGTGTACAGCTGCCTATTGCAGTGCCCTTTCTAAGTGATAAGGAGACTGAGCAGAGGGCTAAGATGTGTCTCTGTATACACGGTGATTATCGCCCTCAGTCACTTTACATAGGATTACATAGGATATACAGCACAGAATCAGGCCATTTGGCCCAACCAGTCCATGTCGCCGTTTATGCTCCATTCGAGCCTCCTCGCGTCTTTCGTCATCTAAATCTATCAGCATAACCCTCAATTCCCTTCTCCCTCATACACGTGTCTAGCTTCCCCTTAAATGCATCTATACTATTCGCTTCAACCACCCTCTGTGGTAGCGAGTTCCACATTCTCACTACTCTTTCAGTAAAGAAGTTTCTTCTGAATTCCCTATTTGATTTCTTATTGACTATCTTATATTGATGGGCTCTAGTTATGCTCTTCCCCACAAATGGAAACATTGGGCTCAAAATTGGCCCACCCCTTTTTTCGGCGCACTCGCCAGCGTTGCGGTGACTTTGTGGGCTGAAAAGGGCACCGATAAAATGTCCCCTGATTCTGGCCGCTGTGTTGCCTCTCCCGGGGCTTGGTGCAGCGTGGCCAGTCGATTGGGGGGCGGATCTAGGGCCCTGCGCCAGAAAGAGTGCCGGCAGCTCTCCACATGCGCGTTGGAGTGTGCGCGCATGCACAGTAGCTCCTGCCCCCAGACTCTCTGTGCATGCTGCAGCATGGGACCCGATGCATCCTGCCCCTATCCCGGGCCGAGCGGCCTCCTGCACAGGCCAGCCCGCTGCCTTCCTGGGCTAGAAGGCCACAACAAGCAGGTTGGTGCGGGGCCCAAGCCGGGGTGGGGGTTTGATCCCGGGGGTGGGGGGGGGGGGAACAGTTTTGATCCCCGGGGGAAGGGGGCTGATAACTGTGTAGCCAGTAATTTTAATGAGCTTACTGAAGACTTTCCTTAACCCTGTTGATGAAAATACTTTCCTAACCAAGTTAATAGAAAATACTTTCAAATACATCATAATCAATTCTTGAACATGAGATTTGGTGGAATGATTTTGCTTGAATTTTCAAAACATTTAAAAGCATAAAACAAACAGTAAATTTCCTGGCTATATGGTATAAAATATTTCTATGATGGTGGGTGAGCTTAGGCAGCTGAGAGAACAGAAGAAGTACGAGCAGGAGGTACTTCTGTTTTTTTATTTGGATATTTTGAAAAAATTATGTAAATATGTTTTGTCTCTTTACTTCTTTTAATTTTATAGTTTAAGCTTCCATGAATGCTTCTGTTGTTCTGTGCTGGGGTTCTGTGAATGAGAGGGGATCTCATAGAAACGTTTAAAATTCTGACGGGTTTAGACAGGTTAGATGCAGGAAGAATGTTCCCAATGTTGGTGAAGTCCAGAACCAGGGGTCACAGTCTAAGGATAAGGGGTACGCCATTTAGGACCGAGATGAGGAGAAACTTCTTCACCCAGAGAGTGGTGAACCTGTGGAATTCTCTACCACAGAAAGTTGTTGAGGTCAATTCACTAAATATATTCAAAAAGGAGTTGGATGCAGTCCTTACTACTAGGGGGATCAAGAGGTATGGCGAGAAAGCAGGAATGGGGTACTGAGGTTTCGTGTTCAGCCATGAACTCATTGAATGGCGGTGCAGGCTCGAAGGGCCGAATGGCCTACTCTTGCACCTATTTTCTATGTTTCTATGTTGTATAGTAAATTAACTTTGCGAAGTTTGTCATACGATATCCTGAATAGCTGTTTGATCCTATTCACATTCTGTAGTCAAGTCATTAAGTCCTGCTGGCCTCCGATGTACCTACCTGCGCTGATTTCTTAACTCTCGCAAGGGTTTTCTGTGCGGCCACAAGTGGCCACATACGCTGACCTAAGTTAGTTTGGAGTAACTATTAGCTGTTGAAAGTGGCCTAAATAGCCAAAACGGGCGTAGGTGGCTGGTAATGCCCCCTTTTGAAAAAAACTAAACTATACTTTAAAAAAAATTCTAACTAACTCATACTGGCGCAAATTGAATGTGCAAAATGGGGATTTTTAAGATAATCCAGAAAAATCAAGTTGCTCCAAAAAAAACTGAGTGACTCCTGGCCAATTTTGAGCCCATTCTCTCTATCCACTCTTCGCAAAACCTTTCATAATTTTAAAAACCTCTGTTAGGTCACCCCTAAGCCGCCTTGTTTGAAGAGAAAAGAGACCCAGCCTGTTCATCCTTTCCTAATATGTATACCTTCGCATTTCTGGTATCATCCTTGTAAATCTTCTCTGCACCCTCTCCAGTGCCGCCAGATCCTTTTTATAATATGACGATCAGAACTGTACGCAGTACTGCAAATGTTGACTAACCAAGGTTCGATACAGGTTAGCATAACTTCCCTACTTTTCAATTCTCTAAAAAATAAACCTTCATGCTTGGTTTGCTTTATTTATGGCCTTTCTAACCTATGTTGCAACTTTTAGTAATTGGTGTATTTGTACTCTGAGATCCCTTTCTTCCTCTACCCCACCTCGACTCGCACCCTCCAAGTATTAAGTGACCTCCCTATTCTTGCCAAAATACCTCACATTTATCTGTGTTGAACTTCATTTGCCAATGATATGCCCAACCTGCAAGTTTATTAATGTCCTGCTGTAATTTGTTGCAGTCCTCCTCAGTATTGACTATGTCGAGGAACCAACTAGAGAGCTGGGTGTTGTGCAATGAGAGGGGACGAATTAGCTATCTTGTTATGCGAGGCCCCCTGAGGAAGAGTGACCATAATATGGAAGAATTCTTTATTAAGATGGAGAGTGACAGTGTTAATTCAGAGACTAGGGTCCTGAACTTAAGGAAAGGTAACTTTGATGGTTTGAGACATGAATTGCCTAGGATAGACTGGCAAATGATACTTAAAGGGTTAACAGTGGATAGGCAATGGCAGACATTTTTGGATTACATGGATGAACTTCAACAATTGTACATCCCTGTCTGGAGTAAAAATAAAACTGGGAAGGTAGCTCAACCGTGGCTAACAAGGGAAATTAGGGATAATATTAAATCCAAGAAAGAGGCATATAAATTGACCAGAAAAAGCAGCAAACTTGAGGACTGGGAGAAATTTAGAATTCAGCAGAGGAGGATAAAGGGTCTAATTAGGAGGTGAAAATAGAGTATGAGAGGAAGTGTGCAGGGAACATAAAAACTGACTGCAAAAAGCTTCTATAGATAGGTGAAGAGAAAAAGATTAGAGAAGACAAATGTAGGTCCTTTGTAGTCAGAATCAGGTGAATTTATAATGAGGAACAAAGAAATGGCGGAACAAAGAAATGGCAGACCAATTGAACAAATACTTTGGATCTATCTTCACGAAGGAAGACACAAATAACCTTCTGGAAATACTAGGGGTTCGAGGGTCTAGCAAAAAGGAGGAACTGAAGGAAATTGTGTTAGGGAAATTGATGGGATTGAAGGCCGATAAATCTCCAGGATCTGATAGGCTGCATCCCACTTAAGGAAGTGGCCCTAGAAATAATGGATGCATTGGTGATCATTTTCCAACATTCTATTGATTCTGGATCAGTTCCTATGGACTGGAGGGTAGCTAATGTAACAGCACTTTTTTAAAAAGGAGGGAGAGAGAAAACAGGGAATTATAGACCGGTTAGCCTGACATCGGTGGTGGGGGGAAATGTTGGAATCAATTATTAAAGATGAAATAGCAGCACATTTGGAAAGCAGTGACAGGATTGATCCAAGTCAGCATGGAATTATGAAAGGGAAATTCTGCTTGACAAATCTTCTAGAATTTTTTGAGGATGTCACTCGTAGAGTGGACAAGGGAGAACCAGTGGATGTGGTGTATTTGGACTTTCAAAAGGCCTTTGACAAGGTCCCACACAAGAGATTAGTGTGCAAAATTAAAGCACAAGGTATTGGGAGTAATGTATTGATGTGGATAGAGAACTGGTTGGCAGACAGGAAGCAGAGAGTCGGAATAAACGGGTCCTTTTCAGAATGGCAGGCAGTGACTAGTGGAGTACTGCAAGGTTAAGTGCTGGGACCCCAGCTATTTACAATATACATCAATGATTTGGACAAAGGAATTGAATGTAATATCTCCAAGTTTGCAGATGACACTAAGCTGGGTGGTGGTGTGAGCTGTGAGGAGGATGCTAAGAGGCTGCAGGGTGACTTGGACAGGTTAGGTGAGTGGGCAAATGCATGGCAGATGCAGTATAATGTGGATAAGTGTGAGGTTATCCACTTTGGTGGCAAAAACAGGAAGGCAGAATATTATCTGAATGGTGACAGATTAGGAAAAGGGGAGGTGCAACGAGACTTGGGTGTCATGGTACATCAGTCATTGAAGTTTGGCATGCAGGTACAGCAGGCGGTGATGAAGGCAAATGGCATGTTGACGTTCATAGCTAGAGGATTTGAGTATAGGAGCAGGGAAGTCTTACTGCAGTTGTACAAAGCCTTGGTGAGGCCACATCTGAAATATTGTGTTCAGTTATGGTCTCCTAATCTGAGAAAGGATGTTCTTGCTATTGAGTGAGTACAGCGAAGGCTCACCAGATTGATTCCCGGGATGGCAGGACTGACATATGAGGAGAGACTGGATCAACTGGGCTTGTATCCACTGGAGTTTAGAAGAATGAGAGGGGATCTCATAGAAGTATATAAAATTCTGACGGAATTGAACAGATTCGAGGCAGGAAGAATGATCCTGTTGCTGGGGAGTTCCAGAACCAGGGGTCACAGTCTAAGAATAAGGGGTAAGCCATTTAGGACCGAGATGAGGAGAAACTTCTTCACCCAGAGAGTGGTTAACCTGTGGAATTCTCTATCGCAGAAAGTTGTTGAGGCCAGTTCATTAGATATATTCAAAAGGGAGTTAGATATGGCCCTTACGGCCAAAGGGATCAAGGGGTATGGAGAGAAAGCAGGAAAGGGGTACTGAGGTTGAATGATCAGCCATGATCTTATTGAATGGTGGTGCAGGCTCGAAGGGCCGAATGGCCTGCTCCTGCACCTAATTTCTATGTTTCTATGTTATCGGTATTACGTTAGCTATCCGCCAGTCCTCTGGCACTACACCTTTTTCTGACGAACTATTAAATATGTGTAGCAATGCCTCTGCGATCTTTTGCCTAGATTTGTTTTAAATGCCCGGATCAAGGGTTTTATTTTTTGAGTTTGATTAGTTTAGTTTATTTAATATATCCCCTCTTAATTTTAAATGCACTTATCTCATTACTAATTTCATCAAAATAATTATTTAATATTTCTGCCATCTCTCTATCGTTACCTTTGGTATTATCCTGTCTATCCCTTAATGGCCCTATTCCTATCCCAACCTTCATTTTTTTATTGACGTGCCTGTAAAATATTTTACTATTTTGTTTTATATTCGTTGATCATTTAATTTCATCGTTCCTCTTTGCATTCCTAATTGTTTTTTTTAACCTCTCCTAATCGTTTTTAATTTTCCCTTATCATGTACTCCCCTGCTGTCTATGTACTTGATGTTTGTTTCTTTCCTTACCCTCAATTGTGGCTTTATTCATCCATGGAGTCTCATTAAGTTCTCTTTGAGCACGGATCCTGGATGATCTCTGCTGGTGTCAGGATAGCCTGGCCCAGTTTGCTCTTCGGCAGTCATTGTGGGGGCGAACAGAAGAGTAGTGTGGAAATGCAGATCCTCCACCCCAACCCTGTT